>NW_027675387.1:755000-1355000 GCF_965601325.2 Salmo salar
TTGTCAGAGCAGAACAGACTCCAGGACTTGTCATTACATCCAAGACAACAGTCCTTACCCCCTCCTCTCCTGTTGATTCCTTTATATGTCACTCCTATATCAGCCCTTCTCCCACTCCACTCTACCTCCCAGTAACAGCGCCCAGTCAGACCCTCTCTACACAGCACCTGTTCCCAGTCCTCAAATCTCTCTGGGTGATCAGGATACGGCTGCTCCTCTGTCCTCCATGTCACCTTTCTGTTCGCCTCAGACAGAGAGAGGAGTCTGTTTACTGTGTTTAGGTCCAGTGTGAGATCACAGACATCTGATGGATGAAACCAGACACAATATTAGAAATCATCATCATTCACATTAGAATGTTAACTCACTTTTCACTAATTCATTTAACCTGTTAGGGCTCGGGGGCAGTATTGACATGGCCGGATAAAAAACGTACCCGATTTAATCTGGTTACTACTCCTGCCCAGTAACTAGAATATGCATATAATTATTGGCTTTGGATAGAAAACACCCTAAAGTTTCTAAAACTGTTTGAATGGTGTCTGTGAGTATAACAGAACTCATATGGCAGGCAAAACCTGAGAAGATTCTGAACAGGAAGTGGCCTGTCTGACAAGTTGTTGTTCATCTTGGCTCTTTTTATTGAAGACTGAGGATCTTTGCTGTAACGTGACACTTCCTACGGCTCCCATAGGCTCTCAGAGCCCGGGAAAAAGCTGAATGATATCGAGGCAGCCTCTGGCTGAAACACATTATCGCGTTTGGCAAGTGGCCGATCAGAGGACAATGGGCTTAGGCGCGTGCCCGAGTCGACCCCGTGCTTTATTTTCTTTCCTCTTTTTACCTAAACGCAGATTCCCGGTCGGAATATTATCGCTTTTTTACGAGAAAAATGGCATAAAAATTGATTTTAAACAGCGGTTGACATGCTTCGAAGTACGGTAATGGAATATTTAGAATTTTTTTGTCACGAAATGCGCCATGCTCGTCACCCTTATTTACCCTTTCGGATAGTGTCTTGAACGCACGAACAAAACGCCGCTATTTGGATATAACAATGGATTATTTGGGACCAAACCAACATTTGTTATTGAAGTAGAAGTCCTGGGAGTGCATTCTGACGAAGAACAGCAAAGGTAATAACATTTTTCTTATAGTAAATGTGACTTTGGTGAGTGCTAAACTTGCTGGGTGTCTAAATAGCTAGCCCTGTGATGCCGGGCTATCTACTGAGAATATTGCAAAATGTGCTTTCACCGAAAAGCTATTTTAAAATCGGACATATCGAGAGCATAGAGGAGTTCTGTATCTATAATTCTTAAAATGTTTTTTGTGAACGTTTATCGTGAGTAATTTAGTAAATTCACCGGCAGTGTTCGGTGGGAATGCTAGTCACATGCTAGTCTCATGCTAATGTAAAAAGCTGTTTTTTGATATAAATATGAACTTGATTGAACAAAACATGCATGTATTGTATAACATAATGTCCTAGGGTTGTCATCTGATGAAGATCATCAAAGATTAGTGCTGCATTTAGCTGTGGTTTGGGTTTATGTGACATTATATGCTAGCTTGAAAAATGGGTGTCTGATTATTTCTGGCTGGGTACTCTGCTGACATAATCTAATGTTTTGCTTTCGTTGTAAAGCCTTTTTGAAATCGGACAGTGTGGTTAGATTAACGAGAGTCTTGTCTTTAAAATGGTGTAAAATAGTCATATGTTTGAAAAATTGAAGTTTTTGCATTTTTGAGGTTTTTGAATAACGCGCCACGGGATTACACTGGCTGTTACGTAGGTGGGACGATTTGGTGCCACCTACCCTAGAGAGGTTAACCAGGTAGGCAAGTTGAGAACAAGTTCTCATTTACAATTGCGACCTGGCCAAGATAAAGCAAAGCAGTTCGACAACATACAAAAACACAGAGTTACACATGGAGTAAAACAACATACAATCAATGATGCAGTAGAAAAAAATAAGACTATATACAATGTGAGCAAATGATGTGAGATAAGGGAGGTAAAGGCAAAAAAGGCCATGGTGGCAAAGTAAATAAAGTATAGCAAGTAAAACACAGGAATGGTAGATTTGTAGTTTGAAGAAAGTTCAAAGTTAAAATATAAATAATATAGTGCAAAGGAGCTAAATAAATAAAATAAATAAATACAGTAGGGGAAGAGTAGGGGAAGAGGTAGTAGTTTGGGCTAAATTATAGATGGGCATATTCTAGTTTCTGGACAGGAGTAATAATCAGATTAAATCGGGTAAGTTTTTTATCCGGCCATGAAAATACTGCCCCCTATCCATAACAAGTTAAGGACAGGGGCAAATTTTGAAAAAAATACGTGCCCATTTTAAATGGCCTCACTCAAACTCAGAAGCTAGGATATGCATATAATTAGTTGATTTGGATAGAAAACACTCTGTTTCTAAAACTGTTTGAATGGTGTCTGTGAGTATAACAGAACTCATATGGCAGTCAAAACCCTGAGACAAATTCTGACAGGAAGTGGATACCTGATGTGTTGAATTACCTTTAAGCCTATGCCATTGAAACACACAGGGGCTTATTAATTGTTGAGCACTTCCTATGGCTTCCACTAGATGTCACCAGTCTTTAGAAAGTGTTTTGAGTCTTATACTGTGAGAACTGAACGAACAAGAGCCTTGGAACGGTGGTGGCCGATTAGACTCTGGCGCGCGAGTTCATGTTTGGTACTCTCGTTCCAAAACGTTTTAAAAGAGAATGCAAACGTCCGCCTTGAATAAAGAAGGGTCGCGCGAATGGCGCAATTCGTGACAAAAAAATTCTAAATATTCCATTACCGTACTTTGAAGCATGTCAACCGCTGGTTAAAATCAATTTTTACGCCATTTTTCTCGTAGAAAAGCGATAATATTCCGACAGGGAATCTCCTTTTCGGCAAACAGAGGAAAAAATCACAAAGGCGGGGGCGGTCGGGTCACGCGCATAAGCCCACAGTCCCTTGATCGGCCACTTGAGAAAGGCGATCAAGTGTTTCAGCCTGGGGCTGGGATGACGACATTCAGGTTTTTCCCGGGCTCTGAGCGCCTATGGACGACGTAGGAAGTGTCACGTTAGAGCAGAGATCCT
Source organism: Salmo salar (assembly GCF_965601325.2). NCBI lineage: Eukaryota > Metazoa > Chordata > Actinopteri > Salmoniformes > Salmonidae > Salmo > Salmo salar. The sequence goes on from NW_027675387.1 coordinate 758,115, forward strand.
TAGTAAAAGATAGAGATGGAAAAGAAGTTCAAGAAATGGTCAGACAGGCCACTTCCTGTAAAGGAATCTCTCAGGTTTTGACCTGCCATTTGAGTTCTGTTATACTCACAGACACCATTCAAACAGTTTTAGAAACTTTAGGGTGTTTTCTATCCATATGTAATAAGTATATGCATATTCTAGTTACTGGGTAGGAGTGGTAACCAGATTAAATCGGGTATGTTTTTTATCCAGCCGTGTCAATACTGCCCCCTAGCCCTAACAGGTTAAGGTAACTTGAGACTTGTTGAATGATCACATGTTATAATGTATGGTAATATAATACACACTTATTCCCATTAATTAAACACACACACACACACACACACACACACACACACACACACACACACACACACACACACACACACACACACACACACACACACACACACACACACACACACACACACACACACACACACACACACACACACACACGTTGTCATATCAACTCTTTGTAAACTTTGGTGTCCCTGATTTCTGCTTCTGTAGAACTACAGATGATATTTAATATGACCAAGTCAGTGATGATGGTGGTCTTTGACTTAACTTGAATTAAGACTTATTCTTAGTCATATTCTTCACAGCAGTCAACACTCACATTTTCTAAGTCCAGGTTTCATTCTGTTCTCTCCACCATGTTCCACACTGTAGCGGTAAGCAGAAAAACAGACAGTCATTGAGGGATACACCTGAACTCACACACACACACACACACACACACACACACACACACACACACACACACACACACACACACACACACACACACACACACACACACACACACACACACACACACACACACACACACACACACACAATATAACTTTGTCCAAGTGGTGGTAAGAATGTTTGTCTTAACTAGCCTGAAAAGTCAAACATGTCTGATATGAACATTGACATAAACCCTCTACATACTTGAGTTTCTCCAGTCTGCAGTGTGGATCCTCCAGTCCAGCAGAGAGCAGTCTGACTCCTGAGACTCCTGGGTGATTGTAGCTCAGGTCCAGCTCTCTCAGGTGTGAGGGGTTTGACCTCAGAGCTGAGACCAGTGAAGCACAGCCTTCCTCTGTGACTAGACAGCCTGACAGCCTGCAAAGAGTCAAATCATATTAAAACCACACTGCTATTCTTTGGTGGTGAAAATAGTGGCAGCATATTTCTTCAACATATTCAGATATATCAGTGTCCTGAAACCTTCCATATCTATTCATAAATGAATGTTTCATTATTAGAAATGACAAATTATCAAAGTTTTGCCTGCAGATAGAAACATGTATAGTACAAATGTTTTAGTAGACTGATCAGACCAGTTTAAAAACAGTATCAGTCAAAAGACAGACAGTGAGGTATCAGATTTAGATTGTATTGAGTATACAGTCCACACCATATCTATTTTGACAGTGAAGATAACATTTTAAATGTGGCTCTAAACTCCAACATTTTGGATTTCAGATCAAATGTTTCATATGAGGTGACAGTATATAATGTCACCTTTTATTTGAGGATATTTTCATACATATCTGTTTCACCATTTAGAAAAATGAAAGCACTTTATGTAGCTAGTCCCCCCATTTGAAGAAGTCATAAGTATTCTGACCAATTCATTTATAGTGTATTAAAGTAGTCAATAGATTAGTGTTTGGTTGTAAACTAGTTGGTTGGATTTCCAGTTTGTTTTGGTTGTGTTTTGCCCAATAATAAAATGGTGGATGATGACTGGATAATTTTCTGTCTAAGTGAGTAGATAACATGTTTCTGAACACTACTAAATGAATCCTGATGATGACATGATTAATACAAATCATGAATGAATCATGAATAATAATGAGAGAGAAAGTTACAGAGGCTACAACAAAACATGCTAACCTCTCACCCTTACCAATAACAGAGGCTACAACAAAACATGCTAACCTCTCACCATTACCAATAACAGAGGCTACAACAAAACATGCTAACCTCTCACCATTACCAATAACAAAGGATACAACAAAACATGCTAACCTCTCACCATTACCAATAACATAGGATACAACAAAACATGTTAACCTCTCACCATTACCAATAACAGAGGCTACAACAAAACATGCTAACCTCTCACCATTACCAATAACAGAGGCTACAACAACACATGCTAACCTCTCCCCATTACCAATAACAGAAGCTACAACAAAATATCCTAACCTCTCAAAACATACTAAAACATCCTAACCTATTCACAGGGGTGTGAAGGTGAACGGAAAGGCTGGAGCAACGAACCGCCCTTGCTGTCTCTGCTTGGCTGGTTCCCCTCTCTCCACTGGCATTCTCTGCCTCTAACCCTATTACAGGGGCTGTGTCACTGGCTTACTGGTGTTCTTCCATGCCGTCCCTAGGAGGGGTGCGTCATTTGAGTGGGTTGAGTCACTGACGTGGTCTTCCTGTCTGGGTTGCCGCCCCCCGGGTTGTGCCGTGGCGGAGATCTTTGTGGGCTATACTCGGCCTTGTCTCAGGATGGGAAGTTGGTGGTTGGAGATATCCCTCCAGTGGTGTCGGGGCTGTGCTTTGGCAAAGTGGGTGCGGTTATATCCTACCTGTTTGGCCCTGTCCGGGGGTTTCATCGGATGGGGCCACAGTGTCTCCTGACCCCTCCTGTCTCAGCCTCCAGTATTTATGCTGCAGTAGTTTATGTGTCGGGGGGCTAGGGTCAGTCTGTCATATCTGGGGTATTTCTCTTGTCTTTTCCGGTGTCTTGTGTGAATTTAAATATGCTCTCTCTAATTCTCTCTTTCTTTCTTTCTCTCTCTCGGAGGACCTGAGCCCTAGGACCATGGCTCAGGACTACCTGGCTTGATGACTCCTTGCTGTCCCCAGTTCACCTGGCCGTGCTGCTGCTCCAGTTCCAACTGTTCTGCCTGCAGCTATGGAACCCTGACCTGTTCACCGGACGTACTAACTGTCCCAGACCTGCTGTCCCAGACCTTCTGGAACCCTGACCTGTTCACCGGACGTGCAACCTGTCCCAGGCCTGCTGTTTTCAACTCTCTAGAGACAGCAGGAGTGGTAGAGATAGTCTCAAAGTTCGGCTATGAAAAAGCCAAATGACACTTACTCTTGTGTTACTGACTTGTTGCACCCTCGACAACTACTAAGATTATTATTATTTGACCATGCTGGTCATTTATGAACATTTGAATATCTTGGCCATGTGCTGTTATAATCTCCACCCAGCACAGCCAGAAGAGGATTGGCCACCCCTCATAGCCTGGTTCCTCTCTAGGTTTCTTCCTAGGTTTTGGCCTTTCTAGGGAGTTTTTCCTAGCCACCGTGCTTCTACACCTGCATTGCTTGCTGTTTGGGGTTTTAGGCTGGGTTTCTGTACAGCACTGTGAGATATCAGCTGATGTAAGAAGGGCTATATAAATACATTTGATTTGACCATTACCAATAACAGAGGATACAACAAAACATGCTAACCTCTCACCATTACCAATAACAGAGGCTACAACAAAACATGCTAACCTCTCACCATTACCAATAACAGAGGCTACAACAAAACATGCTAACCTCTCACCATTACCAATAACAGAGGCTACAACAAAACATGCTAACCTCTCACCATTACCAATAACAGAGGTTACAACAAAACATACTAACCTCTCATCTTTAACCTCAAATAAAAGGTGACATTCTGTACTGTCACCTAATATGAAACATTCGATCTCAAATCCAAAATGCTGGAGCATAGCACCACATTTAAAACTGTAAGCTTCACTGTCCAAACACATATGGTGTGGACTATGTGTGCCTGGTAAACACATGTGGATCTGGTGAACAGTTATCACTTGTTGACCAACTACAGGAATACTGACCTCAGAGTCTCCAGTCTGCAGTGTGGATCCTCCAGTCCAGCAGAGAGCAGCTTCACTCCTGAATCCTTCAGGTCATTGTTACTCAGGTCCAGCTCTCTCAGGTGTGAGGGGTTTGAACTGAGAACTGAGGCCAACACTTTACAGGATGTGTCTGTGAGTTTACAGCCAATGAGTCTGCAAACACCGAAGAAATACAATAACAGACAGGTTGTATTAAAATGATACGCTTAGCTTTCTCTGCTTACACTGTTACCCGTGCACAAATAATGTGTTGGGTTTGACCTCAGAGCTGAGACCAGAGAAGCACAGCCTTCCTCTGTGACTAGACAGCCTGACAGCCTGCAAAGAGTCAGATCATATTAAAATCACACTGCTATTCTTTGGTGGTGAAAATAGTGGCAGTATATTTTTGAAACATGTTCAGATATATCAGTGTCCTGAAACCTTCCATATTTATTCAGAAATTAATGTATCATATTATAAATTACAGATTATCAAAGTTTTGCCTGCAGATAGAAACATGTATAGTACAAATATTTGAGTAGACTGACCAGACCAGTTTAAAAGCAGTATCAGTCAAAAGACACAGTGAGGTATCAGATTTAGATTGTATTGAGTATACAGTCCACACCATATCTATTTTGACAGTGAAGATAACATTTTAAATGTGGCTCTATACTCCAACATTTTGGATTTCAGATCAACTGTTTCATATGAGGTGACAGTATATAATGTCACCTTTTATATGAGGATATTTTCATACATATCTGTTTCACCATTTAGAAAAATGAAAGCACTTTATGTATCTAGTCCCCCTATTTAAAGAAGTCATAAGTATTCTGACCAATTAAATCATAGCGTATTAAAATAGTCAAAAGTTTAGTATTTGGTCCCATATTCCATGAAAGCAACGACTACATCAAGCTTGTGACTCAAACTCGTTGGTTGCATTTGCAGTTTGTTTTGGTTGTGTTTTGGGTTGTGTTTTGCCCAATATTAAAATGGTGGATGTTTTCTGTCTAAGTGAGAAGATACATGCTGGAGCATAGCACCACATTTAAAACTGTAAGCTTCACTGTCCAAACACATATGGTGTGGACTATGTGTGTCTGGTAAACACATGTGGATCTGGTGAACAGTTATCACTTGTTGACCAACTACAGGAATACTGACCTCAGAGTCTCCAGTTTACAGTGGGGATCCTCCAGTACAGCAGAGAGCAGCTCCACTCCTGAATCCTTCAGGTCACTGTTACTCAGGTCCAGCTCTCTCAGGTGTGAGGGGTTTGACTTCAGAGCTGAGACCAGAGAAGCACAGCCTTCCTCTGTGGCTCCACAGCCTGACAGCCTGCAAAAAGTCAAATCATTTTAAAAGCACACAGCTAGTCTTTGGTGGTGAAAATAGTGGCAGTATATTTTTTCAACATATTTAGATATATCAGTGTCCTGAAACCTTCCATATCTACTCATAAATTAATGTATCATAATATAAATTACAGATTATCAAAGTTTTGCCTGCAGATAGAAACATGTATAATACAAATATTTGAGTAGACTACCAGACCAGTTTAAAAATCAGTATCAGTCAAAAGACAGACAGTGAGGTATCAGATTTAGATTGTATTGAGTATACAGTCCACACCATATCTATTTTGACAGTGAAGATAACATTTTAAATGTGGCTTTAAACTCCAACATTGTGGATTTCAGATCAAATGTTTCATATGAGGTGACAGTATATAATGTCACCTTTTATTTGAGGATATTTTCACACATATCTGTTTCACCATTTAGAAAAATAAAAGCACGTTATGTATCTAGTCCCCCTATTTAACCTCTCTAGGGTAGGTGGCACCAAATCGTCCCACCTACGCAACAGCCAGTCTAATCCCGTGGCGCGATATTCAAATACCTTAAAAATGCTATTACTTCAATTTCTCAAACATATAACTATTTTACACCATTTTAAAGACAAGACTCTCCTTTATCTAACCACACTGTCCGATTTCAAAATGGCTTTACAACGAAAGCAAAACATTAGATTATGTCAGCAGAGTACCAAGCCAGAAATAATCAGACACCCATTTTTCAAGCTAGCATATAATGTCACAAAAACCCAGAAGATAGCTAAATGCAGCACTAACCTTTGATGATCTTCATCAGATGACAACCCAAGGACATTATGTTATACAATACATGCATGTTTTGTTCAATCAAGTTCATATTTATATCAAAAAACAGCTTTTTACATTAGCATGTGACGTTCAGAACTAGCAAACTTCCGGGGAATTTACTAACAATTTTCTAAATTACTCACGATAAACGTTAACAAAAAGCATAACAATTATTTTAAGAATTATAGATACAGAACTCCTCTATGCACTCGATATGTCCGATTTTAAAATAGCTTTTTGGTGAAAGCACATTTTGCAATATTCTAAGTACATAGCCCAGCCATCACGGGCTAGCTATTTAGACACCCAGCAAGTTTAGCCTTCAACAAAATCAGATTTACTATAACAAAAATGTTATTACTTTTGTTGTCTTCGTCAGAATGCACTCCCAGGACTGCTACTTCAATAACAAATGTTGGTTTGGTCCCAAATAATCCATCGTTATATCCAAACAGCGGCGTTTTGTTCGTGCGTTCTAGACACTATCCGAAATGGTAAATCAGGGTTACGAGCATGGCGCATTTCGTGACAAAAAAATTCTAAATATTCCATTACCGTACTTCGAAGCATGACAACCGCTGTTTAAAATCAATTTTTATGCAATTTATCTCGTAAAAAGCGATAATATTCCGACCGGGAATCTGCGTTTCGGTAAATAGAGGAAAAAAAAGAAAGACGGGGGCGACCAGTGCACGCGCCTAAGCCCACTGTCCCCTGATCGGCCGCTTGACAAAGGCGATAATGTGTTTCACCCTGGGGCTGGAATGACGACATTCAGCTTTTTCCCGGGCTCTGAGTGCCTATGGGAGCCGTGGGAAGTGTCACGTTACCGCAGAGATCCTTTGTTTTGGAAAGAGATGTCAAAGAAAGCCAATAAATGGTCAGACAGGCCACTCCCTGTAAAGGAATCTCTCAGGTTTTTGCCTGCCATATGAGTTCTGTTATACTCACAGACACCATTCAAACAGTTTTAGAAACTTTAGGGTGTTTTCTATCCATATCTAATAAGTATATGCATATTCTAGTTACTGGGTAGGAGTAGTAACCAGATTAAATCGGGTACGTTTTTTATCCGGTGGTGTAAATACTGCCCCCTAGCCCTAAGAGGTTATAGAAGTCATAAGTATTCTGACCAATTCACTCATAGTGTATTAAATTAGTCAAAAGTTTAGTATTTGGTCCCATATTCTTTGACTGCAATGACTACATCAAGCCTGTGACTGCCATGATTGAGAAAGATCATGAATAATAATGAGTGAGAGAGTTAAAGAGGCTACAACAAAACATGCTAACCTCTCACCATTACCAATAACAGAGGCTACAACAAAACATGCTAACCTCTCACCATTACCAATAACAGAGGCTACAACAAAACATGCTAACCTCTCACCATTACCAATAACAGAGGATACAATAAAACATGCTAACCTCTCACCATTACCAATAGAGGCTACAACAAAACATGCTAACCTCACCATTACCAATAACAGAGGCTACAACAAAACATGCTAACCTCTCACCATTACCAATTTATTTATTTATTTCACCTTTATTTAACCAGGTAGGCAAGTTGCGAACAAGTTCTCATTTACAAGTGCGACCTGGCCAAGATAAAGCAAAGCAGTTCGACACATATAACAACACAGAGTAACACATGGAGTTAAACAAATGTAACCCTCTCACCAGGCTTGAATATGACTCTCACAATATTAACATATGTAGAGTATATCAACAGCATGGGATGTTAGGTGAGAAGGACATCTCCAATAAGAATTCCTATTGTAAACTATCTAGGGTTATGACAATAGGGTATTAACTTCAGATGAAATGATTATAGGTTTCTGTTATTGAATCAGGATAAACCATCCCATGCATTAACCTCTCTAGGCTAGGCGGGACGAATTCGTCCCACCTACGTAACAGCCACGGCTATCCTGTGGCGCGATTTTCAAAACCTTAAAAATCCTATTACTTCAATTTCTCAAACATATGACTATTTTACAGCCATTTAAAGATAAGACTCTCGTTAATCTAACCACACTGTCCGATTTCAAAAAGGCTTTACAACGAAAGCAAAACATTAGATTATGTCAGCAGAGTACCAAGCCAGAAATAATCAGACACCCATTTTTCAAGCCAGCATATAATGTCACCAAAACCCAGAAGACAGCTAAATGCAGCACTCACCTTTGATGATCTTCATCAGATGACAACCCTAGGACATTATGTTATACAATACATGCATGTTTTGTTCAATCAAGTTCATATTTATATCAAAAACCAGCTTTTTACATTAGCATGTGACGTTCAGAACTAGCATACCCCCCGCAAACTTCCGGGGAATTCGCTAACATTTTACTAAATTACTCACGATAAACGTTCACAAAAAGCATAACAATTATTTTAAGAATTATAGATACAGACCTCCTCTATGCACTCGATATGTCCGATTTTAAAATAGCTTTTTGGTGAAAGCACATTTTGCAATATTCTAAGTACATAGCCCAGGCATCACGGGCTCACTATTTAGACACCCGGCAAGTTTAGCACTCACCATAATCATATTTACTATTATAAAAATGTCATTACCTTTTGTTGTCTTCGTCAGAATACACACCCAGGACAGCTACTTCAATAACAAATGTTGGTTTGGTCCAAAATAATCCATCGTTATATCCGAATAGCGGCGTTTTGTTCGTGCGTTCCAGACACTATCCGAAATAGTAAAGAAGTGTCACGCGCTTGGCGCAATTCGTGACAATAAAATTCTAAGTATTCCATTACCGTACGTCGAAGCATGTCAACCGCTGTTTAAAATCAATTTTTACGACATTTTTCTCGTAGAAAAGCGATAATATTCCGACAGGGAATCTCCTTTTCGGCAAACAGAGGAAAAAATCCCAAAGGCGGGGGCGGTCGGGGTCACGCGCATAAGCTAGTGTCTCTTGATGGGCCACTTGAGAAAGGCGATAATGTGTTTCAGCCTGGGGCTGGAATGACGACATTCTGTTTTTTCCCGGGCTCTGAGCGCCTATGGAAGACGTGGGAAGTGTCACGTTAGAGCAGAGATCCTTAGTAAATGATAGAGATGGAAAAGAAGTTCAACAAATGGTCAGACAGGCCACTTCCTGTAAAGGAATCTCTCAGGTTTTGACCTGCCATTTGAGTTCTGTTATACTCACAGACACCATTCAAACAGTTTTAGAAAATTTAGGGTGTTTTCTATCCATATGTAATAAGTATATGCATATTCTAGTTACTGAGTAGGAGTGGTAACCAGATTAAATCGGGTATGTTTTTTATCCAGCCGTGTCAATGCTGCCCCCTAGCCCTTTTAAATATAATACCAATTAATTATAACAAATAAACTCAATACTTGGTTCAAACAAGGGTATTACACAAACATACAGTCAATAATACAGTAGAAAAATAAGTCTATATACAATGTGAGCAAATGAAGTGAAATAAGGGAGGTAAAGGCAAAAAAGGCCATGGTGGCAAAGTAAATACAATATAGCAAGTAAAACACTGGAATGGTAGATATGCAGTGGAAGAAAGTGCAAAGTAGAAATAATGGGGTGCAAAGGAGCTAAATAAATAAATACAGTAGGGGAAGAGGTAGTTGGGCTAAATTACAGATGGGCTATGTACAGGTGCAGTAATCTGTGAGCTGCTCTGACAGCTGGTGCTTAAAGCTAGTGAAGGAGATAAGCGTTTCCAGTTTTAGAGATTTTTGTAGTTCGTTCCAGTCATTAGCAGCAGAGAACTGGAAGAAGAGGCGGCCGAAGGAGGAATTGGCTTTGGGGGTGACCAGGGAGATATACCTGCTGGAGCGCGTGCAACAGGTGGGTGCTGCTATGGTGACCAGTGAGCGGAGATAAGGGGGGACTTTACCTAGCAGGGTCTTGTAGATGACCTGGAGCCAGTGGGTTTGGCGACGAGTATGAAGCGAGGGCCAGACAACAAGAGCGTACAGGTCCCAGTGGTGGGTAGTACAGTGGGGGAAAAAAGTATTTGATCCCCTGCTGATTTTGTACGTTTGCCCACTTACAAAGAAATGATCAGTCTATAATTTTAATGGTAGGTTTATTTGAACAGTGAGAGACAGAATAACAGCAAAATAAATCCCGAAAAACGCATGTCAAAAATGTTATACAATTATTTGCATTTTAATGAGGGAAATAAGTATTTGATCCCTCTGCAAAACATGACTAAGTACTTGATGGCAAAACCCTTGTTGGAAATCACAGAGGTCAGACGTTTCTTGTAGTTTGCCACCAGGTTGGCACACATCTCAGGAGGGATTTTGTCCCACTCCTCTTTGCAGATCTTCTCCAAGTCATTAAGGTTTCAAGGCTGACGTTTGGCAACTCGAACCTTCATCTCCCTCCACAGATTTTCTATGTGATTAAGGTCTGGAGACTGGCTAGGCCACTCCAGGACCTTAATGTGCTTCTTCTTGAGCCACTCCTTTGTTGCCTTGGCCGTGTGTTTTGGGTCATTGTCATGCTGGAATACCCATCCACAACCCATTTTCAATGCCCTGGCTGAGGGAAGGAGGTTCTCACCTAAGATTTGACGGTACATGGCCCCGTCCATCGTCCCTTTGATGCAGTGAAGTTGTCCTGTCCCCTTAGCAGAAAAACACCCCCAAAGCATAATGTTTCCACCTCCATGTTTGACGGTGGAGATGGTGTTCTTGGGGTCATAGGCAGCATTCCTCCTCCTCCAAACACGGCGCGTTGAGTTGATGTCAAAGAGCTCCATTTTGGTCTCATCTGACCACAACACTTTCACCAGTTGTCCTCTGAGTCATTCAGATGTTCATTGGCAAACTTCAGACAGGCATGTATATGTATTCTTGAGCAGGGGGACCTTGCGGTCGCTGCAGGATTTCAGTCCTTCACGGCGTAGTGTGTTACCAATTGTTTTCTTGGTGACTATGGTCCCAGCTGCCTTGAGATCATTGACAAGATCCTCCCGTGTAGTTCTGGGCTGATTCCTCACTGTTCTCATGATCATTGCAACTTCACGAGGTTAGATCTTGCATGGAGCCCCAGGCCGAGGGATATTGACACTTCTTTTGTGTTTCTTCCATTTGCGAATAATCGCACCAAATGTTGTCATCTTCTCACCAAGCTGCTTGGCGATGGTCTTGTTGCCCATTCCAGCCTTGTGTAGGTCTTCAATCTTGTCCCTGACATCCTTGGAGAGCTCTTTGGTCTTGGCCATGGTGGAGAGTTTGGAATCTGATTGATTGATTGCTTCTGTGGACAGGTATCTTTTTTACAGGTAACAAGTTGCGGTTAGGAGCACTCCCTTTAAGAGTGTGCTCCTAATCTCAGCTCGTTACCTGTATAAAAGACACCTGGGAGCCAGAAATCTTTCTGATTGAGAGGGGGTCAAATACTTATTTCCCTCATTAAAATGCAAATCAATTTATAACATTTCTGACATGAGTTTTTCTGGATGTTTTGTTGTTATTCTGTCTCTCACTGTTCAAATAAACCTACCATTAAAATTATAGACTGATCCTTTCTTTGTCAGTGGGCAAATGTACAAAATCAGCAGGGGATCAAATACTTTTTTCACCCACTGTATATGGGGCTTTGGTGACAAAACGGATGGCACTGTGATAGACTGCATCCAATTTATTGAGTAGGGTGTTGGAGGCTATTTTGTAAATGACATCGCCGAAGTCGAGGATCGGTAGGATGGTCAGTTTTATAAGGGTATGTTTGGCAGCATGAGTGAAGGATGCTATGTTGCGAAATAGGAAGCCAATACTAGATTTAACTTTGGATTGGAGATGCTTATAGTGAGTCTGGAAGGACAGTTTACAGTCTAACCAGACACCTAGGTATTTGTAGTTGTCCACATATTCTAAGTCAGAACCGTCCAGAGTAGTGATACTGGACATGCGGGCAGGTGCAGGCAGCGATCGGTTGAAGAGCATGCATTTAGTTTTACTTGTATTTAAGAGCAGTTGGAGGCCACGGAAGGAGAGTTGTAATGCATTGAAGCTCGTCTGGAGGTTAGTTAACACAGTGTCCAAAGAAGTGCCAGAAGTATACAGAATAATACCAATAACAGAGGGGGTCTGATCTTTGTGCCTCTGTAAATTTCTCATTCATCATCATTAAGAATTCATTCATGATTATTCATAATCATGGTAGCATCCACATGAATGTAGAAGTGTTCAGAAACATCTTCTATTCTTACTGACAATACAAATGAAGTGACTCCAAAATGACAGGACATTATTCACCATTCAGTTTCTATTAGGAAAAACATCCAAAACACAACCAAAACAAACTGAAAAATGAATTCAACAAGTTAGTAGAATCACAAGCTTGATGTAATCACTGCAGGCATGGAACATGGTACAAAATACTAAACTTATGACTACTTTAATACAATATAAGTGAATTTGTCCGAATATTTAAACCTTTTTCAAATGGGAGAACTACGTACAGAAAGTGCTTTCCTTTCTTATCAGTAACACAGCTATGTATGAAAATACCCTCAAATAAAAGGTGACATTCTGTACTGTCACCTAATATGAAACATTCTATCTCAAATAAAAAATGCTGGAGCATAGCACCATATTTAAAACTGTAAGCTTCACTGTCCAAACACATATGGTGTGGACTATGTGTGCCTGGTAAACACATGTGGATCTGGTGAACAGCTATCACTTGTTGACCAACTACAGGAATACTGACCTCAGAGTCTCCAGTCTGCAGTGTGGATCCTCCAGTCCAGCAGAGAGCAGCTTCACTCCTGAATCCTTCAGGTCATTGTTACTCAGGTCCAGCTCTCTCAGGTGTGAGGGGTTTGACCTCAGAGCTGAGACCAGAGAAGCACAGCCTTCCTCTGTGACTCCACAGCCTGACAGCCTGACAAAGAGATCATCATGACTTCACATACACACTGTTAATTTAACGAGTAGTGTAGAAGGACAATGGCAGATGCATTTGGTTTATTCTCTCAAACAACATATATATTCATATCTTCTTCATCTTAAGTCAAACATGTCTGATATGAACATTGACATAAACCCTCTACATACTTGAGTTTCTCCAGTCTGCAGTGTGGATCCTCCAGTCCAGCAGAGAGCAGTCTGACTCCTGAGTCTCCTGGGTGATTGTAGCTCAGGTCCAGCTCTCTCAGGTGTGAGGGGTTTGACCTCAGAGCTGAGACCAGAGAAGCACAGCCTTCCTCTGTGACTAGACAGCCTGACAGCCTGCAAAGAGTCAAATCATATTAAAATCACACTGCTATTCTTTGGTGGTGAAAATATATATTTGTTCAACATGTTCAGATAAATCAGTGTCCTGAAACCTGCAATATATATTCATAAATGAATGAATGTATCATTATAAGAAATTACAAATTATGGAAGTATTGCTTGTAGAGAGAAACATGTATTGTACAAATGTTTGGGTTGACTGACCAGACCAGTTTAAAAAGCAGTATCAGTCAAAAGACAGACAGTGAGGTATCAGATTTAGATTGTATTGAGTATACAGTCCACACTATATATAATACTGACCTCAGAGTCTCCAGTTTACAGTGGGGATTCCCCAGTCCAGCAGAGAGCAGCTTCACTCCTGAATCCTTCAGGTCATTGTTACTCAGATCCAGCTCTCTCAGGTGTGAGGGGTTTGAACTGAGAACTGAGGCCAACACTTCACAGGATGTGTCTGTGAGTTTACATCCAGTGAGTCTGCCAACACAGAAGAAATACAATGACAGACAGGTTGTATTAAAAAGTTATTCTCAGCTTTCCTAGCTTACACCGTTATGGTGCACGAATAATGTACAGGCTGTGCATTCATGGCTCAATGCTACAACTTTACTGATCAGTTTGTATTGTAGTTTAAGAGTTTTCAGCTGATAGAAAGTTTAGTCAGCCAATGAAAATACTGTTGTTCCTACATTCAGTAAAGTTTGGTCTGAGGGATAGTCACATGAGTACTTACAGAGCCAGTCAGCCAATGAAAATACTGCTATAACTGCAATTTATTTTGGTGTGCGATATTTACAGTGATACTTACAGAGCTTTCCTGCAGCCTCTCACAGCTGGGAGCAGTCTCCTACGACCCTCCTCTGATGTCTTGTATTCCTTCAGGTCAAACACATCCAGAACCTCCTCTGATATCTGCAGCATGTAGGCCAGTGCTGAACACTGAGCATGTGTGAGGTTTTTGGATCTCTTTTCTGACCTCAAGTACACTTCGATTACCTTCTGTACTGAATGGTCTTTCATCTCTATCAGACAGTGGAAGAGATTGATGCACCTCTCTGGGGACATGTTCTTCCTCTGCATCACCTTAAGGGATCGGATTATTTTCTGGACGCTCTCCGGACTGCTTTCTGTCTGTGTCACCAGACCTCGTAGGAGTTTCTGATTGGACTCCAGTGACATGCCATGAAGGAAGCGGACAAAAAGGTCCAGGTGTCCATTCTTACTCTCCAAGGCTTTATCCACGGTACACTTCAGCAGCTCATGCAAGGTTAGCTCTTCAGACACACCTCTAGACTTTCTTTTGAGGAAGGGCTTCAGTGCATCCATGTTCCTGGCAGTGTAACAATGGTACATGTAGACAGCTGAGAGAAACTCCTGAATGCTCAGATGAACAAAGCAGTATACCACTCTCTGAAATAACACAGACTCTTCTTTAAAGATTTGTGTGCACACTCCTGAGTACACTGAGGCTTCTTTGACATCAAGGCCACACTCTTTCAGGTCTTCTTCATAGAACATGAGATTACCCTTCTCCAGATTGTCAAACGCCAGCTTCCCCAGCTTCAGAAGAATTTCCTTATCTGACTCCATGAGCTCCTCTTGATCCATCTCATCTCTTCCATGATATTTCTGGTTCTTCAGGCTGGTCTGAATGAGCAGGAAGTGTATGGACATCTCAGTCAGAGTCGTGGGCATCTCTCTCCTCTTGTCTGTACTCAACATGTGTTCAAGGACTATTGCAGAAATCCAACAGAACACCGGCATGTGGCACATGATGTGGAGGCTCCTTGATGTCTTTATGTGTGAGATGATTCTGCTGGCCAGGCCCTCATCACTGAATCTCTTCCTGAAGTACTCCTCCTTCTGTGGGTCATTGAACCCTCGTACCTCTGTCACCTGGTCAATACACTTAGGGGGGATCTGATTGGCTGCTGCAGGTCGGGAGGTTATCCATAGGAGAGCAGAGGGAAGCAGATTCCCCTTGATGAGGTTTGTCAGCAGAACATCAACAGATGATGTCTGGGTGACATCAGACACCTTTTCATTGTGCTGGAAATCCAATGGAAGTCTGCTTTCATCCAAACCATCAAAGATGAACATAGCTTTACAGGCAGTGAGTTTCTTTGCATTGCCTATGTCTAGTTCTGTGTGGAAGTCATTTAAAAGTCTGAGAAGACTGTACTGGAGATCTTTGATCAAGTTCAGCTCCCGGAAAGGAAGCACAAATATGATCTCCACATCTTGGTTTGCCTTCCCTTCAGCCCAGTCTAGGATGAACTTCTGCACAGAGACAGTTTTCCCGATTCCAGCGATGCCCTTCGTCAGCACAGTTCTGATGCTTCTCTCTTGGCCAGGTAAGGGTTTAAAGATGTCATTGCAGTGGATTGCTGTGTCATGTGAGGTTGGTGTCCTGGATGCTGTCTCTAGCTGCCACACCTCATGTTCATTGTTAACACCTTCACTCTCTCCTTCTGTGATGTAGAGCTCTGTGTAAATCCTGTTGAGGGGAGTTTGGTTCCCTGCTGTTTCCATGCCTTCTATCACACATTCATACCTCCTTTTCAGACTGGCTTTATGGTTTACTATAGCTCTCTGCACGCTGTCATCCACTACAAGGGAGGAGTAAAAGGATGTGTATCAGACATATTCATTGACAGGATGAAATGTGGGCCTCCACAACTACAGTAACTTATATTATCTCATATTATTGTAGTTAACCTGTTATGGCTAGGGGGCAGTATTTTCACGGCTGGATAAAAAACATACCCGATTTAATCTGGTTACTACTCCTGCCCAGTAACTAGAATATGCATATAATTATTGGCTTTGGATAGAAAACACTCCAAAGTTTCTAAAACTGTTTGAATGGTGTCTGTGAGTATAACAGAACTCAAATGGCAGGTCAAAACCTGAGAGATTCCTTTACAGGAAGTGGCCTGTCTGAGCATTTCTTGAACTTCTTTGCCATCTCTATCTTTTACAAAGGATCTCTGCTCTAACGTGACACTTCCTACGTCTTCCATAGGCTCTCAGAGCCCGGGAAAAAACAGAATGTCGTCATCCCAGCCCCAGGCTGAAACACATTATCGCCTTTCTCAAGTGGCCGATCAAGGGACTGTGGGCTTAGGCGCGTGCCCTGGCTGCCCCCGTCTTTGTGATTTTTCCTCTGTTTGCCGAAAAGGAGATTCCCGGTCGGAATATTATCGCGTTTTTACGAGATAAATTGCATAAAAAATGATTTTAAACAGCGGTTGACATGCTTCGAAGTACGGTAATGGAATATTTAGAATTTTTTTGTCACGAATTGCGCCATGCGCGCGACCCTGATATACCATTTCGGATAGTTTCTGGAACACACGAACAAAACGCCGCTATTCGGATATAACGACGGATTATTTGGGACCAAACCAACATTTGTTATTGAAGTAGCAGTCCTGGGAGTGCATTCTGACGAAGACAACAAAGGTCATAACATTTTTGTAATAGTAAATCTGATTTTGGTGAAGGCTAAACTTGCCGGGTGTCTAAATAGCTAGCCCGTGATGGCTGGGCTATGTACTTAGAATATTGCAAAATGTGCTTTCACCAAAAAGCTATTTTCAAATCGGACATATCGAGTGCATAGAGGAGTTCTGTATCTATAATTCTTAAAATAATTGTTATGCTTTTTGTGAACGTTTATCGTGAGTAATTTAGTAAATTGTTAATAAATTCCCCGGAAGTTTGCGGGGGGTATGCTAGTTCTGAACGTCACATGCTAATGTAAAAAGCTGTTTTTTGATATAAATATGAACTTGATTGAACAAAACATGCATGTATTGTATAACATAATGTCCTAGGTGTGTCATCTGATGAAGATCATCAAAGGTTAGTGCTGCATTTAGCTGTCTTCTGGGTTTTTGTGACATTATATGCTAGCTTGAAAAATGGGTGTCTGATTATTTCTGGCTGGGTACTTTGCTGACATAATCTAATGTTTTGCTTTCGCTGTAAAGCCTTTTTGAAATCGGACAGTGTGGTTACATAAAGGAGAGTCTTGTCTTTAAAATGCTGTGAAATAGTCATATGTTTGAAAAATTGAAGTTTTTGTATTTTTGAGGAATTTGTAATTCGCGCCACGCCTATCATTGGATATTGGAGCAGGTGTTCCGCTAGCGCAACGTCTAGATGTAAGAGGTTAACTACATTTAAATCATATTGAGGTATTGACTTAGCACAGGTCTGCAAGTGTTCTTACTGTTTTCAGAGCCTCTTGCATCATTGGATTCCCTCAGGTGCTGTAGTACAGGAAGTGTTCTGGATCTCTTTCTACACTGAGGGCAGTCATAGTCTCCTGAAGGAGCAGGTTTCTCCCAGTATCTGGTGATGCACTGTCTGCAGAACCTGTGTCCACAGGTGATGGAGACCGGATCCCTCAGAACCTGCTGACACACTGCACACCTGGACTGATCCTCTGGCAGAGTAGACCATCCACTACAGAGATAAAGGAGAGAGAGATACTGATCCTCTAACAGAGTAGACCATCCACTACAGAGATAAAGGAGAGAGAGATACTGATCCTCTAACAGAGTAGACCATCCACTACAGAGATAAAGGAGAGAGAGATACAGAGTAGACCATCCACTACAGAGATTAAGGAGAGAGAGATACTGATCCTCTGGCAGAGTAGACCATCCACTACAGAGATAAAGGAGAGAGAGATACTGATCCTCTAACAGAGTAGACCATCCACTACAGAGATAAAGGAGAGAGAGATACTCATCCTCTAACAGAGTAGACCATCCACTACAGAGATAAAGGAGAGAGAGATACTGATCCTCTAACAGAGTAGACCATCCACTATAGAGATAAAGGAGAGAGAGATACTGATCCTCTAACAGAGTAGACCATCCACTACAGAGATAAAGGAGAGAGAGATACTGGTCCTCTAACAGAGTAGACCATCCACTACAGAGATAAAGGAGAGAGAGATACTGATCCTCTAACAGAGTAGACCATCCACTACAGAGATAAAGGAGAGAGAGATACAGAGTAGACCATCCACTACAGAGATAAAGGAGAGAGAGATACTGATCCTCTGGCAGAGTAGACCATCCACTACAGAGATAAAGGAGAGAGAGATACTGATCCTCTAACAGAGTAGACCATCCACTACAGAGATAAAGGAGAGAGAGAGATACTGATCCTCTAACAGAGTAGACCATCCACTACAGAGATAAAGGAGAGAGTGATACTGATCCTCTAACAGAGTAGACCATCCACTACAGAGATAAAGGAGAGAGAGATACAGAGTAGACCATCCACTACAGAGATAAAGGAGAGAGAGATACTGATCCTCTGGCAGAGTAGACCATCCACTACAGAGATAAAGGAGAGATACTGATCCTCTGACAGAGTAGACCATCCACTACAGAGATAAAGGAGAGAGAGATACTGATCCTCTAACAGAGTAGACCATCCACTACAGAGATAAAGGAGAGAGAGATACTGATCCTCCAACAGAGTAGACCATCCACTACAGAGATAAAGGAGAGAGAGATATACTGATCCTCTAACACAGTAGACCATCCACTACAGAGATAAAGGAGAGAGAGATACTGATCCTCTAACAGAGTAGACCATACACTACAGAGATAAAGGAGAGAGAGATACTGATCCTCTGACAGAGTAGACCATCCACTACAGAGATAAAGGAGAGAGAGATACTGATCCTCTAACAGAGTAGACCATCCACTACAGAGATAAAGGAGAGAGAGATACTGATCCTCCAACAGAGTAGACCATCCACTACAGAGATAAAGGAGAGAGAGAGATACTGATCCTCTAACACAGTAGACCATCCACTACAGAGATAAAGGAGAGAGAGATACTGATCCTCTAACAGAGTAGACCATACACTACAGAGATAACGGAGAGAGAGATACTGATCCTCTGACAGAGTAGACCATCCACTACAGAGATAAAGGAGAGAGAGATACTGATCCTCTGGCAGAGTAGACCATCCACTACAGAGATAAAGGAGAGAGAGATACTGATCCTCTGGCAGAGTAGACCATCCACTACAGAGATAAAGGAGGGTGCAGTAATTCCTCTAATAAACTCAGTTACAAGAAATTACACATTACAACAACAACAACAACAAACATCTAGTGACGTACCTAAAGGCTTGATGCTAATTATTTAACCTGTCTCCTCCCCTCATCTACACTGACTGAAGTGGATTTAACAAGTGACATCAATAAGGGATCATAGCTTTCACCTGGATTCACCTTGTCAATCTATGTAATGGAAAAAGCAGGTGTTCATAATGTTTTGTTCACTCACTGTATAAAAGATATATGACATAAACAACAAATGATAAGCAGATGCATTACAGTATGTACTCAGATACACAAAATACATCAGGTTTCAGATCTTGAAGGTTCTCCTCTTCAATAGTAATATCATCAATTCTGACCAGTAACTTACCTGGGGTCAAAGGTCCCTGATCCATTACTAAAATGCATAGGCTGATCCATAGAGAAGTAGCTCTTCATGGACAGATGACTGGGTACTGGAGAGACTGATCTCTGGAGAGACTGAGTTTGCTTGGAGATTCTGAAAAACATAATGAATCACCATGTAACTACATTTCAAAATATATCCAAATTATATATCGATAGATTACATACATTACATAAAGCATTAAAATATATGGCATTACATAAAGCAAAAAACATACACTGAGTGTACAAAACATTAAGAACACCCTCCTAATACTGAGTGCCCCCCCCCCACCTTTTTGCCCTAAAATTAACCTCAACTCGTCAAGGCATTGACTCTTCAAGGTGTCGAAATCGTTCCACAGAGATGCTGGCCCATGTTGACTCCTATGATTCTCACAGTTGTGTCAAGTGGGCAGGATGTCCTTTGGGTGGTGGACCATTTTTGAGACACATGGGAAACTGTTAAGCGTGGAAAAACCCAGCAGCGTTGCAGGTCTTAACACTAATCTGTGCGCCTGGCACTGATTGATGTGGATTCAACAAGTGACATCAACAAGGGATCATAGCTTTTCATGTTTCAAGGAGCGGGAGTAAACAAAACTGTCAAGGAGGTGTGTAAACAAAACTCCTTAAAAATTTGGCAAGATAAGAAGTTGGGGTATGGGGGAGACAAAATACTGATGCCTACATAGAAAAACATTTTGGTTTACATAACTTAAAATGCATTTAATAAATAAATATCTTTAGGGTTACGGTATATTTTGGAGTTTTGGACAATGTTTTCATATGACCTCAATATTCTAAAAGTGTTACTGAGTTAACCTGGAAGCCTATAAGAAATCCTGCTATGCCCTCCAATGAACCATCAAACAGGCAAAGCATCAATACAGGACTGAGATCGAATACAACTACACCAGCTCTTCCGGACGACTATGTGATCACGCTCTCAGCAGTCAATGTAAGACCTTTAAACAGGTCAACATTCACAAGGCCGCAAGGCCAGACGGATTACCAGGATGTGTACTCTGAGCATGCGCTGACCAACTGGCAAGTGTCTTCACTGACATTTTCAACCTTTCCCTGTCCGAGTCTTTAATACCAACATATTTTAAGCAGACCACCATAGTCCCTGTGCCTAAGAACACTAAGGTAACCTGCCTAAATGACTACCGACCCGTAACACTCACATCTGTAGCCATGAAGTGCTTTGAAAGGCTGGTCATGGCTCACATTAACACCATCATCCCAGAAACCCAAGACCCACTGCAATTTGCATACAGCCCCAACAGATCCACAGATGATGCAATCTCTATTGCACTCCACACTGCCCTTTCCCACCTGGACAAAAGGAACACCTATGTGAGAATGATATTCATTGACTACAGCTTAGCGTTCAACACCATAGTGCCCTCAAAGCTCATCACTAAGCTAAGGACCCTGGGACTAAACACCTCCCTCTGCAACTGGATCCTGGACTTCCTGACGGGCCGCCCCCAGCTGGTAAGGGTAGGTAACAACACATCCGCCACGCTGATCCTCAACACGGGGGCCCCTTAGGGGTGCGTGCTCAGTCCCCTCCTGTACTCCCTGTTCATTCATGGCTGCACGGCCAGGCACGACTCCAACACCATCATTAAGTTTGCTGATGACACAACAGTGGTAGGCCTGATCACCAACAACGATGAGACAGCCTATAGGGAGGTCAGAGACCTGGCCGTGTGGTCCCAGGACAACAACCTCTCCCTCAACGTGATCAAGACAAAGGAGATGATTGTGGACTACAGGAAAAAGAGGACCAAGCACGCCCCCATTCTTATCGACGGGGCTGTAGTGGAGCAGGTTGAGAGCTTCAAGTTCCTTGGCGTCCGCATCACCAACAAACTAACATGGTCCAAGCACACCAAGACAGTCGTAAAGAGGGCATGACAAAACCTATTCCCCCAAAGAATACTGAAAAGATTTGGCATGGGTCTTCAGATCCTCAAAAGGTTCTACAGCTGCACCATTGAGAGCATCCTGACTGGTGGCATGACTGCATGGTATGGCAACTGCTCGGCCTCCGACCGCAAGGCACTACAGAGGGTAGTGCGAACGGCCCAGTACATCACTGGGACCAAGCTTCCTGCCATCCAGGACCTCTATACCAGACGGTGTCAGAGGAATTGCCCTAAAAATTGTCAAAGACTCCAACCACCCAAGTCATAGACTGTTCTCTCTGCTACCGCACGGCAAACGGTACCGGAGCGCCAAGTCTAGGTCCAAGAGGCTTCTAAACAACTTCTACCCCCAAGCCATAAGACTCCTGAACACCTAATCAAATTGCTACCCAGACTATTTGCATTGCCCCCCCCCTCCCCTATACGCCGCTGCTACTCTCTGTCATCATCTATGCATGGTCACTTTAATAACTCTACCTACATGTACATATTACCTCGACTAACCAGTGCCCCCGCACATTGACTCTGTACCGGTACCCCCTGTATATAGTCTAGCAATTGTTATTTTACTGCTGCTCTATACTTTTATCTCTTATTCTCATTCATACTTGTTTAAACTGCATTGTGGGTTAGGGCTTGTAGGAAAGCATTTCACTGTATTCGGCGCATGTGACTGATAAAATTTGATTTCATTCAACTTGTCAATCTACGTCATGGAAAGAGCAGGTGTTCATAATGTTTTGTAAACACAGTGTCTTAAAATATATGACATAAACAACAAATGATAAGCAGATGCTTTACAGTATATACTCAGATACACAAAATACATCTGGTTTCAGATCTTGAAGGTTCTCCTCTTCAATAGTAATATCATCAATTCTGACCGGTAACTTACCTGGGGTCAAAGGTCCCTGATCCATTACTAAAATGCATAGGCTGATCCATAGAGAAGTAGCTCTTCATGGACAGATGACTGGGTACTGGAGAGACTGATCTCTGGAGAGACTGAGTTTGGTTGGAGATTCTGAAAAACATAATGAATCACCATGTAACTACATTTCAAAATGTATCAAAATTATATATCAATAGATTACATACATTACATAAAGCATTAAAATATATGGCATTACATAAAGCAAAAAACATACACTGAGTGTACAAAACATTAAGAACACCCTCCTAATACTGAGTGTCCCTCCTCTTTTTGCCCTACAATTAGCCTCAACTTGTCAAGGCATCGACTCTTCAAGGTGTAGAAAACGTTCCACAGAGATGCTGGCCCATGTTGACTCCTATGATTCCCACAGTTGTGTCAAGTGGGCTGGATGTCCTTTGGGTGGTGGACCATTTTTGAGACACACGGGAAACTGTTGAGCATTAACAACCCAGCAGCGTTGCAGTTCTTGATACAAATCGGTGCGCCCGGCAGCAAGAAAGTAAAATAAATAGGTTTTGATTATGTTTTAATGGTAATGGCGACATACAGTGGGGGAAAAAAGTATTTGATCCCCTGCTGATTTTGTACGTTTGCCCACTGACAAAGAAATGATCAGTCTATCATTTTAATGGTAGGTTTATTTGAACAGTGAGAGGCAGAATAACAACAAAAAAATCCAGAAAAACGCATGTCAAAAATGTTATGAATTGATTTGCATTTTAATGAGGGAAATAAGTATTTGACCCCTCTGCAAAACATGACTTAGTACTTGGTGGCAAAACCCTTGTTGGCAATCACAGAGGTGGCTGGCTGAGGGAAGGAGGTTCTCACCCAAGATTTGACGTTACATGGCCCCATTCATCATCTCTTTGATGCGGTGAAGTTGTCATGTCCCCTTAGCAGAAAAAGACCCCAAAGCATAATGTTTCCACCTCCATGTTTGACGGTGGGGATGGTGTTCTTGGGGT
This sequence comes from Salmo salar, assembly GCF_965601325.2. NCBI lineage: Eukaryota > Metazoa > Chordata > Actinopteri > Salmoniformes > Salmonidae > Salmo > Salmo salar. The sequence continues at coordinate 781,763 of NW_027675387.1, forward strand.
CATAGGCAACATTCCTCCTCCTCCAAACAGGGCGAGTTGAGTTGATGCCAAAGAGCTCCATTTTGGTCTCATCTGACCACAACACTTTCACCAGTTGTCCTCTGAATCATTCAGATGTTCATTGGCAAATTTCAGACGGGTATGTATATGTGCTTTCTTGAGCAGGGGGACCTTGCAGGCGCTGCAGGATTTCAGTCCTTCACGGCGTAGTGTGTTACCAATTGTTTTCTTGGTGACTATGGTCCCAGCAGCCTGACAAGATCCTCCCGTGTAGTTCTGGGCTGATTCCTCACCGTTCTCATGATCATTGCAACTTCACGAGGTGAGATCTTGCATGGAGCCCCAGGCCGAGGGAGATTGACAGTTCTTTTGTGTTTCTTCCTTTTGCGAATAATCGCACCAACTGTTGTGTCATGACGTTGGCCTGTGGGTAAGGTTTATGACCCCCCCCCCATAAATACCTTTCTCCCCCTCTCTGAATCTACTGAAGGACTTGAATAGCCTGTGTTAAATATAGAGAGTCTTGGAACATCAAACAAATGGGGAAAGGTACCACATATTTTGTTAATAAAACCAGTTGGAAATATGCTTGGGAACGTAATGAGTATGTATGTCAGTTCGGTTGTCATCTGAGACATTATGACTGATGACAGGACGACATAAACTGTATCTGAGAAAGTATACGCCCAGTAGTTATCAGAGTCACATGGAATTGTTATGCAATTGAAATGTTTGATATTGAAAATGTTTGTTAGGAGATGAAATGTAATTTTAGCTTCCGAATGAGAGATTTGGGTTTTCATAAGGAAAGTGCCCTGCTCGATCAGTGGCCCAACCCTGTGAAGAGACAGGGGTTATAAACGATGAAACACCTCCCTCCCCCTCTCCACTATATAATCCTTTGACGAAAAGATAACCAGGTAGTTCCAGTACGGGAGGCCTGCAGCCTCTACGTTAGAAGGACACACATGTCAAGTACAGAACTAAGCCAACCTCGGCGTGAGCTCTGGTATGAACTGGTATGAACTTTGAGTTTATTCACTACAGAAGTGCTACTTCCTAGCCGTTGAGTTAGCAGCGGCCGCTGCTAACGTGGGTTAGGAAAGGACGGACGACGGATCCAGTCTAACAACCAGACGAAGATACCACCACGTGTCCAATGGACAACCATTGACATTCTTCTGAAAACAGGGAGATCTGTTGGCCAACCCGGCCAGCATCTACGACCAATCTACCGAAGCGCAGCTCAGAGTAAATATTTATTGCATTTTCCTTTTCCAAATGGGCGGTAATTTAGAATGCATAAGATAATGTATTTACGATAGCATAGCTGCTGTTTCTTTGTTCCTAAATCTTCCCGCTCTTTCATTCAAGCCCAACCCCCTTTCCTTTGTGTAACCAGCTTTCATACAGGTTCCGTCCACCAGGGATGTTTTCTGTATGACATCATTGTATTCTGTGTATTTGTAATTCTGTGTGATTACTTAGGTATTTAGTAAATAAATAATTAAACCCAATTTTGTATTGCTGATTCAACTTGTTAGCCAGGGTTCGTGAAGATAACCAAGAATTTACAACTTTCATTATGAGACTGAAAATAAGACAAGGGTTAACATTGACTGCTATCGATGTAAAATATTACTAAGTATTTTAAGAGTTTATTCGGAAGATAACGGCTCTATAAACGTTCTTCCGTGGTGCCCCGACTTTCTAGTTAATTACATTTACATGATTAGCTTAATCAGGTAATATTAATTACAGAGAAATCATTTTCTAAGTTAGCATGTCATATCACTTAATCCGGCATAGCCAAAGACACGACAGTTGTCACCTTTTCACCAAGCTGCTTGGCGATGGTCGTGTTGCCCATTCCAGCCTTGTGTAGGTCTACAATCTTGTCCCTGACATCCTTGGAGAGCTCTTTGGTCTTGGCCATGGTGGAGAGTTTGGAATCTGATTGATTGATTGCTTCTGTGGACAGGTGTCTTTTATACAGGTAACAAACTGAGATTAGGAGCACTCCTTTTAAGAGTGTGCTCCTAATCTCAGCTCGTTACCTGTATAAAAGACACCTGGGAGTCAGAAATCTATCTGATTGAGAGGGGGTCAAATACTTATTTCCCTCATTAAAATGCAAATCAATTTATAACATTTTTGACATGCGTTTTTCTGGATTTTTTGTTGTTGTTATTCTGTCTCTCACTGTTCAAATTAACCTACCATTAAAGTTATAGACTGATCATTACTTTGTCAGTGGGCAAACGTACAAAATCAGCTGGGGATCAAATACTTTTTTCCCCTCACTGTACGTAAATGCCAACAAAATAACTTTTTGGTCTGTGTGTGTGTGTGTGTGTGTGTGTGTGTGTGTGTGTGTGTGTGTGTGTGTGTGTGTGTGTGTGTGTGTGTGTTTCAACTATTTAACTGTAGTAGAATGCTGAGAAGGCAGCTAAAATTTTAAATATCGGTTATCGGTATCGGGTTGTTTGGCAAGGAAAATATCGGATATCGGGTTGTTTGGCAAGGAAAATATCGGATATCGGGTTGTTTGGCAAGAAAAATATCGGATATCGGGTTGTTTGGCAAGGAAAATATCGGATATCGGGTTGTTTGGCAAGGAAAATATCGGATATCGGGTTGTTTGGCAAGGAAAATATCAGATATCGGGTTGTTTGGCAAGGAAAATATCGGATATCGGGTTGTTTGGCAAGAAAAATATCGGATATCGGGTTGTTTGGCAAGGAAAATATCGGATATCGGGTTGTTTGGCAAGAAAAATATCGGATATCGGGTTGTTTGGCAAGGAAAATATCGGATATCGGGTTGTTTGGCAAGGCAAATATCGGATATCGGGTTGTTTGGCAAGGACAATATCGGATATGGGTATCGGCCAAAAATGTCATATCGATGCATCCCTATTAAACCTGTCTGGTCCCCTTCATCTACACTGATTGAAGAGGATTTAACAAGTGGCATCAATAAGGATCATTGCTTTCACCTGGATTCACCTTGTCAATCTACGTCATGGAAAAAGCAGGTGTTCATAATGTTTTGTGCACTCACTGTATAAAAAATATATGACATAAACAACAAATGATAAGCAGATGCTTTACAGTATATACTCAGATACACAAAATACATCTGGTTTCAGATCTTGAAGGTTCTCCTCTTCAATAGTAATATCATCAATTCTGACCGGTAACTTACCTGGGGTCAAAGGTCCCTGATCCATCACTAAACTGTACAGGATGATGCATAGAGGAGTCACTCTTCATGGACAGATGACTGGGTACTGGAGAGACTGGTCTCAGAGTTTGGTTGGGGATTCTGAAAAACATAATGAATCACCATGTAACTACATTTCAAAATGTATCAAAATTATATATCAATAGATTAAATACATTACATAAAGCATTAAAATATATGGCATTACATAAAGCAAAAGACATACACTGAGTGTACAAAACATTAAGAACACCCTCCTAATACTGAGTGTCCCCCCTCTTTTTTTGTCCTCAGAACAGCCTCAACTCATTAAGAAATGGACACATAAGGTGTGGAAAGCGTCCCACAGGGATGCTGGCCCATGTTGACTCCAATGCTTCCCTCAGTTGTGTCAAGATGGCTGGATGTCCTTTGTGTGGACCATTCTTGATTCCTACCTGTCTCCTCCCCTTCATCTACACTGATTGAAGTGGATTTAACAAGTGTAACTTAATTGTAACATAATCACATAGGCCTACTGATTCACTTCATCTCAGTTCCACTTGAATCCTTCAGAGTCTATTGATGCACATACTTCATAGTATGTCCATATGTACAGTACCAGTCAGAAGTTTGGACACACCTCCTCATTGCAGGGTTTTTCTTTATTTTTACTATTTTCTACATTGTAGAATAATAGTGAAGACATCAAAACTATGAAATAACATATGTGGAGTCATGTAGTAACCAAAAAAAGTGTTAAACAAATCAAAATATATTTTATATTTGAGTTTCTTCAAAGTAGCCACCTTGATGACAGCTATGCACACTCTTGGCATTCTCTCAACCAGCTTTTTGAGGTAGTCACCTGGAATGCATTTCAATTAACAGGTGTACCTTGTTAAAAGTGAATTAGTTAATTAATTTCCTTCTTAATACATTTGAGCCAATCAGTTGTGTTGTGAAATGGTAGGGGTGGTATACAGAAGATTATTTATTTTACCTTTATTTAACTAGGCAAGTCCGTTAAGAACAAATTCTTATTTTCAATGACAGCCAAGGAACAGTGGGTTAAAACTAGTTAGGGCTAGGGGGCAGTATTGAGAATTTTGAAAAAAATATGTGGCCATTTTTAACTGCCTCCTACACCAACTCAGAAGCTAGGATATGCATATTATTAACGGATTTGGATAGAAAACACTCTGAATTTTCTAAAAACTGTTTGAATGGTGTCTGTAAGTATAACAGAACTCATATGGCAGGCAAAAACCTGAGAAAAATACAAGCAGGAAATTAGAATTTTGTGGCTGTACTATCTTTGAGTCATTGCCAATAGAACACACAGTGACAAAGGATTCATTTTGCACTTCCTACGGCTTCCACTAGATGTCAACGATCTTTATAAAGTTGTTTGAAGCGTCTATGATGAACAGAGACCGGATGAGAAGGAAGGGAAGTTGACGTCCCTGGGATGTCGTCACTTCATTATTGCGCGCTCATGTGAGATGAGACTTTGTATTTCAAACGTTTATCAAGACACAGGAGAGGTCCTGTTGAAATATTTATCCGTTTCACGTTCTCAAGGCCCTAAAGATTGATGCTAAACAACGTTTGACATGTTTGAACGAACGTAAATAGATTTTTTTTTTTACTTTTTGTCGTGACTTTTCCCTCCCCCGCCCTACATTTTGAGTAGCCTACCGAACGCGCTAACAACATGGAACAACTTGGAGTTATTTGGACATAAATTATGAACTTTGTCGAAAGAAACAACATTTGTTGTGGACCTGGGATTCCTGTGCCGTCTGATGAAGATTATTAAAGGTAAGGGAATAGTTCTAATGTTATTTATGATGTTAGATGACTCCAACATGCCAGTTAACTGTATAGCCTAGTGTATTTTTCTGAGTGCAGTAGTCAGATTATTGCAAAGTGTGCTTTCCCAGTAAAGTTATTTTGAAATCTGTCAATGCGGTTGCTTTCACGAGATATTAATCTATAATTCTTTGAATAACAGTTTAATATTTTATCCACGTTTTATAATGAGTATTTTAGAAAATTCACCGGCAGTTTTTGGGGGAACACATTTTCTGAACATCACGCGCCGATGTAAAATGCTGTTTTTAGATATAAATATGAACTTGATGGAACAAAAAATGCACGTATTGTCTAACATAATGTCCTAGGAGTGTCATCTGATGAAGATTGTCAAAGGTTAGTGCATAATTTTAGCTGGTTTTCTGCTTTTGGTGACGCCTGTCTTTGCATTGACAAAACATTACACACAGCTATTTTCAATGTACTCTCCTAACATAACCTAACTTTATGCTTTCGCCGTAAAACCTCTTTGAAATCGGACAATGTGGTTGGATTTAGGAGATGTTTATCTTTCAAATGGTGAAAAATAGTTGATTGCTTGAGAAATGGAAATTATTTGATTCTTGCAGTTTTGAATTTCCCGCCATGGTATCTTGTCAATAAATCCCGTTACCGGGATCAGAGCGGGAAGGGGTCCCCAACATATATAGTGATTTTGGTTTATGTCAGTTTAATTGTTTGTTATGGTATAAGTTGTTATTTTATGATTGTAAGTGATAAAATGAACTAGTAATTCTGAGTAATTACTACTCTAGTAAGGAATAACACGTTTCAGTACTACTGCAGTTGTTACATAATTCCAATAGATGGCAGCATAAGACCACAAATGATATTTCAGAATACTAGTTTAGCTTTTTCCCTGGATGCATCGCCACTCCCCTCACAGGAAAACTCCTGTGTGGCTTCTTTCTGTCCATTTCCACACTGCTAACGCAAGAGGAAGGACTGAAAAAGCATTTAACAGATTACTGTGAAGTAATATAACGATCGTTGATGTTTATTATTCCCTGTTTTTATGCTCATGTTTTACACTTCATTAATATAAAGATTATCATTAAGCCTGAACATTAATTCAGTCACCTCTGGTCGAGAAAAACATATTTTCCCAGTACATTCATTCTCTAATTCATCAACCAGCATCGACCCGCTCTGCCTTCTCGAGCAAGCCAGGGGCATGTGGAGGTAAATTTAATTTAAAGGTAAAATGTTGAGGTAAATTTACTAACCGGGAGGGTTGAATTATGTCATTTATTGGCGGGCTGGAAGACATGCTCATCTTTTCTATTCCGAGGTTGTTTACTCGCAATATCAGATATTAAGATGATGTTTCATAATGTATGTATACTGAGGTTGAAGTTCTGAGTAGTGATCATTTACCAGGGGTTCAATACCTGCTATAGTCACTATTTATTTGCTCTCCCAAAAGCAACACAGGCCTAATACGAGATATATAGCTAACTAAAGTAATGAGTGACCATTTTAGAAAATCATGGGACATATAGTCTGTGGTTGCATGCTATTTTATTTCAATCATATTGCTGCTTGTAGCCTATAACTGATGCTTCGTGGTCTTATGCTGCCATCTATTGAAAATATTTAGCAATTAAAAGTTATTAATTCACCTACAGACATTGGTGAGGCAGCTGAGAATTAAAAAAAACGTCATGTGTCCAGCCTACTTGAGGCGCCCTGAAAATAATATTCAAAAGATTAGTCCTTGGATACAGAGGGGTTAAACACTAAAGTTACCGTCCATCTAGTGAAGAGAGGAGAACCTGACAGAGGTAGCCAGCATCCGTCAACGATAGAGGGACAAGCCCTCCACGGGATTGAAGAGGTGGAAGAAACAACTGGGGAGCTCCATCGGTCCACAAGAAATGCAGGCAGCCGGTGATGATGTACTGGTAGCTAGGATAACTAGGATACTGCTGGTAGAGTAGCTAGCTAGCTTACCTAGCTGTACCGACTAGCTAGGATAACTAGGATGCTGCTGGTAGAGTAGCTAGCTAGCTTACCTAGCTGTACCGACTAGCTAGGATAACTAGGATGCTGCTGGTAGTAAATCAATTTATAACATTTTTGACATGCGTTTCTCTGGATTTTTTTGTTGTTATTCTGTCTCTCACTTTTCAAATAAACCTACCATTAAAATTATAGACTGATCATTTCTTTATCAGTGGGCAAACGTACAAAATCAGCAGGGGATCAAATACTTTTTTCCCCCACTGTAAAAGTGTAAAATAAACACGTTTTTCTTTTGATTATTTAATTATCTACATCATGTTATTTCAAGATATCCCTTTGGAGCGCAACATCACGTTGTTAAAAAATAATCCTAAATTGGGCATGGCTATAAATTAGGCAAATTGAAGGCATCTCGGGCGTAATATGTGTTTGATGAAAATGAACATTGTATGCAACGTTGTAGGCAACATTATTGGCAAGGGACTTGATGCCTACTATGCTAAAGCTATTTAGAGTTGTTAAACGGGAGTGAAGAGTGTGTTGATATAACAGTAAAATTGTCAAAATTGTTATTGTAACAACGATCAGAATTGGTAAAGAAAATATGCATTCCATTATATTAGGCAATAATTAATAGTAGGAAAAGTGGTAGTGTCATGTGAAAATTCTATCAAATGTGTTACATTGCAACGAGTACAGTCAGGGTGCCGTAGAGCCCCTGCAGTACCTCCACAGACCCCGGATTGAGATCCCCTGATTTAGCAGATGCTCTTATCCAGAGAGATTTACAGTAACTGCATTCATCTTAACATAGCTATTTATTTTGGAAATAAACTTAATAAATTATTCATAAAACTGTCATCTTACCTCTTAGCTTTGTTGTCATGTCTCCCAGAGATTCTCATTTTAGAGGCAGGGCCCCCCTCTTCTCTCTCCCCAGAGAGACTCATTTTAGACCCCTAAACAGAGATCCAGCATGTTGGTTGTGGTTAACACAGTAACAACTAATTCTTGATTGTCAATTGTTCTCATTTATTCATTATCTCTTTGATAAATAAAACATTTACTAACAGACATAGAAACAGTCAGGTGATTTAATGCATCACATTAACTTGTAGGTGTGACATTTCATCTCCATGGTAACTGTCAATAATAATAATAAGTCACTGTTTGTTAAGGTAGTTCTAGACAGTACAGCAACAACAATAATAATAATAATAATAATAATAATAAGTCACTGTTAGTTAAATAAGGTAGTTATAGACAGAACAACAACAATAATAATAATAATAATAATAATAATTATGTCACTGTTTGTTAAGGTAGTTCTAGACAGTACAGCAACAACAATAATAATAATAATAATAATAATAATAATAATAAGTCACTGTTTGTTAAGGTATTTATAGACAGTACAGAAACAATAATAATAATAATAATAATAATAAGTCACTGTTAGTTAAGGTAGTTCTAGACAGTACAGCAACAACAATAATAATAATAATAATAATAATAAGTCACTGTTTGTTAAGGTAGTTACAGACATTACAGCAACAATAATAATAATAATAATAAGTACTGTTTGTTAAGGTAGTTATAGACAGTACAGCAACAATAATAATAATAATAATAATAATAATAATAATAATATGACACTGTTTGTTAACCTGTTTAGGATAGGGGGAAGTATTTTCACGGCCGGATAAAAAAACGTACCCGATTTAATCTGGTTATTACTCCTGCCCAGAAACTAGAATATGCATATAATGATTTGATTTGGATAGAAAACACCCTAAAGTTTCTAAAACTGTTTGAATGGTGTCTGTGAGTATAGCAGAACTCATACGGCAGGCCAAAACCTGAGAAGATTCTATATGGGAAGTGCCCTGTCTGAACATTTCTTGGCCTTCTGTAGCCTCTTTATCAAAAATAGAGGATCTCTGCTGTAACGTGACATTTTCTAAGGCTCCCATAGGCTCTCAGAAGGCGCCAGAACGGGGAATGATAACTCTGCAGTCCCTGGGCGAAAAACAGTAGGGCTTTTGGAAAGTGGTTGTTCTGAGAACAATGACACTGGTGCGCGCGTGCATGTGAAGACTCCATTTTCTATTTTCAGTGTTTGAACAAAAACAAGGTCTCCCGGTCGGAATATTATCGCTTTTTTACGAGAAAAATCGCATAAAAATTGATTTTAAACAGCGTTTGACATGCTTCGAAGTACGGTAATGGAATATTTAGAATTTTTTTGTCACGATACACGCCGGCGTCACCCTTCGGATACTGTCTTGAACACAAGAACAAAACGCAGCTATTTGGATATAACTATGGATTATTTGGAACCAAAACAGCATAGGTAATCCAATTTTTCTTATAGTAAATCTGAGTTTGGTGAGTGCCAAACTTGGTGGGTGTCAAAATAGCTAGACATGATGGCCGGGCTATCTACTCAGAATATTGCAAAATGTGAGTAATCGTGAGTAATTTTGTAAATTCACCGGAAGTTTTCGGTGGGTATGCTAGTTCTGAATGTCACATGCTAATGTAAAAAGCTGATTTTTTATATAAATATGAACTTGATTGAACAAAACATGCATGAATTGTATAACATAATGTCCTAGGAGTGTCATCTGATGAAGATCATCAAAGGTTAGTGCTGCATTTAGCTGTGGTTTTGGTTTTTGTGACATTATATGCTAGCTTGAAAAATGGGTGTCTGATTATTTCTGGCTGGGTACTCTGCTGACATAATCTAATGTTTTGCTTTCGTTGTAAAGCCTTTTTGAAATTGGACAGTGTGGTTAGATTAATTAGTCCCGTGCTTCGACTACTCAGACCCCTCACACATCCGGTCCATTTTGATGACCTCACAGACACCATACCACTTCTGACACCAATGTAGCAAACAGCTGGGCAGGGAAGTGAACCCAGGTCGCACATGTAAAAGGCCAACAACCTACGCATCGCGCCATTGGCACCAATTGGGTCACTTGGTTGGAATTGTGAAGTGGCTCATATAGCGGGGATCACTGCACTTTAGTGGAGCTATGATACAATTACATTATCATATGAAATGTAGAGGATCACTACACTATAGTGGAACTATGATACAATTACATTATCATATGAAATGTTAAATGTAGAAGTATAATATATGAATATTGATATATTGAATTTGACTTGACCACGTCCAGAATGGACCACGTCCATTCTGTCAAAACACTAACACATGTTTTCTATCCAAGAGGAACATATAATCAATCATAGCACAACGACTTTCAAAATACTAACAGTTGATGGCATTACATAAACTGCATTACTTTTCATGTTTCAGTTCTACCTGCAGACAATAGACAATATAAAATCCATTGTTTTTTATAATTCAGTTTCCTTTTACTGTAAACCACTCTAGATTTTACTGTAAACCACTCTAGATTTTACTGTAAACCACTCTAGATTTTTGTGTTGAGTGTCGAATGTGTGCATTTTTGGCAACATACTGTGACGACCCTCCCACTCTGTCTGCCGAATTCTTTCTCTTTGCTCTTGTTTTCCTTAATAGGATGTCGGTGGGCGGAGCCTGGAGGGTCGTTAGCGAAATGGGACACACCTTGGCTCGGGTGTGTCCCGGGATAAATACTTCCCCATTCATTGAAGACTCTCTCCATGCATCATATTGTTTGGTTGTGGCATTTTTGTGTTTGTTTTGTTTGTTTGCTTTGGCACCATTCAAAATGAGTCATCTTTACTTTATAGAATGTACAGTAGAAACAAACAGGAAGTGACAGAATTGCTTCAGTAAAAGCTTTTTTAGCAACCTGAAATTGCTGCCAGTGATCAACAACAAATCCAACATACATGGCCTTTGGTTCCAAATGTGTAAAAATAAAACACAATTACAGTAAAGAAGGGAAAAAACACAAAAATGCACAGTCCTGTTCTAATCTATACAATCTTCAGCATTTGGCCACATGCTAGGTGCCTTACATATGAAACAGCCTACAAGGCAACATCCTCTGAGGCTGCTATTGAATCTGATCATCCTGTCAGGAATAGAGCTCACCAACTCTGGATTACAGTATATGTATCAGCCTATAAAACACTGGCAGCTAATCTGCCTGCATGGTGCTTTACCTATGAAACAGCCAACTAGGCAGCATCCTGATTGAATCTGATCAGCCTGTCAGGAATGGAGCTCACCCACTCTGTACATTTAAATATTATCCATAAAACATGAAGTGTCCCTTACAATTAAACACATATCAGTTATGCAAGCTAACAACCAACATAGATAAGAGGACTACATAGCTAACTAGCTAGCTAGCAAACAACCAACATAGATAAGACTACATAGCTAACTAGCTAGCTAGCTAACAACCAACATAGATGAGAAGACTACATAGCTAACTAGCTAGCTAGCTGACAACCAACATAGATAAGAAGACTACATAGCTAACTAGGTAGCTAGCTGACAACCAACATAGATAAGAAGAATACATAGCTAACTAGCTAGCTAGCTGACAACCAACATAGATAAGAAGACTACATAGCTAGCTAGTGTCGTGTCTTTGGCTATGCCGGATTAAGTGATATGACATGCTAACCTATAAAATTCTCTCTGTAATTAATATTACCTGATTAAGCTAATCATGTAACTGTAATTAACTAGAAAGTCGGGGCACCACGGAAGAACGTTTATAGAGCCGTTATCTTCCGAATAAACTCTTAAAATACTTAGTAATATTTTACATCGGTAGCAGTCACTATTAACCCTTATCTTATTTTCAGTCTCATAATGAAAGTTGTAAATTCTTGGTTATCTTCACAAACCCTGGCTAACAAGTTGAATCAGCAATACAAAATTGGGTTTAATTATTTATTTACTAAATACCTAACTAATCACACAGAATTACAAATACACAGAATACAATGATGTCATACAGAAAACGTCCTGGTGGACGGAACCTGTATCATGGCTAGTTACACAAAGGAAAGGGGGTTGGGCTTGAATGAAAGAGCGGGAAGATTTAGGACCAGAGAAACAGCAGCTATGCTATCGTAAATACATTATCTTATGCATTCTAAATTACCGCCCATTTGGAAAAGGAAAATGCAATAACTATTTACTCTGAGCTGCGCTTCGGTAGATTGGTCGTAGATGCTGGCCGGGTTGGCCAACAGATCTTCCTGTACTCGGAACAATGTCTCTGGTGGTAAATTCGATACGTGGTGGTATCTTCGTCTGTTTGTTAGACTGGATCCGTCGTCCGTCCTTTCCTAGCCGACGTCGACAGCGGCTAGGAAGTATCACTTCTGTAGTGAATAAGCTCAAAGTTCATACCATTCGCCATCAAAGCTCACGCCGAGGTTGGCATTTTCTGTACTTGACCTGTGTGTCCTTCTAACGTAGAGGCTGCAGACCTCCCGTACTGGAACTACGTGGTTATCTTTTCGTCAAAGGCTTATATAGTGGAGAGGGGGGAAGGAGGTGTTTCATCGTTTATAACCCCTGTCTCTTCACAGGGTTGGGCCACTGATCGAGCAGGGCACTTTCCTTATGAAAACCCAATTCTCTCATTTGGAAGCTAAAATTACATTTAATCTCCTAACAAACAATTTCAATATCAAACATTTCAATTGCATAACAATTCCAGGTGACTCTGATAACTAGAGGGTGTATACTTTCTCAGGTACAGTTTATGTCGTCCTGTCATCAATCATAATGTCCCAGATAACAACGAACCTGACATACATACTCATTACGTTATCAAGCATATTTCCAACTGGTTTTATTACCAAAATATGGTTCCTTTCCTCATTTGTTTGATGTTCCCAGACTCTCTATATTTAACAGGACAGCAGTCCTTCATAGAGTCAGTAAGAGAGGGGAAGGGAGAAAGGTATTTATGGGGGGGGGGTCATAAACCTTACCCACAGGCCAACGTCATGACACTAGCTAACAACCAACATAGATAAGAAGACTACATAGCTAACTAGCTAGCTAGCTAGCTAAAAACCAACATAGATAAGAAGAATACATAGCTAACTAGCTAGCTAGCTGACAGCCAACATAGATAAGAAGACTACATAGCTAACTAGCTAGCTGACAACCAACATAAATAAGAAGACTACATAGCTAGCTAGTGTTGGGATATATTTTCTTAAACTAGATGTGGTGCATAGCTTATGAATACATGAATGTTAAACATAACAGGTTTGTATTGTATTAACATAGATTGAGCAACATATAATAGACGTGACTAACTGGAGGGTTGCTGTGCAGCAGGGGTGTAGGCTGAGTTAGACTCGTGACACACACACACACACACACACACACACACACACACACACACACACACACACACACACACACACACACACACACACACACACACACACACACACACACACACACACACACACACAGCCTGGTTGTGAAGCTGCTCAAGGACATGTGTCCGTGAGGAACTGGTAGAGTGGAAAATAACTGTAGCATAAAAACAGGCACTGTCCTTGGGGTTGCTGACTCTCGGGTGCAAACACGAAGATAAGCTGGAAGACAGTGATGCGCCAAGAGGCTGGGACCAGCCTGGGCGCCTGCGATAGGCTGAGCAAGTCTAAACCACGCTCAGCCTCTACTCTGACAGGCCTGCTCTGAGCGGGAACTATCTCTGTCAGAGTATTAAAGAAGAACTTTGTGTTTGAACAGTTAGTTCTCTGTTTGCCCTGCGTGGTGTTACAGGGAACCCATGTACACGAAGATTGCATTTACCATTTATCGCTTGACTATAATAAAAAGACATAGAATATATTCGGTGACTCCGTGTCGCACTTTGTCCTGATACCAGATTTGATTGACGCAACCTAACACTAGCTTGCTCACAAGACTAGCCAAGTTAGCTGCATTGTTGCATGCGATTGGCTGTGTTCTTGGGGATAGCAGAGAGCCTGGAGGACAGTGTTGCCTGTCAAGCATTGTTCAGGGTTTAAATGCCCCTCCAGTGTTTAGCTGCCTAAACTGATAATGAGCTCCAAACACAAATGAAAGCATGATGCCATCAGGAAATGTACCATCCCTTATTGTAGCAATCAATACAAATGTATGCGTTTCCCCACCGTGGGCTCTGCATCCTCAGCCATACTGTCAATCTATCATCGATATGTCCACTCCTAATTATAGAGTTTATCTCGTGTTCTCAACAAAACAACTTTTGTTATTAGTGATCATGAGATAAATAAAGTGTGATCTCAACATAACGTGGGAGTTATTTTATATTCATATGTCCTCTCTGGACATCCTGATGACTAGCGCGCCATATATTCTTATGGATGAGCTCTAATGTGAAGCTAACTGAAGCTGGCTAGCTTTAGAAAACCAGTATATCAAGCCTGTATGATAGTATACCCCTCAGGCTACGTTCAGGTTTCAGCAAGAGGCAGGCATCAACATGCCGAGTCGTAGGCAACAACCTGGGTTGTATTCATTAGTTTACTCCACAGCCAACAGTTTTGCAACATTGCATAAACAGTTTACTCCAAATGCTGTACAATGTGACCTAAATGGTTTAAGCTGCCAAACATTTTGCTATGGTGGGCACTAATGAATTCACTCAACCTGTTTTGAGGAAGTGTAAGTTGTTGTAAGTCTCTTCACAATATTTATTTGTCTCTCTTTCAAACAACATACCTTCCTGAGTGAAAAGAGTTAACAGTAGATTAGAAAGAGAAAATGTTTGTTTGTTGCTTGTTGTGTTTTAAGCCTGTTTAGAGAAGACAAGTCTATAGACCTACGATACAGTAGGAGATCACCCTGGGGAACACAGGTGGGCACTGAACGAATCCACATCTAATTTACATCAAATACATTTTAAGGAGAGTAGGCCTATTATAACACTCTGTCCACCAAAAACATCAACTATATTAATACACATAACAATATCATCAACTATATGAATACACATAACAATATCATCAACTATATTAATACACATAACAATATCATCAACTATATTAATACACACAACAATACCATCAACTATATTAATACACATAACAATATCATCAACTATATTAATACACACAACAATATCATCAACTATATTAATACACATAACAATATCATCAACTATATGAATACACAATCGTCGTCTTACCTTTTATCTCTCTCTCAACAGAAGCAGAGTCTGGAATGATCCTTCGTCGTCAAAAGTTAATTTCAGTTGCTCAACTCTTATTTATTTTTTCAGGTTCAGGCCTGTTCTCTCTCACTCCCTCTCTCTTTGTCTCTTTCTGTCTCTCTGTTTCTCTCTTTCTCTCACACAGCCAACCAATGGAACAAATACATTTTCTTTCTAATAAACGAAAATAATACAGACATGTACAGAAACATATCCTTGACTCAAAAGTTCCAAGAAATACTATATTTTAGTATCAACTAATATTGTATTCTAATGACATCATCATGATTTATCAATTAAACTTTAATTTGAGCCATTAGTATGTAAGAGACATGATTTTGTCAAAACTATGTCAATGTATACCAGCATAAAGTACAACAACAGATCGATGTCAATGTAGATCTGCATAAAGTACAACAACAGATCTATGTCAGTGTAGACCAGCATAAAGTACAACAACAGATCTATGTCAATGTAGACCAGCATAAAGTACAACAACAGATCTATGTCAATGTAGACCAGCATAAAGTACAACAACAGATCTATGTCAATGTAGACCAGCATAAAGTACAACAACAGATCTATGTCAATGTAGACCAGCATAAAGTACAAGAACAGATGGATTGCAGTGATGAGTAACATACACCTACAGGTAACTGCCAAAACAAAGGAAACACCAACATAGTCTTACAGTTTTTTTTACAATCGCTTACAAGTGTTTACCTGTACATACTTTTACTAAACTCATTACAGCAACACACCTACATCACACAATTAGCCAAATAGTACATTTTCTGCTCAAACCACGTTTTATTCATTAATAAATACCAAATCTACATTTCAAAATGCAAAAAAACTTTCTCTACATACACTAACTCTATCAAAACACGGCAGACCCAACTCAATATCTAATAATTCAGTCAAAAGACTAGCTGTCACGATCGTCGAAATGAGTAGACCAAGGTGCAGCGTGCCTAGAGTTCCACATGTTTATTAGATGAAACTCACAGAAACCAATAAAGAGCAAACCAAAACATGCCTCTCGTAGGCAACTATACATAGACAAGATCCCACAAACAACAGCTGGGAAAAGGCTGCCTAAATATGATCCCCAATCAGAGACAACGATAGACTCTGATTGGGAACCATATCAGGCCAACATAGAAATACAAAAAACTAGAGTACCCACCCTAGTCACACCCTGACCTAACCAAAATAGAGAATAAAAAGGTCTTCTAAGGCAGGGCCCCCCTCCTCTTTCTCCTCAGAGAGACTCATTTTAGAGCACTGACCCCTGTAAACAGAGATCCAGCATGTTGGTTGTGGTTAACACAGTGACAACTAAACAGAGATCCAGCGTGTTGGTTGTAGTTAACACAGTGACAACTAAACAGAGATCCAGCATGTTGGTTGTGGTTAACACAGTGACAACTAAACAGAGATCCAGCATGTTGGTTGTGGTTAACACAGTGACAACTAAACAGAGATCCAACATGTTGGTTGTGGTTAACACAGTGACAACTAAACAGAGATCCAGCATGTTGGTTGTGGTTAACACAGTAACAACTAAACAGAGATCCAACATGTTGGTTGTGGTTAACACAGTGACAACTAAACAGAGATCCAACATGTTGGTTGTGGTTAACACAGTAACAACTAAACAGAGATCCAACATGTTGGTTGTGGTTAACACAGTGACAACTAAACAGAGATCCAGCATGTTGGTTGTGGTTAACACAGTGACAACTAAACAGAGATCCAGCATGTTGGTTGTGGTTAACACAGTGACAACTAAACAGAGATCCAGCATGTTGGTTGTGGTTAACACAGTGACAACTAAACAGAGATCCAGCATGTTGGTTGTGGTTAACACAGTGACAACTAAACAGAGATCCAGCATGTTGGTTGTGGTTAACACAGTGACAACTAAACAGAGATCCAGCATGTTGGTTGTGGTTAACACAGTGACAACTAAACAGAGATCCAACATGTTGGTTGTGATTAACACAGTGACAACTAAACAGAGATCCAGCATGTTGGTTGTGGTTAACACAGTGACAACTAAACAGAGATCCAGCATGTTGGTTGTGATTAACACAGTGACAACTAAACAGAGATCCAGCATGTTGGTTGTGATTAACACAGTGACAACTAAACAGAGATCCAGCATGTTGGTTGTGATTAACACAGTGACAACTAAACAGAGATCCAGCATGTTGGTTAACACAGTGACAACTAAACAGAGATCCAGCATGTTGGTTAACACAGTGACAACTAAACAGAGATCCAGCATGTTGGTTGTGGTTAACACAGTAACAACTAAACAGAGATCCAGCATGTTGGTTGTGGTTAACACAGTGACAACTAAACAGAGATCCAGCATGTTGGTTGTGATTAACACAGTGACAACTAAACAGAGATCCAGCATGTTGGTTGTGGTTAACACAGTGACCCCTAAACAGAGATCCAGCATGTTGGTTGTGATTAACACAGTGACAACTAAACAGAGATCCAGCATGTTGGTTGTGGTTAACACAGTGACAACTAAACAGAGATCCAGCATGTTGGTTGTGGTTAACACAGTGACAACTAAACAGAGATCCAGCATGTTGGTTGTGATTAACACAGGGCCAACTAATTATTGAATGTAAATTGTTCTCATTTATTCATTATCTCTTAGAAATAAAACATTTCCTAACAGACACATCCAAACAGTCAGGTGATTTAATGCATCACATGAACATGTAATCATGACTGATATTTGCCACCTCATCTCCATGTTTAGTGTCAATAATAATAATAATAATAATAATAATAATAATAATAATACTAATAATAATACCAATAACAATAACAATAATAATAATAATAATAATAACAATAATAATAATAATAATAATAATAGTAATAATAATAATAACAATAATAATAATAATAATAATAATAATAATAATAATAATACTAATAATAATACCAATAACAATAACAATAATAATAATAATAATAATAATAATAATAATAACAATAATAATAATAATAATAACAATAATAATAATAATAATAATAATAACAATAATAATAATAATAATAACAATAATAATAATATTAATAATAATAATAATAATAATAACAATAATAACAATAATAATAATAACAATAATAATAATAACAATAATAATAACAATAATAACAATAATAATAATAATAATAATAATAACAATAATAATAATAATAATAATAATAATAATAATAATAATAACAATAATATAATGTGTCACTCTTCGTTAAGGCAGGGGTTCCCAGATGTGCTTAGTGACCCACCAACGGAGGTGTTTTTGAGTTGGGTTGAACGGTGAAAACCAAACCATCTGACATGGATAATCCTGTGTTCTGATGCTCTAACATTATAACAACATCAGTGGGGGCCTAATTGTCTAGCTTTTATTTAGCTGATTGAAAATTATCAAAGATTATATGCTATAATTGAAAAAGTCCATTATCTTTTCTACATACTTTCTATTTGGTTTTAGTCGTTTAATAAGTTAATACTGAAAACATTTGTTTTTGGCAATGTCATCCCTCGACCCACCTGTACCCCTGCCGTGATCCACAAGTGGTCCTGACAGAGTTCACATAGGCTACCAGTAGCAGGACTCATCACCTTCAAATCAGTTTCATTCTAAATAACTGAGCATGTAGCAATATTATCTAAACATTTCCTACAGAGACCATCAGGTCATCATCAATATAAAGGATATTATCTAAACATTTCCTACAGAGACCATCAGGTCGTCATCAATATAAAGGATATTATCTAAACATTTCCTACAGAGACCATCAGGTCATCATCAATATAAAGGATATTATCTAAACATTTCCTACAGAGACCATCAGGTCATCATCAATATAAAGGATATTATCTAAACATTTCCTACAGAGACCATCAGGTCATCATCAATATAAAGGATATTATCTAAACATTTCCTACAGAGACCATCAGGTCATCATCAATATAAAGGATATTATCTAAACATTTCCTACAGAGACCATCAGGTCATCATCAATATAAAGGATATTATCTAAACATTTCCTACAGAGACCATCAGGTCATCATCAATATAAAGGATATTATCTAAACATTTCCTACAGAGACCATCAGGTCATTCATCAATATAAAGGATATTATCTAAACATTTCCTACAGAGACCATCAGGTCATCATCAATATAAAGGATATTTAAAAACATTACCTACAGAGACCATCAGGTCATCATCAATATAAAGGATCATATCTCAAGCCTGCTCTCTCTATTGAATGTTTGACGACTTAACTTCATAATGATTAGCCTAGACTTACCAGAGTCTGTCTGTCTTTCCTTCAAATCAACACATTTATCCGACTTCTAATTGTACTGAGAAATATGTGCCACAGTTTTTACAGCCATTTTGTAACTGCGTGGGCTACAAACTTATTTACAATTTCACGTGAGGAAATCACATATTTTCTGACGCTCTTGCAGAGGAAGTAGTCTATATTACAAACTTCAAAATCCTTTTTATATTAATCTCAAATACACTACAAGTTTTAAATTCCCTGCATTGCAGGAAAGTTCTCATGCAAAAGGTTATACAATTCAGATCCTGTACAGAGTTTGTCTTTGGTTTCGGGAAGGCTGAAAGATAACATTGAAATCCCCCCAAGTATTGAAAACAGGATGTTAACTTAGTCACAAGGTTGGGCTAACTACAGTAGTGTTGCAAAATCCTTTACACCCCACTCTTCCCCATCAGTCTTAAGAACAAAACATGTGGTTTAATGTAGATACATTTAGATACAACAGAAACAACATGTGGTATTCTCAACTTCTCTTTTAACAGAACAGAGACATTTCAGAGGAAAGAATGGTGGGAAGTGTTATAGGAGGACGGGTTCATTTTTATGGCTGAAATGGAATAAATAAATGAATTCCATTTATTCCATTCCAGTCTTTACACTGAGCCTGTCCTCATATTGCTCCTCCACCAGCCTCCTCTGGTTTGTATGTGAAAGTATGCAGGTATTCATGTTGTTGTGGAGGCAAATTATATTTAAACAAAATACTTTTAAAAGGTACAAATGCAGCCGTAAAAATAAAATAAAATCAGATGTGAAAATGGTGCATTTCTAAGTTTTGTAGAAAAAATATGAAGTTAAAAAGTTCTACCTGATGACATCATCAAAAGTTGAATCATTTTAAAAGCAGTGATTTTTCAAACAGAATTAGATTGTCAGTGGTGTGGGGAGCAATAAAATGTCCTCTACTGGGCTAGAAACTCATTGCAGGTTTTGAAAATCACCGTTTTTAAAGAGTTTTCTTCTCATTTTTTTTTAACTACAGATCATAAAAATGTGAAAGGTGCTGTTTTCAGAAATATAGATACTGTTTTGGTGCTGGAGAGGATGAATATGAGGTTGAAAAGTGCAGGACTTGCCTTTTAACCTCTTGAGGATACCGTAGGATAGGGGGCGCCACAGCGCATTTTGAAAAAAAATCGTTCCCATTTTCAACGGCCTACTAATCAAACTCAGAAGATAGGGCATGCATATACTTATTATATATGGATAGAAAACACTCTAAAGTTTCTAAAACTGTTTGAATGGTGTCTGTGAGTATAACAGAACTCATTTGGCAGGCAAAACCCTGAGACATTTTCTGACAGGAAGTGGATACCTGATGAGTTGTATTGACTTTAAACCTATCCCATTGAAAAACACAGGGGTTTAGGAATATTTTGGCACTTCCTATTGCTTCCACTAGATGTCGCCAGTCCTTTCACAGTGGTTTGAGCCTTATAGAGTCAAAACTCAGTGAATGACAGGAGTTTGAAATTGGTCACAGGGGATGGGCCATCACCATTATGACGCCGGCGGCCATGTCTGCCCCCACCTTTGGATACGGTTTTAAAGGCCATGACATCATCCCCCTCGAATCTTATTGGCTCTCTTGGTGTTAGAGGCCCTGAAGATTTATTTTATACAACGTTTGACATGTTTGAACGAACCTACATGCGCGAGGATTGCTTTCATTATGAACTTCAGAGCTGCGCTTGGAGAGAGCCATAGGACGCGCTACCAACATCAGGCTAATGGAACGTGAAGTATGGACTTTTTGACCGAAAATACATCTGTTGTGGACCTGGGATGCTTTCTGATGAAGACAACTAAAGGTAGGCGATTATTGACAATATTATAGAAGATGAGATGGTTCATGCTGTTGCGTCCAAGATGGCGCCGACCTCTGTATATTAGCTCATTTTCTGAGTATCGCATCTCCTTTTATCGCAAAGTGTGATTACCCAGTAAAGTTAATTTAAAATCTGGTATGACGGGTGTTCTCAAGAGATATTCATCTATAAATGTTAGATTGACAATATACATTTAAAAAATCGTTATAGTATAGCAATTTATTGAAATGTAGCATTGTTTACCGGGACGCTTTTGAGGGGAAATTAGGTAGTCAACGTCAGACAGAGATGTAAAATGCTGTTTTTATATATAAATATGACCTTTATTGAACAAAAGAATGCATGCATTGTATAACATGATGTCCTAGGGGTGCCATCTGATGAAGTTTGTAAAAGATTAGTGCTGCATTTAGCTGTTTAGTGTTTATATGTGATGCAAGTGGTTGGTCGGAAAATGGCTATGAAGCTGCTTTTTACGATGGACTCATCTAATATAATCTAATGATTTGCTTTTCCTGTAAAACCTTTTTGAAATCGGACGACGTGGGTCGATTCAGGAGAGGTGTATCTATAAAAAAAAAATATATATATTTTTTTTTTTGTAAAAAAATTATGATATTTTTTTAATGCTAATTGGCGATATGATTTTTCGCTGGATTTTGATCCCGCTAACGGGATCAGATGCTGAAGAGGTTTTTAAGTATAGTGACAGTTTGTTTCCCAACAGGAAATACTAGTTTAAGTATAGTGACAGTTTGTTTCCCAACAGGAAAGACTAGTTTAAGTATAGTGACAGTTTGTTTCCCAACAGGAAAGACTAGTTTAAGTATAGTGACAGTTTGTTTCCCAACAGGAAAGACTAGTTTAAGTATAGTGACAGTTTGTTTCCCAACAGGAAAGACTAGTTTAAGTTTAGTGACAGTTTGTTTCCCAACAGGAAAGACTAGTTTAAGTATAGTGACAGTTTGTTTCCCAACAGGAAAGACTAGTTTAAGTATAGTGACAGTTTGTTAATACTAAAATAATAATAATAAATAATTTCTGTTTCTCAAACATAGGAATATTTTACACCGTTTTATAGATAGACTTCTCCTGAATCGAACCACGTTGTCCGATTTCAAAAAGGCTTTACAGCGAGAGCAAAACATTACATTATGTAAGGGATATGTGTATACCCTTTAAAAGTATTTAAAACCGTTTTGAACACATTTCACCTCAAAATAATACCAGGCCAACAAGAGGTGGACACAGCTCCACCAAATCATTAAAACACTAATAAATCACTCATGCAATGCCCCACTGACATGGTGCTTCAGTATGTTTCACCCCTGGTAACCCAAAAATAAAACACAGTGCAATTTCTGAGAAGTAAAACATAGCCGATTTTCTGACCAGTTTGAACATAGTCGTTTTTCTGAGACTTTTTTGAAAAGCTATATAATTCCTTCTTGCTGTAACCCATTGAGTTGATCCCGCAGGATGGTGCTCTAAGGGTGGGTATGTAGGTCCCTATACCCTTTATAAGTATTTAAAACAGTTTTTCAAATTTCACCCCTGGTAACCCAAAATAAAACCAGGTGCATATGTTACTGACACGTCCCCACCAAATCTTAAAACATCCATAAAACACTCATTCTTTATCCCACTGACATGGGACTGCAGTGGGGTGCTGAAACAGGTGCCATGGGGGTGGTGATGGCCTTTAAAAGTATTTTAAACCGTTTTTCAAATTTCACCCATGGTTACCCAAAAATAAAACATAGTGCAATTTCTGAGAAGTAAAACATAGCCGATTTTCTGACCAGTTTGAACATAGCTTTTCAATAAAGTCTCAGAAAAACGACTATGTAATTCCTTCTTGCTGTACCTCATTGAGTTGGGCCACCTAGCCCAGAGAGGATAAACAAACGGTGTACACCCTGTCTGTCTGTCTGTACAGTAACACCTCCTAAACCTAACCTGTCTGTCTGTCTGTCTGTCTGTCTGTCTGTCTGTCTGTCTGTCTGTCTGTCTGTCTGTCTGTCTGTCTGTCTGTCTGTCTGTCTGTCTGTCTGTTCAGTAACACCTCCTAACCCTAACCTGTCTGTCTGTCTGTCTGTCTGTACAGTAACACCTCCTAAACCTAACCTGTCTGTCTGTCTGTCTGTTCAGTAACACCTCCTAAACCTAACCTGTCTGTCTGTCTGTCTGTACAGTAACACCTCCTAAACCTAACCTGTCTGTCTGTCTGTCTGTCTGTTCAGTAACACCTCCTAACCCTAACCTGTCTGTCTGTATAGTAACACCTCCTAACCTGTCTGTCTGTCTGTCTTTTCAGTAACACCTCCTAACCCTAACCTGTCTGTCTGTCTGTCTGTCTGTCTGTCTGTCTGTCTGTCTGTCTGTCTGTCTGTCTGTCTGTCTGTCTGTCTGTTCAGTAACACCTTCTAACCCTAACCTGTCTGTCTGTATAGTAACACCTCCTAACCTGTCTGTCTGTCTGTCTTTTCAGTAACACCTCCTAACCCTAACCTGTCTGTCTGTCTGTCTGTCTGTACATTAACACCTCCTAACTCTAACCTGTCTGTCTGTCTGTCTGTCTGTCTGTCTGTACATTAACACCTCCTAACCTGTCTGTCTGTCTGTCTGTTCAGTAACACCTCCTAACCCTAACATTTCTGTCTGTCTGTCTGTCTTTCTGTCTGTCTCTCTGTCTGTCTGTCTCTCTGTCTGTCTGTCTGTTCAGTAACACCTCCTAACCCTAACCTGTCTGTCTGTCTGTCTAGTGACACCTCCTAACCTGTCTGTCTGTCTGTCTGTCTGTCTGTCTATTGACACCTCCTAACCTGTCTGTCTGTCTGTCTGTCTGTCTGTCTGTTCAGTAACACCTCCTAACTCTAACCTGTCTGTCTGTCTGTCTGTCTGTCTGTCTGTCTGTCTGTCTGTCTGTCTGTCTGTTCAGTAACACCTCCTAACCCTAACCTGTCTGCCTGTCACACGGGGTGTGATCGTTCTACAGTGGTCCCTGAAGCGCCGTGTGATTAGAACACTAAATTGTGCACTACAATTACCTGTGGACCTTGGTCAAACATAGTGCACTATATAGCCTAACCCTCTTTTAGAACACTCATTTAGAACCCTCATTTAGAACGCTCATTTAAAACACTCTTTTAGAACCCTCATTTACAACGCTCATTTACAACACTCTTTTAGAACCCTCATTTACAACGCTCATTTAGAACGCTCTTTACAACGCTCAATTAGAACACTCATTTACAACGCTCATTTAGAACTCTCATTTAGAACTCTCATTTAGAACCCTCATTTAGAACCCTCCTTTAGAACCCTCCTTTAGAACCCTCATTTAGAACCCTCATTTAGAACCCTCATTTAGACCGCTGATTTACAACGCTCGTTTAGAACCCTCATTTAGAACGCTAATTTAGAACACTCATTTAGAACCCTCATTTAGAACGCTCTTTTAGAACACTCATTTAGAACACTCTATAGAACACTCGTTTAGAACCCTCTTTTAGAACACAAATTTTGAACCCTCATTTAGAACTCATTTAGAAGCCTATTTTAGAACACTCTTTTAGAACACTCATTTACAACGGACACTTTACAATGACGCAACAATCAGCATTTGAGCTGGACACACTTTTTTCACAAACTATTTTACACAAAAACACACACAGTCCTTACAAAGTTTATCTCCAGAATGTGAGCAGTTTATTTTTGGATTCAAATGGTTCAGATATTCACAGAAATATATATATAGCACAACACAATCATCCTAACCGGAAAAAATGTAGGCTACATTTGTCGTAGCGCTAACTGAAGAAAGATTGACCCAACACAAGCAGTAATATTTTCTAATTCTCGACAACCGGAAAAAGCCCCGAAACAAAGCTCAATGCAAACTTCATTTTCCCGCAGTGTGCCTTTATGAAAAGAAAATTGGCAAGTGGTGTACTATAACTACAGCGGTGTCCTATCACATTGCTAAAGATATGGTCCCTGTTGCAACTGTGGAACAAGTCGGATTCAAAAAGCTACTGAAAACTATGGACCCGAGATATGAGCTTCCCAACTACTTTACACGAGAAGCACTGCCACAAATGTCCACTGAAGTCAGGCAGAGCCTTGCTGACCGGCTCGCTAACGGGACCCATTTTGGCGTTGACCAGCGATATGTGGGTCGAGCAGGACAATGTGAGCCTTTACATGAAGCGTGACATGTTCACTTCATTCAACGACTGGGGGAGATGAAAACAGCGTCGTGTCTCCAAAACAAGTTATTTCCCCCCAGGATCACACCGGTGAGCATATAGCTGAGGCCTCGCAGGACGCAAGCTGGGAAACTCCAAGAAAAGCATCCGGTTGCTATAACAACCGCCAACGGGAGCGACGTGGTCAGAGCGGTGGAGCTGAACGATGAGGATGCAGTGCTTCGGTCAGACTACACTTGGCTATTGGGGAGTGCAGTGTTTTATTAAGGAGTATTCACATATTTTACTTTAAAGAAAAAAACATATTCAAATATTAGTTTTTCATTATTTTTCCTTTGTGTCTGTCTGCAACTTGTTTTGTTTTATGCTGCTGTCTTGGCCAAAAATGGATTAATAAAACACAAAACATAAAGTGCTAAAAGTAAAATCCCTTACAATACAGGATGGTAGATTTCAGAACCATATTTATTAGGTTATTGGATAAGAATTAGTGATGCATTGATGTGTTTACCACTTTAATGTTACAGCTGGTAAAGGTGAGGTAATTATGACTTTAAAATGCTGGTTAGCCTGTTGATATCATCAAGGTAACATATTTAGTTATTATGATAGACTATAGTTTTTTCTCTGGATTGAAGAGCCAACTGCAAAGTAACTAGAAACTAATGTTGACACGTAGGTAGGCCTAAACATTGTGGAGTTTTTAGTGGAGTAGAAATATGAAGTAGCATTAAATACTAAGCATAAATACTAAGAACAACAACAAGAACGAAACATCAGTAAATGTACATACAGTATAGTCATCATTTATAAATTATACACAAATAATAATACATAAAAATCACTTGCAGGATTCAAATTCACAAAATAAATGAATATAATATTTGATATTTATGATTAGGACTGGCGTTGATTAAAAAAAATAAACTATGAAACAAGAAAATATTAATGTAGAATATTTCTAAAGCTTGATTTTGGAAAGCACTTAGTTGTATAAGTGTGTTAAAGTGAAAACAGAGTCAAATTTCTCGCATAAGCGAGAAGTCTCGCATCTTGCTGAAGTCCAGATTCAGCTGGGTCTGCCAAGTCACCAACTCATAACCGAGTCTGCCACACGCTGGGGATCAAGGCAGCAGATGATAGAGAGAGTCCTGGAGCAGGAAGGAGCACTGGCCAAAGTCCTGTCTAATGACAAAAAGACCAGGCACCTTGTCCCTACCTGGCAGGACTTAGAGGTCCTAGAAGCAGTCCAAAAGGTCCTGAAACCTCTCCAGGACTTTACCGATGCTTTGTCAGGTGAGGAGTACGTCACTCTATCATATGTAAAACCTGTGCTGCACCTTTTTAACGAAAGTCTCCTGGCATGTGAAGAGGGTGATAGCGAGCTTTGCAAATCGATCAAGACCAGCATTGTTGAGTACCTCAACCGCAAGTATTCTGACCCAGCCACTACTGACCTATTGGAGATGGCTTCATTTGTGGATCCACGCTTCAGGGCCACCTATATCCCAAGTGAAAAAGTTGATGCATTGAAGCACAGAGCTGTCTTGGAGGTGGAGACGCTACTGGCTGATCAGAGCAGCTGTCAACCGCCTTACCTACGTGTGCCAACTGTGCCTGAGCCTGCAGATGGAGAAGCAGCAGTGGCACCAAAAGCTAAGACACTGGCAAGCTTCTTCAAGCAGCGCACAGCCACCACCACTGCGCCACCAACCAAGAGGGAGGCTATTGAAAATGAACTGTCAAGTTACTTGCAGTCAGCAAGTGTGGAGAGTGACACTGATCCCCTCAAGTGGTGGAAGGATCATGAAGTTGTCTTTCCAGCTCTGAGCCACCTGGCAAAAAAGTATCTCTTGCTACCAGCTACCAGTTCACCCTCCGAAAGGGTTTTCAGCTGCAGTGGCAATATCGTGACCTGCCACAGAGCATCTCTGAAGCCGGATGCCGTTGACAGGCTGGTGTTTCTCGCACAAAATCTTTAAACGAAGGAGGACACGCTTGTCTTCTAATGTCTACCTCAAGACAGCATTACTGTTTATCAAAGTAAAAAAAGAGGGGGAAAATGTTTATTGAGTTGATAGTCTGTTTGTTGTGCAACTGGTTGAGGCTGTTCAGATAAGAAATTGAGTTAACAAAAAGCAAATGGTAATCTCAGGCTGATGTTTAAAACACATTTTCTCAAACTGAGCACTTTATTTTGTTCTTTATTTATATATAATTGCTGCCCTTACTAGGGTTTGTCATATTTTAGTATTTTGTAATGTTCGTTATTTGCATCTGTGGATTTGTTAGAAAGGAGAAGAAATCTGTAATTTGATTTTAATAAGCCATTTAAAGTTGTCAAACTAAAAAAAAAGTTGACTTTTCTCATAAATATATATAATATTTATTTCAGAAAAAGATAGGCCTATTTTATTTTATAGGCTATTTTTTAATAAGATATTTGTATTTATTTAAATGTGCACCTTATGGAGCTTTGATTTTGAAAAAAAAAGGTCGTCCTGTTGTTCTACAGTGTTTATGTTTACATGTTATTGTTATTTGAACAGCTGAGCATTTAATCTGAACCAGGTGAAGAGCCCTGTTTATTGTTTATTCATTTGATTTTTCAACTGTTCACTGAAATAGCCGCTTTCAATAAAACTACTTGAGACATGTCATATCTGGCTTTGACTTTGACTGAACATTTGCTCTCACTTTGCAGAAAAAATATCAGGATATAATCTTATATCGATATTCAGCCTAAATATATCACACACAGGAATACACACTCTGAGCCTGCACTTGCATGTTTTGCTCACCTCATTCTTAAAAAAAACTAGGTTTGAGTTGTGGTATCCACTCAGATTAAAGGTGGGTTCATCTGCTCTGTTCCCCAAGTGTGGTCTCCCTCAGATCCCAAGTTAGAGGGATCCCTCGTGCACCATTTACCCAGGTCGTCAGGAGCCAGGTCATTTACCCAGGTCGTCAGGAGTCAGGTCATTTACCCAGGTCGTCAGGAGTCAGGTCATTTACCCAGGTCGTCAGGACCCAGGTCATTTACCCAGGTCGTCAGGAACCAGGTCATTTACCCAGGTCGTCAGGAGCCAGGTCATTTACCCAGGTCATCAGGAGCCAGGTCATTTACCCAGGTTGTCAGGTCATTTACCCAGGTCATCAGGAGCCAGGTCATTTACCCAGGTCGTCAGGAGTCAGGTCATTTACCCAGGTCATCAGGAGTCAGGTCATTTACCCAGGTCGTCAGGTCATTTACCCAGGTCGTCAGGAGTCAGGTCATTTACCCAGGTCGTCAGGAGTCAGGTCATTTACCCAGGTCGTCAGGAGTCAGGTCATCAGGAGTCAGGTCATTTACCCAGGTCGTCAGGAGCCAGGTCATTTACCCAGGTCGTCAGGAGCCAGGTCATTTACCCAGGTCGTCAGGAGCCAGGTCATTTACCCAGGTCATCAGGAGTCAGGTCATTTACCCAGGTTGTCAGGTCATTTACCCAGGTCATCAGGAGCCAGGTCATTTACCCAGGTCATCAGGAGCCAGGTCATTTACCCAGGTCGTCAGGAGCCAGGTAATTTACCCAGGTCGTCAGGAGCCAGGCCATTTACCCAGGTCGTCAGGAGCCAGGTCATTTACCCAGGTCATCAGGAGCCAGGTCATTTACCCAGGTCGTCAGGAGCCAGGTCATTTACCCAGGTCGTCAGGAGCCAGGTCATTTAGCCAGGTTGTCAGGAGCCAGGTCATTTACCCAGGTCGTCAGGAGCCAGGTCATTTACCCAGGTCATCAGGAGTCAGGTCATTTACCCAGGTCGTCAGGAGCCAGGTCCTTTACCCAGGTCATCAGGAGCCAGGTCATTTACCCAGGTCATCAGGAGCCAGGTCATCAGGAGTCAGGTCATTTACCCAGGTCGTCAGGAGCCAGGTCATTTACCCAGGTCATCAGGAGTCAGGTCATTTACCCAGGTCGTCAGGAGCCAGGTCATTTACCCAGGTCATCAGGAGTCAGGTCATTTACCCAGGTCGTCAGGTCATTTACCCAGGTCGTCAGGAGTCAGGTCATTTACCCAGGTCGTCAGGAGTCAGGTCATTTACCCAGGTCGTCAGGAGTCAGGTCATCAGGAGTCAGGTCATTTACCCAGGTCGTCAGGAGCCAGGTCATTTACCCAGGTCGTCAGGAGCCAGGTCATTTACCCAGGTCGTCAGGAGCCAGGTCATTTACCCAGGTCATCAGGAGCCAGGTCATTTACCCAGGTCGTCAGGAGCCAGGTAATTTACCCAGGTCGTCAGGAGCCAGGCCATTTACCCAGGTCGTCAGGAGCCAGGTCATTTACCCAGGTCATCAGGAGCCAGGTCATTTACCCAGGTCGTCAGGAGCCATGTCATTTACCCAGGTCGTCAGGAGCCAGGTCATTTACCCAGGTCGTCAGGAGCCAGGTCATTTACCCAGGTCATCAGGAGCCAGGTCATTTACCCAGGTCGTCAGGAGCCAGGTCATTTACCCAGGTCATCAGGAGCCAGGTCATTTACCCAGGTCGTCAGTCACCAAGTCAAGATTCACGTTCCCATCGCCAAATGTGGTTGTTAATTTCTTTAATATCAATTGAGACAAACTTATCACACAAGTCAGAGTTATAGTTAAACTAAATCTTTATTCACTTAATAATAAGGGAGCAGGTCAATACAACATACAATTATAAAGTGAATCAATTGAGTGCTCTACGATAATGATGGCTGGTCGACGAATCACTCCAAGATGATTCATTGAGAGCCATGAGACAAAAGTACCAAGGTCTTTTGCACCCCTTTCAACCTACATGACAAACAACAGATGTATAGAACGGGTCACAAGGTTAAGATTTGTATGAAAGATACTTATAATTCTCAGCAGACAGTATCTGCTGTAAAAACAGTACTCTTTGTGTAGAGACCAGGGTCTGGCCCTGAGGTCATCTCTCCCTGGTACCATATAGAACAGAAACATTAACTCATGCTCTGGAATGCAGTCTCTTTAGGTTTTATCACCCAAAAGACATTGTAAATCTCCTGTCAGTGTTTTCTCCCAGAGGCCCATCCTCAGTAGAACACAGACACAATAGTTCTAAGAACCCTCTATTCAGTTGCATAAAACAAACATTTGATGCAATAAAAGTACAATAACATAATCTTGCAATTTTGCTCTCAGTGTCCACTGAAAGTTGACTAGTAACAACAACTGGGACCTAAAAGACACCCACCATGAGACCCACTAAATCTGCCCAAGAAGAGGAAAACAAAAGAAAAACCCACACCAAACTTAAAGACAGGAAGCAAACCAAAAAGGTAGAGCAACTAAAGGTGTTGACTCTCCACATGTATCAAGACAACTGGAGCACTGGGCCAGACACTCTTAAATAGAACCTGGACCAGCTCAGGTGAAACACCTTCCCACTAACGAGATGGACAAGCCAGCACAGGTGTAATACATACTGACTAACGAGGTGACACCAATCAGTGCGTCCTACGTGCTACATTCCAAACCTCAAAACAAAAATAGAAAAACCAAAGACGGTAACACCTTAAGAGAATGCTTACCAACAACAGAAAAAAACTTCCAATTCACATTATAATCAACTACAATGCTTCACCAATATAAACATGGTGTCTACTGGCTGTCAACAATTCAAGACAATATATATACACTTCTAGAACTCTCGTCTTCCTAAAACTCACTAGCTTCTAGAACTCTCGTCCACTTGGAACGAGCCCAAACAAAACTCATCTCCAATAGGTAAAAACATGTAGTCAAAATAAATTGTGATCCATGGCAACGTACTGGCTAAACACAAAACACTCAACTTTTTAACTGCCCACCCTTGAGACAATCAGCAACCAAGTTGTCCTCACCACGGACATGTCTGATTTCAAGAGGAAACTACTGCAATATCCATAGTAACTTTCCACCTCACTGCGGAGCTTCTCTCTCTTTTCAGGGTTCACTAGATAGGCATGTTGTTGGATCGGGGCCCAGTCCCCAATGTCATGCTCTAGTACATTTGGGTTGGGACATCTGAGAATGAACCCTGATATTCTAAAAGCAGGATAACAATGTCAATATAATAGTCAGTTGGTTACATAAATATTTATTACTAAATGTTCCATGAAATGTAAATATGAAATATTTGGTTGCATAGTCTTATTTTCAACAGCTTTTCAATTACATGTTGCTAGGTGGGATATCCCCAATGTCAAAACACAATTTTAACATGTCCAAATCTAAACATAAAATGTGCTATATACACAAACATCTGCCACAATAATCATATTACTTGTATTTTTTAAAACAAGCTCCTTATAAACTGCACAAGCACGAAAAACGCTGTTGTTTTGACAAGTAGCAATAAATCACTGATATCGATTAGGGGGAAAATCAGGTTGTACGTGCTGTTGAAACTAACACAACTAAAAAAAATATGGAAATGGGAGATATATTTTACCTCACTGGTTAGAGGACAACCTGCAGAAGACAGTCAGCTACATTTTGGAGTGATGCATTTCAATTTAGGGGTCGCTAAACAAAGGAACACAACACTTATTTGTCATAACTCATCGATATCATGTTGAAATCAATTGTTTGACAGAAGGGAGATGAGGTTGCGCGTCCTGTTAAAACTAACAGCTCAAAACCACACAGAATCTGGGAATAATGTGTATATCACTGGTTAGAGGACAACTTGTAGAAAACAGATCGCTACATTTTGAAGTGTTGCATTTTGATTCCAGTGGGTCACCAACGTGGTAAGTATAACACAGCTCTTTTTTTGTTAGTCACTTTTTGTTAAATCTCATAAATAGTAACTCTTTCAATTCAGAGCCTAGATTTTCCCCCTGAGGCTAATATCCATATCATGTTGAAATCAATAGAACAGGGGACAAACTTTTAGGGTTCTACATTGTGACATCATTAAAATACTCCTTCTACAATGTTAAAACATTCTACATTGTGACATTATATCATTGATATCATGAAACAACTCCTTCATGTATTTTCTGATGTTTGATCAGATGTCTTTTACCGGAGAATCTCTTGTCACACTGATCACAGCTATAAGGTTTCTCTCCTGTGTGTGTTCTCTGGTGTAGAGTCAGATGGCTAGATGAAGTAAAACTCTTCCCACATTGAGTACAGCTATAAGGTTTCTCTCCTGTGTGGATTTTCTGGTGTGATATGAGGCTGGTTGAACTAGTAAAACTCTTCCCACATTGACCACAGCTAAAAGATTTCTCTCCTGTGTGGATTCTCTGATGAATTTTAATGCCTGATGAAGAGGTGAATTTCTTCCCACAGTCAGAGGAGCAGTGAGTTCTCTTCCCTGTGGATCTCTGCAGGTGTTTCTTGAGGTGTTTTGATCTGGAGAGACAGCCAGATGTTGTAAAACTCTTCCCACATTGACCACAGCTAAAAGATTTCTCTCCTGTGTGGATTCTCTGATGAATTTTAATGCCTGATGAAGATGTTAATGTCTTCCCACAGTCAGAGGAGCAGTGAGTTCTCTTCCCTGTGGATCTCTGCAGGTGTTTCTTGAGGTGTTTTGATCTGGAGAGACAGCCAGATGTTGTAAAACTCTTCCCACATTGACCACAGCTAGAAGGTTTCTCTCCTGTGTGTATTCTCTGGTGTACAGTCAGGTAACTAGATTAAATAAAACTTTTCACACATTGATTACAACTAAAAGATTTCTCTCCTGTGTGTATCCTCTGGTGTGATAACAGGTTGCTTGACTGAGTAAAACTCTTCCCACATTGAGTACAGCTGTATAGTTTCTCTCCTGTGTGTATTCTCTGGTGTAGAGTCAGAGAGAAAGATGTAGTAAAACTCCTCCCACATTGATCACAGCTGTAAGATTTCTCTCCAGTGTGAATTCTCAGGTGTACTTTTAGTGCTTTTAATCTTAAGTAACTCTTCCCACAATCAAAACAGTGGTGAGATTTCTCTCCTGTGTGTGTTCGCTGGTGTATTTTAAGTTCTGATGAAGATTTGCAATGTTTTCCACAGTCAGAGCAGCAGATAGATTTCTTCCCTGTGGGTCTCTGCTGGTGTTTCTTGAGGTGATAGAATCTGGACAGACTCTTCTCTGACTCGTTAGCATCATGATGTTGAGGCTCCCCAGAGGATCCATGATAGTCACGTCTCTCTCCTGTGTGAACAAGTCAGACAGATAGTTAAAGGCTCACAACAGCAGAAATCCACTGAAAAAGGTGATGCCAACAGCGTAGCCATGATACTGTACAACAATTGACGTCTGTAATGAATGTTAAAATTACTTGACAATTGTCTTAAGACAGTCAAGTGAGCAACAATAGTCATATTTAGTCTTGTTTTCACATTAGTAGTAACTAGAAATAAGTAAAAGGTGTTGAACTCCTAAGCAGTGTGCCAGGCCACTTTTGTTCTCAAATATAAGCACCTTTTTCTGTGTTTGCTAAAACTGCGACAAGGGCGATGCACACACAATTTGATTGCAGAAACACCTCCCTGCTAATGCAGAAACCGCTAGTTATGGATGTAGTATATCTGCCTGGAGCAAAAATGGTGAGCAAGTGGCCTAAGCTGTGCCATTAGAGATTCTGGGTTCGAGTCCAAGCTCTGTTGCAGCCGGCCGAAACCGGGAGGCCCATGGGGCGACACACAATTGGCCCACCGTTGTCCGGGTTAGGGGAGGGTTTGGCCGATTTTGATCTTAAGTAACTCTTCCCACAATCAAAACAGTGGTGAGATTTCTCTCCTGTGTGTACTCGCTGGTGTATTTTAAGTTCCGATGAAGATTTGCAGTAAGATTTCCATGTGAGAGATCTTCGTCTCTGCAGGTGTTTCTTGAGGTGTTCTGATGTGGAGAGACTCTTCTCTGCCTCTTCAGCATCATGAGGTTGTTGAGGCTCCCCAGAGGATCCACGATAGTCCCGTATCTCTCCTGTGTGAACAACAAAGTCAGACAGATGGTTAATGGCCCACAACAGCGGTAATCCACTGTAAAAGGTGATGCCAACAGCGTTGCCATGATGTTGTACAACAATTGACGTCTGTAATGAACGTTAAAATTACTTGACAATTGTCTTAAAATGAGCAAGAACAGTCATATTTGTCTTGTTTTCACATTAGTAGTAACATCGATGATTGTAGGCTAGAGATAAGTTATTCATGTTGTTGAAACTCTTAAGCACTGTGCCAGATGACTAATTGGTCTCCAATGTAGGGCCCTTTCTGTGTTTCCTAAAATTGTGGCATGAGGGCGATGCACATGCAATTTGATTGCAGAAACTCCTCCCTGCTAATGAGGAAACCACTAGTTATGGATGTAGTATATCTGCCTGGAGCAAAAATGGTGAGCAAAGATTTTAGTTTTTCACAATGTATTCTGAATGTGAATGGGGGAAACTCAGGGGAGTAACCTCCATTTCCAGGTTGCTTATGAGTGCATTTCACACTACTTTGGATTATAATTGTAAGGCTCGCTTGAATGTCCTGCTTAATATAATGTTTGCTACAGTATTAAGAACAGCGTTATCCATTTGGGTGTTGTTAACCTGTTGGGGATAGGGGGCAGTATTTGCACGGCCGGATAAAAAACGTACCCAATTTAATCTGATTATTACTCCTGCCCAGAAACTAGAATATGCATATAATTATTAGCTTTGGATAGAAAACACCCTAAAGTTTCTAAAACTGTTTGAATGGTGTCTGTGAGTATAACAGAACTCATTTGGCAGGCCAAAACCTGAGAAGATTCCAAACAGGAAGCGCTCTCTCTGACCATTTCATGGCCTTCTTTGATCATCTCTAACCAAAACAGGGGATCTCTGGCATGACGTGACATTTTCTAACGCTCCCATAGGCACTCAGAAGGCGCCAGAAATTTGAATCTTGGCTTTGGAGCCCCAGGCTGAAACACATTAGCGCCTTCAGTAAGTGGTCGATCTGAGAACAATGAGAATGGAGGGGCGTGCAAGGGGCGACACCATTTTTACTTTCTCTCTCTTTGAGCGTATACAGGGTTTCCCGGTCGGAATATTATCGCTTTTTTACGAGAAAAATCGCATAAAAATTGATTTTAAACAGCGGTTGACATGCTTCGAAGTACGGTAATGGAATATTTAGAATTTTTTTGTCACGAAACGCGTCGGGCGCGTGACCCTTATTTACCTTTCAGATAGTGTCTTGAACGCACGAACAAAACGCCGCTATTTGGATATAACTATGGATTATTTTGAACCAAACCAACATTTGTTATTGAAGTAGAAGTCCTGGGAGTGCATTCTGACGAAGAACAGCAAAGGTAATAACATTTTTCTTATAGTAAATCTGACTTTGGTGAGTGCTAAACTTGCTGGGTGTCAAAATAGCTAGCCTGTGATGGCCGGGCTATGTACTCAGAATATTGCAAAATGTGCTTTCACCGAAAAGCTATTTTAAAATCGGACATAGCGAGTGCATAGAGGAGTTCTGTATCTATAATTCTTAAAATAATTATGTTTTTTGTGAACGTTTATCGTGAGTAATTTAGTAAATTCACCGGAAGTTTGCGGGGGTTATGCTAGTTCTGAACGTCACATGCTAATGTAAAAAGCTGGTTTTTGATATATAAATATGAACTTGATTGAACAAAACATGCATGTATTGTATAACATAATGTCCTAGGGGTGTCATCTGATGAAGATCATCAAAGGTTAGTGCTGCATTTAGCTGTGGTTTGGGTTTATGTGACATTATATGCTAGCTTGAAAAATGGGTGTCTGATTATTTCTGGCTGGGTACTCTGCTGACATAATCTAATGTTAGTCCATAGAGGTTAACTGACTTGTATAGTTAAATAAAGGTTACATTTAAATACATTTAAAAAATAGAGTTTCATGACAAACCATTTTTTACAAATCCGGCAAGGCACCAATTTTGAGAAGGGTTTAAAACAAAGGTTTCAAACCAATTCATGAATGTAATTGAATCTAGGTATGTCTTGCCTTTAATGTAATGACATGAAAAACAATTGGCTGAATATTATACAATGACTTATCAACAGCTCTAATAATTTGCCTCCAAAGGAAATCTACACTGGCAGTTATAGAATATACTATATAGCCTAGAAACCTGGTTAAACTATCATTATGACATCATGGATGAATTCCAGAATATACTGTATAGCCTAGAAACCTGGTTAAACTATCATTGTGACATCATGGATGAATTCTAGAATATACTATATAGCCTAGAAACCTGGTTAAACTATCATTATGACATCATGGATGAATTCCAGAATATACTATATAGCCTAGAAACCTGGTTAAACTATCATTATGACATCATGGATGAATTCCAGAATATACTATATAGCCTAGAAACCTGGTTAAACTATCATTATGACATCATGGATGAATTCTAGAATATACTATATATCCTAGAAACCTGGTTAAACTACCATTATGACATCCTGGATGAATAAATTTGAGTGGTTACACTCCTCCTTCCCCCATCCCTCAGCTGTTTACCAAACCAAGCCTCTGGGCAGCCATTTTGTTACTGTTGAAATAACTCACACAACCCAGCAATCTGCAGTTCATACAACAACAAAGCTGTAATTCCACCACTGTTTTGGTTATAAGATGATTATGGGGTTGGAGAAATGTAACTACTTTAAAATTCATAGACAGACCTATGGATGCAAGGACTGACCATCCATGATGTCAACATTATAGTTTTAACTATGTTGAGGCTATACAGTGTTGGTTTACATTTCTAAACATTGGAGTAAAAAAAAGCTTATTTGGGGTTCTGATGGGGTACAACAGTTGAACTAAGCTCATGAGGCATGTGTTATATTCTTCAACAATCAATGGCTATAAATTAATAATTTAAAAGTCACAATATGGATGTAGCTATTGCATATTTCCGCTTTAACACCACACATCAGTTCAACAACTGCAGAGTTTGTGCCTCTGTATTTAAGACAGTACTTACTAGTGTTAATCAGGGAACGGTTTCTCAAAACCATCTTATGGCTAAGTTCACCGTTAGAACCATTGGACGCCTTAAGATGCGTTTGGGAAACCGGGCCCAGATGTCCAGTTTCCTCCTCTATCGATGTAACAGTCATCTCCCCCTCTTCCT
Source organism: Salmo salar (assembly GCF_965601325.2). NCBI lineage: Eukaryota > Metazoa > Chordata > Actinopteri > Salmoniformes > Salmonidae > Salmo > Salmo salar. The sequence continues at coordinate 819,544 of NW_027675387.1, forward strand.
CTTTCACTCCATAAACTGCATCCTCCTCTTCTTTTACTGTAACATCCTCCTCCTCTTTCACTCTGAACGCGTCTTTTTCTTCTTTCACAGTAACGGCCTCACCCTCTACTTCTTGTTTTACTGTGATGTCCTCATCTTCTTTAGCAGGAGAGTAGCTCAGTGACCGCATGGTCGGAGATGTTAGCTAGCTAGGCTAATGCTAACTTAACCAGCCCGCTAGCTGAATAATAACAACAACACCGTAAATATGAAATTAAATCGGATAACTAACTAGACGACAGTAGTGGGTTTAAAACACAGAGGCTAATATACACTAACGCGTCTAAAGAGCTTTATCGGTTCGGCTATTTTGTCTAGCAAACTACCATGGTGTCTGACTAACTGTTGCTGATGTTGAAAGAAGAGTTCCGTCCACTACATTATACGTCACACCAACAGCATCGCCTTAAATTCCCAGACCGCCATCTGCTGACTGGAGTGGGTAACGCAGTTGAGTAAAATGTTTATTTTGTCAGACAAAAGTTAAAGGGTAGGAATAAGGGACATCGCTGGTCCTAAAATATTCATTAGCCCCCCCCCCCTAAATAAATCAATATCGGTCAATATATTTTTCTGTGATTTATTTTTTTTCGTCAACCGTTCCATCTCATCTTAAACTCCTAGGACCGGGGGAGGCTGCTGCACCAGTGACTGTTAGACTTTCTTCAGAAATACTAGGAGAGAGGGGTACCCCTACACAGAACTGAACTGGATCTAAGATGGAGGACAGAAATACTAGGAGAGAGGGGTACCCCTACACAGAACTGAACTGTATCAAAGATGGTGGACAGAAATACTAGGAGAGAGGGGTACCCCTACACAGAACTGAACTGGATCAAAGATGGCGGACAGAAATACTAGGAGAGAGGGATACCCCTACACAGAACTGAACTGGATCTAAGATGGAGGACAGAAATACTAGGAGAGAGGGATACCCCTACACAGAACTGAACTGGATCTAAGATGGAGGACAGAAATACTAGGAGAGAGGGGTACCCCTACACAGAACTGAACTGGATCTAAGATGGTGGACAGAAATACTAGGAGAGAGGGGTACCCCTACACAGAACTGAACTGGATCTAAGATGGAGGACAGAAATACTAGGAGAGAGGGGTACCCCTACACAGAACTGAACTGGGTCAAAGATGGCGGACAGAAATACTAGGAGAGAGGGGTACCCCTACACAGAACTGAACTGGATCAAAGATGGCGGACAGAAATACTAGGAGAGAGGGGTACCCCTACACAGAACTGAACTGGATCTAAGATGGAGGACAGAAATACTAGGAGAGAGGGATACCCCTACACAGAACTGAACTGGATCAAAGATGGCGGACAGAAATACTAGGAGAGAGGGGTACCCCTACACAGAACTAAACTGGATCAAAGATGGTGGACAGAAATACTAGGGACTCCCTGTCACGGCCTGTTATGATACAGCCTAGTTTTGAACCAGGGTCTGTAGTGACGCCTCTAGCACTGAGATGCAGTACCTTAGATCGCTGCTCGTGTGTTTACATTACAGTCAGTGATAAAGGATGTTATTCTGGGTAACCCAATGTGATTCTGGGTAACCCACAGCAGATTTCTGGAGAAATTGGAAATTGAGTGGTCCTGGGATACAAATGTATAAAGTTGACATTACATCATAAAATCCACCTTTTACATCATAAATTAGCAATTTATGTTTTAGTAACTTCTTCCATGTGGGTTTTATGCTAAAGTTCCCTCTTTCAAGTTGGTAGCAAACTGGAAAATGCATCATCTTTAGGAGTGCTATTTATATCCCGATCATTCATCCACACTGCATCTTCTTTAGGAGTGCTATTTATATCCTGATCATTCATCCACACTGCATCTTCTTTAGGAGTGCTATTTATATCCTGATCATTCATCCACACTGCATCTTCTTTAGGAGTGCTATTTATATCCTGATCATTCATCCACACTGCATCTTCTTTAGGAGTGCTATTTATATCCTGTCACTACTGATCATTCATCCACACTGCATCTTCTTTAGGAGTGCTATTTATATCCTGTCACTACTGATCATTCATCCACACTGCATCTTCTTTAGGAGTGCTATTTATATCCTGATCATTCATCCTCACTGCATCATCTTTAGGAGTGCTATTTATATCCTGATCATTCATCCACACTGCATCTTCTTTAGGAGTGCTATTTATATCCTGATCATTCATCCACACTGCATCTTCTTTAGGAGTGCTATTTATATCCTGATCATTCATCCACACTGCATCTTCTTTAGGAGCTATTTATATCCTGATCATTCATCCACACTGCATCTTCTTTAGGAGTGCTATTTATATCCTGATCATTCATCCACACTGCATCTTCTTTAGGAGTGCTATTTATATCCTGATCATTCATCCAAACTGCATCTTCTTTAGGAGTGCTATTTATATCCTGATCATTCATCCACACTGCATCTTCTTTAGGAGTGCTATTTATATCCTGATCATTCATCCACACTGCATCTTCTTTAGGAGTGCTATTTATATCCTGTCACTACTGATCATTCATCCACACTGCATCTTCTTTAGGAGTGCTATTTATATCCTGTCACTACTGATCATTCATCCACACTGCATCTTCGTTAGGAGTGCTATTTATATCCTGATCATTCATCCTCACTGCATCATCTTTAGGAGTGCTATTTATATCCTGATCATTCATCCACACTGCATCTTCTTTAGGAGTGCTATTTATATCCTGATCATTCATCCACACTGCATCTTCTTTAGGAGTGCTATTTATATCCTGATCATTCATCCACACTGCATCTTCTTTAGGAGCTATTTATATCCTGATCATTCATCCACACTGCATCTTCTTTAGGAGTGCTATTTATATCCTGATCATTCATCCACACTGCATCTTCTTTAGGAGTGCTATTTATATCCTGATCATTCATCCACACTGCATCTTCTTTAGGAGTGCTATTTATATCCTGATCATTCATCCACACTGCATCTTCTTTAGGAGTGCTATTTATATCCTGATCATTCATCCACACTGCATCTTCTTTAGGAGTGCTATTTATATCCTGATCATTCATCCACACTGCATCTTCTTTAGGAGTGCTATTTATATCCTGATCATTCATCCACACTGCATCTTCTTTAGGAGTGCTATTTATATCCTGATCATTCATCCACACTGCATCTTCTTTAGGAGTGCTATTTATATCCTGATCATTCATCCACACTGCATCTTCTTTAGGAGTGCTATTTATATCCTGATCATTCATCCACACTGCATCTTCTTTAGGAGTGCTATTTATATCCTGATCATTCATCCACACTGCATCTTCTTTAGGAGTGCTATTTATATCCTGTCGACTACTGATCATTCATCCACACTGCATCTTCTTTAGGAGTGATATTTATATCCTGTCACTACTGATCATTCATCCACACTGCATCTTCTTTAGGAGTGATATTTATATCCTGTCACTACTGATCATTCATCCACACTGCATCTTCTTTAGGAGTGCTATTTATATCCTGATCATTCATCCACACTGCATCTTCTTTAGGAATGCTATTTATATCCTGATCATTCATCCACACTGCATCTTCTTTAGGAGTGCTATTTATATCCTGTCGACTACTGATCATTCATCCACACTGCATCTTCTTTAGGAGTGCTATTTATATCCTGATCATTCATCCACACTGCATCTTCTTTAGGAGTGCTATTTATATCCTGATCATTCATCCACACTGCATCTTCTTTAGGAGTGATATTTATATCCTGTCACTACTGATCATTCATCCACACTGCATCTTCTTTAGGAGTGCTATTTATATCCTGTCACTACTGATCATTCATCCACACTGCATCTTCTTTAGGAGTGCTATTTATATCCTGTCACTACTGATCATTCATCCACACTGCATCTTCTTCAGGAGAGCTATTTATATCCTGATCATTCATCCACACTGCATCTTCTTTAGGAGTGCTATTTATATCCTGTCACTACTGATCATTCATCCACACTGCATCTTCTTTAGGAGTGCTATTTATATCCTGATCATTCATCCACACTGCATCTTCTTTAGGAGTGCTATTTATATCCTGATCATTCATCCACACTGCATCTTCTTTAGGAGTGCTATTTATATCCTGATCATTCATCCACACTGCATCTTCTTTAGGAGCGCTATTTATAACCTGTCACTACTGATCATTCATCCACACTGCATCTTCTATAGGAGTGCTATTTATATCCTGATCATTCATCCTCACTGCATCTTCTTTAGCAGTGCTATTTATATCCTGATCATTCATCCACACTGCATCTTCTTTAGGAGTACTATTTATATCCTGATCATTCATCCACACTGCATCTTCTTTAGGAGTGCTATTTATATCCTGATCATTCATCCACACTGCATCTTCTTTAGGAGTACTATTTATATCCTGATCATTCATCCACACTGCATCTTCTTTAGGAGTGCTATTTATAACCTGTCACTACTGATCATTCATCCACACTGCATCTTCTTTAGGAGTGCTATTTATATCCTGATCATTCATCCACACTGCATCTTCTTTAGGAGTGCTATTTATAACCTGTCACTACTGATCATTCATCCACACTGCATCTTCTTTAGGAGTACTATTTATATCCTGATCATTCATCCACACTGCATCTTCTTTAGGAGTGCTATTTATATCCTGTCACTACTGATCATTCATCCACACTGCATCTTCTTTAGGAGTGCTATTTATATCCTGTCACTACTGATCATTCATCCACACTGCATCTTCTTTAGGAGTGCTATTTATATCCTGTCACTACTGATCATTCATCCACACTGCATCTTCTTTAGGAGTGCTATTTATATCCTGATCATTCATCCACACTGCATCTTCTTTAGGAGTGCTATTTATATCCTGATCATTCATCCTCACTGCATCTTCTTTAGGAGTGCTATTTATATCCTGATCATTCATCCACACTGCATCTTCTTTAGGAGTGCTATTTATATCCTGATCATTCATCCACACTGCATCTTCTTTAGGAGTGCTATTTATATCCTGTCACTACTGATCATTCATCCACACTGCATCTTCTTTAGGAGTGCTATTTATATCCTGTCACTACTGATCATTCATCCACACTGCATCTTCTTTAGGAGTGCTATTTATATCCTGATCATTCATCCACACTGCATCTTCTTTAGGAGTGCTATTTATAACCTGATCATTCATCCACACTGCATCTTCTTTAGGAGTGCTATTTATATCCTGATCATTCATCCACACTGCATCTTCTTTAGGAGTGCTATTTATATCCTGATCATTCATCCACACTGCATCTTCTATAGGAGTGCTATTTATATCCTGATCATTCATCCACACTGCATCTTCTATAGGAGTGCTATTTATATCCTGATCATTCATCCACACTGCATCTTCTTTAGGAGTGCTATTTATATCCTGTCACTACTGATCATTCATCCACACTGCATCTTCTTTAGCAGTGCTATTTATATCCTGATCATTCATCCACACTGCATCTTCTTTAGGAGTGCTATTTATATCCTGATCATTCATCCTCACTGCATCTTCTTTAGGAGTGCTATTTATATCCTGTCGACTACTGATCATTCATCCACACTGCATCTTCTTTAGGAGTGCTATTTATATCCTGATCATTCATCCACACTGCATCTTCTTTAGGAGTGCTATTTATAACCTGATCATTCATCCACACTGCATCTTCTTTAGGAGTGCTATTTATATCCTGATCATTCATCCACACTGCATCTTCTTTAGGAGTGCTATTTATATCCTGTCACTACTGATCATTCATCCACACTGCATCTTCTTTAGCAGTGCTATTTATATCCTGATCATTCATCCACACTGCATCTTCTTTAGGAGTGCTATTTATATCCTGATCATTCATCCACACTGCATCTTCTTTAGGAGTGCTATTTATATCCTGATCATTCATCCTCACTGCATCTTCTTTAGGAGTGCTATTTATATCCTGATCATTCATCCACACTGCATCTTCTTTAGGAGTGCTATTTATATCCTGATCATTCATCCACACTGCATCTTCTTTAGGAGTGCTATTTATATCCTGATCATTCATCCACACTGCATCTTCTTTAGGAGTGCTATTTATATCCTGATCATTCATCCACACTGCATCTTCTATAGGAGTGCTATTTATATTCTGATCGTTCATCCACACTGCATCTTCTTTAGGAGTGCTATTTATAACCTGTCGACTACTGATCATTCATCCACACTGTGTGTCTCATCAATGCAGGTAATTTATGACATGTATAAAGTATGTGTTTTATAAACTCATGAACTCCAGCCAGTTTATCAGCCCGGTTCTGTTAGTTTAGGTGGATTATACTTCTTCACCACCAGAGGGGGACGTTGAGTAATATTTCAGGTTAATTTGATATATTTTGATACTAAAATGGATGACAGTTTATTCTGATGTTGTGAATATGAGATTACACATGGAAACTATGTATTTATTTTATTATAGTAAATTAGGAATTATTAGGAACTGTTAAATCCACTATATGATCATAATAACTTTGACAGACATCTTGATTGTTTTTTGTTAGTATATTATAGGGCAGATTTATGGAGAATTGCTGTGGGAGTGCTATTTATATCCCGTCACTACTGATCATTCATCCATACTGTGTGTGTCCCATCATTGCAGCTTTGGAAATAAATGAACTATCCATCCATTGCTCCTTCCTGTGTTGACTCACTGACTTGAGAGACGGGACCAGGAAGGTCACACTAGGTTGATATCTAGCTCAAGCTTGTAAACGTTAGTCACACCTCATGCTTTTCATGAACTGTGTGGTTGTGTTATCTAGAGGGAACCCGTTAGCACAGTAGCTCTGGTGCCTCTTGCCGTGGGATATCAACCTGCTTGCTCGTTTTTTTGGTTGTTTTGTTGACACAACAGGCTGAAAAGCGTCAATGCTTCAGGAAGCTTTGTTTCCCCATCACTACTTTTCAGCATGTTCTCTGTGAAGTCGACTACGGGAGTTTTGTCACTTTTTCCACCTTGGCTTACTGCTAGCGCACTAGCTGACTGACTTCTGGAATCTATCTATTTTGGATGTTGAGGATTTTCCCAGCCATCATTCTGTATGTCTCTGCTCTTTTGATCTGCAGTTATGTTTTAGTTGGGTTTTGTTAATCGGGTTCTAACTGGTCTCTTGTAGTTGGGCTCCAGCTCGCTGACCATAACTAGTTGGCTAAATAGCTAATGTTAGCTGGCTGGCTAAGATAACTGCATATAGCTAACATTCTTTGATATTTGGTTAGATAGCGTTATGTATTTCCAAAACGTTGGTTTAAACGATTGGTTTAATTTGAAGTTCTTTCTGTTGTTGTTTACATCACAGGGAATAGACCGGTCTTCCATATTACATCACACCTGCCTTTGGCATTCTTCTGAATTCTGATTGGTTTTATGTAATAACTCCAAAAATAGAACAGTGAGGTGTAACTTTGCATTGGGACTTAAAACAATTTTGGGGAAAAATATTTTATTTGATATTTTATTACCTTTACCATAACCTAACCATTTTATTTCTCTCCGTCTCACCCACTTTACATGTGTAGATAATAAAGCATTTGACCTTTCCACTGCGTTAACAATGGAGGATTGGTTGATTTCCAGTTTAAGTATTTAAGATGATTAACGAGAAAAGTATTGTCCAACCATCGGGTAACTTGTTTCATGCGCATCAAAGGTGAGGGTGAATTTCAGATGTTTACTGCTTGTATTGATGAAGGAGTGGAATCGATGAAGTTCCTCTGCTGTCCCCTGGAATAGATGGAACACGTCATCAATGAAGTCTTTTTCAGAGCCTGATGAGCTGCTAGAATTGATTGTTAGGGCTGACAATCACATTCTTCTGTAACAACCCCACATGCAGATTGGCATAATTTAGGGTGACCAAATTTTAGTTTTCCAAAAAGAGGACATGTCCGGGAAAAAGAGGACGTATGGTCACCCTACTGTAAATGCAATATATTTGGAAAAAATCCCATTATTTTCCAGTGTTTCTTTGATGTATTGCGCGATCGTATCAGCTGTCTCATTTGGAGTGTTTTTAACTTCGACTAATTTACTTTGCACGCCACCATTCTTCCAATCAAAATACTGAATAAGCAGAGGGAATATTTTCACAGCACCGTGATTGCTCCCATCAGTAGAAACACCACAGTAAGGTATGTCTTCTAGTGCTTTCTGAGCTATGTCGACAGAATGTGGTGCTATCACAGCGTTAACAATTGCTTCGGTCTTAGTACGAGCGCTTGAAAGCGGTCAAAGCAATGCAAAACGCACACAATGAATGGCGACTGTAGGAAGCAAAAGCCGAATCCCGGACATTTTAGGCGATTTAGAAATCCCGGCCGGACGCATTTTTTTTGGTCCAAAAAGAGGACATGTCCGGGAAAAAGAGGACGTATGGTCACCCTACATAATTAGATGCTATTTTAAACTACAATGACCATAATGCACTGCGTGCCTACTTGTCTTGTCTGTGTTTATTTTACACCTGCTATGTTAAAGAGACAGAATAATGCACGATGGTCAATGCTATCTGGGATCCTTGGGACATCCCTACCCTAAACCCTAACCTTAACCCCTACCTTAACCATTTTAAATGTCAACTTCAATGGGCTATGGACGTCCCAAGGATGTATCTCTACCTGAAAATACATGATCTAAGTGATTGATAGTTGGTATTCAGCAGTCATAAAGCCTTATTTACTTTAATGAACTACTAAAATAGTGATTTTGTCAGACAGCAGCTCTACACTTTATTGACTGACTGATCCATTCATCCTTCCATCCCTCCTCAGCCTTCCTCTTCTCTGAAGACCCAGTGAGGGTGGAGCTCAGTCAGAGAGCTGTTGAGGAACTGGTTAGGAAGAACACTTCTACAGCCAGAGAGGTGAGAGGTCACACATGGTTTAGATGGTAAATATTTATGTCCCCTTAGCGGTTCATCACGTCAACTAAAGGGAATATGTTCCATCATCTATATTTATTTACATTAGTGCAAATTGTCCACTGATATTGGTATAACTTCTCACCCCTTTTGGCTGTATGAAGTTAATTTCCCCTCAGACACACACATTTGTTCTTTGATATTATGAAGGTCATTTGTGTCAAATACTTTCCCCCCCTCATTCACCCCATCTCTTTACATTGCTTATGCATATTCAGTGGTCTGACTGCGTCAAAGGCTCATCCTGGTAGATCTGAACCTAATGCAGCTTGGAGTGATCGGATGACAGAAGTCACATGTAGGTGCCAGGTGTAACTGAGGCCATAGATGCTCCATATCCATTACTTTGAGTGTTTTATATAATATAACTAAATGTGTTTCTGTGTTGCAGGGACAGTCAAGAAATGGAACAGCAAGGCCACAGAACATGACATAAGCAGAGCTGTGGGAGACCACCTCAAGCCCCTGGTAGAGCCGGGGGTGGTGTTTACCACTCCACCACGCCTTCAGCAGGCTGGAAAAGTGGGATTGATCTGGTTGATCCATTTGTTTGTTTCAATGTTTAATAGTTGAATCCTTTGTTGATTTCAACACTATTTTTGATATACATCATTTATACTGTTTTTCATACTAAGATGGACCAAGATATATATTTTTTGTTTAAAAAAATTACATGTATTTAACTAGGCAAGAACAAATTCTTATTTACAATGACGGCCTACCGGGGAACAGTGAGTTAACTGCCTTGTTCAGGGGCATAACAACAGATTTTTACCTTGTCAGCTTGGGGATTCAATCAAGCAAATTTTCAGTTACTGGCCCTACGCTCTAACCACTAGGCTACCTGCTGCCCAAAATATGTGTTGCTTTTGCAAGAGTCTGTTGATTGGTCGGTCATTGGGTTGATTCGTGTCGCAATATATTCAAATCAAGCTTTATTTATATAGCAAATTTCAGACATGGCTTCACGGAAAGAAAAAAATGAATAAAAACTCACATTTACTACATAACAAACTTAAGGATAAAAAACAAGATTAAATGGAAGACTAATGAACATTCTAAGGAAATGCCATTTGATTAAAATATTAACAATATGATGCAACATCCAACCCAAAATAGAAGTTTGTTTGTTGTTACGTTCCCCAGCAGGAAACCAGAAATGTCCCTTAAATAGAAGAGGAACTAACAAAGAGTCACTGACAACAACCACAACTAAACAGGTGGGGTTTTAGGAGGGGCTCTGAAAGACACTATGGGGGTGTCCACTGGAAGTTGACTAGTAACAACAACTGGGACCTAAAAGACACCCACCATGAGACCCACTAAATCTGCCCAAGAAGAGGAAAACAAAAGAAAAACCCACACCAAACTTAAAGACAGGAAGTAAACCAAAAAGGTGGAGCAACTAAAGGTGTTGACTCTCCACATGTATCAAGACAACTGGAGCACTGGGCCAGACACTCTTAAATAGAACCTGGACCAGCTCAGGTGAAACACCTTCCCACTAACGAGATGGACAAGCCAGCACAGGTGTAACACATACTGACTAACGAGGTGACACCAATCAGTGCGTCCTTATTAAACTTATTAACTGCCCACAATCAGCAACCAAGTTGTCCTTACCAGGGACATGTCTCATTTCGAGCTTCTCTCTCTTCTCAGGGTTCACTAAATAGGCATGTTGTTGGATCGGGGCCCAGTCCCCAATGTCATGCTCTAGTACATTTGGGTTGGCACATCTGAGAATGAACCCTGATATTCTAATAGCAGGGCAACAATGTCAATATAATTGTACCAAAAATTGTCAGTTGGTTGCATAAATAAATATTTGGTTGCATAGTCCTTTTTTCAAGGTATTTTCAATGACATTTTTCTAGGTGGGATAGCCCCGATGTCAAAACACAGTTTTAACATGTACAAATCAATAACCAATATGCAGAAACAGTTTGTGATAAATTGAAAACCTAAACATAACATGTGCTACATACACAAACATCTGCCACAATAATCATATTACTTTTTAAAAACAAGCTCCTTATAAACTGCACAAGCACCAGAAACACTGTTGTTTTGACAAGTAGCAATAAATCACTGATATCGATTAAGGGTGAAATCAGGTTGTACGTGATGTTGAAACTAGCACAACTAAAAAAACACATGGAAATGGGAGATGTCTTTTACCTCACTGATTAGAGGACAACCTGCAGAAGACAGTCAGCTACATTTTGGAGTGAAACATTTAAATGTAGGGGTCGCTAAACAAAGGAACACAACATTTATGTCATCACTCATCGATATCATGTTGAAATCAATTGTGTGAGAGGAGGGAGATGAGGTTGCACGTCCTGTTAAACTAACAGCTCAAAATCCACATGGAATATGGGAGTAATGTGTACATCCCTGGTTAGAGGACAATTTGTAGAAAACAGCTAGCTACATTTTGAAGTGTTGCATTTTGATTCCAGTGGGTCACCAACATGGTAAGTATAACACAACTATTTTTTTGTTAGTCACTTTTTGTTAAATCACATAAATAGTAACTCTTCCATTTCAGAGCCTGGATTTTCCCCCTGAGGCTAATATCCATATCATGTTGAAATCAATAGAACAGGGGACAAACGTTTAGGGTTCTACATTGTGACATCATTAAAATACTCCTTCTACAATGTTAAAACATTCTACATTGTGACATATCATTGATATCATGAAACAACTCCTTCATGTATTTTCTGATGTTTGATCAGATGTCTTTTATCAGAGTATCTCTTGTTACATTGATCACAGCTATAAGGTTTTTCTCCCGTGTGTGTTCTTTGGTGTATCTTCAGTTTGCCAGATTGAACAAAACTCTTGCCACATCGAGTACAGCTATAGGGTTTCTCTCCTGTGTGTCTTCTCTGGTGCATCTTCAGTTCTCCAGATTGAACAAAACTCTTCCCACATTGAGTACAGCTATAGGGTTTCTCTCCTGTGTGTCTTCTTTGGTGTATCGTCAGATGGTTAGATTTTAAAAAAAACTTCCCACATCGAGTACAGCTATAGGGTTTCTCTCCTGTGTGTGTTCTCTGGTGAAGAGTCAGATTGCGCAAGCAAGTAAAACTCTTCCCACACTCATCACAGATATACGGTTTCTCTCCTGTGTGTATTCTCTGGTGTGATATCAGGCTGCTTCGATGAGTAAAACACTTCCCACATTGATCACAGCTAAAAGGTTTCTCTCCTGTGCGTGTTCTCTGGTGTAATTTCAGGCTGGTTGAATGAGTAAAACTCTTCCCACATTCATCACAGCTGTATGGTTTCTCTCCTGTGTGTGTTCTCTGGTGTGTTATCAGGTTGATTAGCTGAGTAAAACTCTTCCCACATTGATCACAGCTAAAAGGTTTCTCTCCTGTGTGTGTTCTCTGGTGTAATTTCAGGCTGGTTGAACGAGTAAAACTCTTCCCACATTCATCACAGCTAGAAAGTTTCTCTCCTGTGTGTATTCTCTGGTGTGATATCAGGCTGCTTCGATGAGTAAAACTCTTCCCACATTGATCACAGCTAAAAGGTTTCTCTCCTGTGTGTTTTCTCTGGTGGAATTTCAGGCTGGTTGATTGAGTAAAACTCTTCCCACATTCATCACAGCTATATGGTTTCTCTCCTGTGTGTGTTCTCTGGTGTGTTATCAGGTTGCCTAGTTGAGTAAAACTCTTCCCACATTGATCACAGCTAAAATATTTCTCTCCTGTGTGTGTTCTCTGGTGTAATTTCAGGCTGGTTGAACGAGTAAAACTCTTCCCACATTCATCACAGCTAGAAAGTTTCTCTCCTGTGTGTATTCTCTGGTGTGATATCAGGCTGCTTCGATGAGTAAAACTCTTCCCACATTCATCACAGCTATAAGATTTCTCTCCTGTGCGTGTTCTTTGGTGTACAATAAGATGGCTAGATGTATCAAAACTCTTCCCACATTGAGTACAGCAATAAGCTTTCTCTACTGTGTGGCTTCTCTGATGAATTTTAATGCCTGATGAGGTGAATCTCTTCCCACAGTCAGAGAGGTTAATTATCTTCCCTGTGGGTCTCTGCTGGTGTTTCTTGAGGAGTTCTGATCTGGAGAGACTCTTCTCTGCCTCATCAGCATCATGAGGTTGTTGAGGCTCCCCAGAGGATCCACGATAGTCCCGTCTCTCTCCTGTGTGAATGACAAAGTCATACAGATGGTTAAAGGCCCACAACAGCAGAAATCCACTGTAAAAGGTCATGCCAACAGCGTAGCCATGATGTTGAACAACAATTGACATCTGTAATGAATGTAATGATTACTTGACATTTGTCTTAAAATGAGCAACAATAGTCATATTTTGTCTTGTTTTCACATTAGTAGTAACATCTAAGATTGGAGGCCCTTTTCTATGTTTGCTGGTGAGAAAAGATGTTTGCTCAGGGGAGTAACCTCCATTACCAGGTTGATGATGAGTTCATTTCACACTACTTTGGATTATAATTGTCAGGCTCGCTTGAATGTCCTGCTTAATATAATGTTTGTGTCGTCATCGCAAATCAACCGCTTTGTACTTAAAAAAACACTTCAACCAGTAAAATGCTCTTTGGCTTTTTCATCAGCCTGACAATGAGGGTTTGTACACTGTTTGCCAAATTGGCCCATAACTTCACCTAACAACAACATAGACCTACTGTTGGACCCATAACTTCACCTAACAACAACATAGACCTACTGTAGGACCCATAACTTCACCTAACAATAACATAGACCTACTGTAGGACCCATAACTTCACCTAACAATAACATAGACCTACTGTAGGACCCATAACTTCACCTAACAATAACATAGACCTACTGTAGGACCCATAACTTCACCTAACAATAACATAGACCTACTGTAGGACCCATAACTACACCTAACAACAAATATAGGAAAATAGCTCTGTGTGTTGAACAATAGCCTATCCATCAAGGAACAGTTCTCTACACATTATGAGCTAAGTATCTCCATTTCCAAACGGACTAACGAGACCCTACAGTAAATCAAGCAGACAATAACACATTATAAACATCAATTTGTTAGGGATGTTGGATCCAACATGGAGCACGGCATAACTGTCTTTACCAGAGTAATGAATGAAGAAGCACTTTGGTTGTTGTTGCATGTCCTGATGTTTGTAATTTGACTGGCATTCAGAAAAGTATTTCCTGGATCTTCTGATAGTTGATCATGTGACTGTAACTAAACATCTACAGTATTAAGTATTATGTGTAATTATTGAAGAACTGCGTTAATGACAGTATCCATTTGAGTGTTGTCAATAAAGCTAAGATTAAAAAAAAAAAAAAATGTATTTCACCTTTATTTAACCAGGTAGGCTAGTTGAGAACAAGTTCTCATTTACAACTGCAACCTGGCCAAGATAAAGCAAAGCAGTGCGACAAAAACAACAGAGTTACACGTTGGATAAACAAACGAACAGTCAATAACACAATACAAAAATCTATATACAGTGTGTGCAAATGAAGTACGGAGGCAAGTTGATGTGCAAGTAGAAATACTGATGTGCAAAAGAGCAGAAAAAGTAAATAAAAACATGGGGATGAGGTAGGCAGTTGGATGGGCTATTTACAGATGGGCTGTGTACAGCTGCAGCGATCGGTAAGCTGCTCAGATAGCTGATGCTTGAAGTTAGTGAGGGAGATATATGTCTCCAACTTCAGCGATTTTTGCAATTCGTTGCAGTCATTGGCAGCAGAGAACTGGAAGGAAAGGCGGCCAAAGGAGGTGTTGGCTTTGGGGATGACCAGTGAGATATACCTCCTGGAGCGCGTGCTATGGGTGGGTGTTGCTATGGTGACCAGTGAGCTGAGTGAAGTCGGCCTAGCAAAGACTTATAGATGACCTGGAGCCAGTGGGTTTGGCGACGAATATGTATACCAGGTCGATTAGAAAGGCCTGCTCGCAGAAGTGTTCTAGGGAGCATGAGACAGTGATGAGGGGTGGCCGTTTGACCGCAAACCCATAACGGATGCAGGCGATGAGGCAGTGATCGCTGAGATCCTGATTGAAAACAGCAGAGGTGTATTTGGAGGGCAAGTTGGTCAGGATAATATCTATGAGGGTGCCCATGTTTACAGATTTAGGGGTTGTACCTGGTGGGTTCCTTGATAATTTGTGTGAGATTGAGGGCATCTAGCTTGAATTGTAGGACGGCCGGGGTGTTAACCTCACTAGGGTAGGGGGCACTGTTTTCACCTCCGGATGAAAAGCGTGCCAAAGTAAACTTGGTAGATTTGGATAGAAAACACTCTAAAGTTTCCAAAACAATGTCTGTGAGTATAACAGAACTGATATGACAGGCGAAAACCTGAGAAAAATACATCCAGGAAGTGGGATTTGTTGTTGTTGTAGTTTTCCATTGACTGCCTATACAGATTCCATTGACTTAGGTCTCAAATTGCACTTCCTATGGCTTCCACTAGATGTCAACAGTCTTTAGAAATAGTTTCAGGCTTGCATCCTGAAAAATGAGAGTGTAAGACCACTCTGAATGAGTGGACCATTCAGTATCTCAGAGATTTTTCATGCGCGAGACCGAGAGCGCACCTTTCTTGTTTACCTTTTATATTGACGACGTTATTGTCCGGTTGAAATGTTATATATTATTTAGGCTAAAAACAACCTGAGGATTGATTATAAACATCGTTTGACATGTTTCTACGAACTTTACTGATACTTTTAGGATTTTTCGTCTGGCTGTAGTGACTGCCTTTGAGCCTGTGGATTACTGAACAAAACGCATGAACAAAACGGAGGTTTTTGGATATAAAGAGAGACTTTATCGAACAAAACAAACATTTATTGAGTAAATGGGAGTCTTGTGAGTTGCAACGATATGAAGATCATCAAAAGTAAGTGATTCATTTTATCGCTATTTCTGACTTGTGTAACTCCTCTACTTGGCTGGTAACTGTTTGTAATGATTTGTCTGCTGGGCGCTGTTCTCAGATAATCGCATGGTATGCTTTCACGGTAAAGCCTTTTTGAAATCTGACACCGTGGTTTGATTAACAAGAAGTTAATCTTTAAACCGATGTATAACACTTGTATGTTTTATGAATTCTTATGAGTATTTCTGTTTTTGAATTTGGCGCTCTGCAATTTCACTGGATGTTGGCCAGTGATATGCTTAACCCCCTAGAGAGGTTAAGCATATCCCAGTTTAGGTCACCTAACAGAACAAACTCTGAAGATAGATGGGGGCCAACCAATTCACATATGGTGTCCAGGGCAGCTGGGAGCTGAGGGGGGTCTGTAACAGGCGGCAACAGTGAGAGACTTATTTCTGGAGAGATTAATTTTTTTAATTAAAAGCTTGAACTGTTTGGGCTTAGACCTGGAAAGTATGATAGAACATTGCAGGCCATCTCTGCAGTAGATTGCAACTCCTCTCATTTTGATGGAAAATGTTGTAGTTGGGGATGGAAATTTCAGAATTTTTGGTGACCTTCCAAAGCCAGGATTCAGACACGGCAAGGACATCAAGGTTGGTGGAGTGTGCTAAAGCAGTGAGTAAAACAAACTTAGGGAGGAGGCTTCTGATGTTAACATGCATGAAACCAAGGCTTTTACGGTTACAGAAGTCAACAAATGAGAGCGCCTGGGGACACACAGGGCCTGGGATAACCTCTACAACACCCGAGGAACAGAGAAGTAGGATGAGGGAACGGCAAAAGGCTTTCAGAACTGGTCGGCTCCCTCTAGTCAGGTTATAGTGATGACTGGCTCCCTCCCTCTAGTCAGGTTATAGTGATGACTGGCTCCCTCTAGTCAGGTTATAGTGATGACTGGCTCCCTCTAGTCAGGTTATAGTGATGACTGGCTCCCTCCCTCTAGTCAGGTTATAGTGATGACTGGCTCCCTCTAGTCAGGTTATAGTGATGACTGGCTCCCTCTAGTCAGGTTATAGTGATGACTGGCTCCCTCCCTCCAGTCAGGTTATAGTGATGACTGGCTCCCTCTAGTCAGGTTATAGTGATGACTGGCTCCCTCTAGTCAGGTTATAGTGATGACTGGCTCCCTCCCTCTAGTCAGTTATAGTGATGACTGGCTCCCTCCCTCTAGTCAGTTATAGTGATGACTGGCTCCCTCCCTCTAGTCAGGTTATAGTGATGACTGGCTCCCTCCCTCTAGTCAGGTTATAGTGATGACTGGCTCCCTCCCTCTAGTCAGGTTATAGTGATGACTGGCTCCCTCCCTCTAGTCAGGTTATAGTGATGACTGGCTCCCTCCCTCTAGTCAGGTTATAGTGATGACTGGCTCCCTCCCTCTAGTCAGGTTATAGTGATGACTGGCTCCCTCCCTCTAGTCAGGTTATAGTGATGACTGGCTCCCTCCCTCTAGTCAGGTTATAGTGATGACTGGCTCCCTCCCTCTAGTCAGGTTATAGTGATGACTGGCTCCCTCCAGTCAGGTTATATTGATGACTGGCTCCCTCTAGTCAGGTTATAGTGATGACTGGCTCCCTCCCTCTAGTCAGGTTATAGTGATGACTGGCTCCCTCCCTCTAGTCAGGTTATAGTGATGACTGGCTCCCTCCCTCTAGTCAGGTTATAGTGACGACTGGCTCCCTCCCTCTAGTCAGGTTATAGTGATGACTGGCTCCCTCCCTCTAGTCAGGTTATAGTGATGACTGGCTCCCTCCCTCTAGTCAGGTTATAGTGATGACTGGCTCCCTCCCTCTAGTCAGGTTATAGTGATGACTGGCTCCCTCCCTCTAGTCAGGTTATAGTGATGACTGGCTCCCTCCCTCTAGTCAGGTTATAGTGATGACTGGCTCCCTCCCTCTAGTCAGGTTATAGTGATGACTGGCTCCCTCCCTCTAGTCAGGTTATAGTGATGACTGGCTCCCTCCCTCTAGTCAGGTTATAGTGATGACTGGCTCCCTCCCTCTAGTCAGGTTATAGTGATGACTGGCTCCCTCCCTCTAGTCAGGTTATAGTGATGACTGGCTCCCTCTAGTCAGGTTATAGTGATGACTGGCTCCCTCCCTCTAGTCAGGTTATAGTGATGACTGGCTCCCTCCCTCTAGTCAGGTTATAGTGATGACTGGCTCCCTCTAGTCAGGTTATAGTGATGACTGGCTCCCTCCCTCTAGTCAGGTTATAGTGATGACTGGCTCCCTCCCTCTAGTCAGGTTATAGTGATGACTGGCTCCCTCCCTCTAGTCAGGTTATAGTGATGACTGGCTCCCTCCCTCTAGTCAGTTATAGTGATGACTGGCTCCCTCCCTCTAGTCAGGTTATATTGATGACTGGCTCCCTCTAGTCAGGTTATAGTGATGACTGGCTCCCCTCCTCTAGTCAGGTTATAGTGATGACTGGCTCCCTCCCTCTAGTCAGGTTATAGTGACGACTGGCTCCCTCCCTCTAGTCAGGTTATAGTGATGACTGGCTCCCTCCCTCTAGTCAGGTTATATTGATGACTGGCTCCCTCTAGTCAGGTTATAGTGATGACTGGCTCCCTCTAGTCAGGTTATAGTGATGACTGGCTCCCTCCCTCTAGTCAGGTTATATTGATGACTGGCTCCCTCTAGTCAGGTTATAGTGATGACTGGCTCCCTCCCTCTAGTCAGGTTATAGTGATGACTGGCTCCCTCCCTCTAGTCAGGTTATAGTGATGACTGGCTCCCTCTAGTCAGGTTATATTGATGACTGGCTCCCTCCCTCTAGTCAGGTTATAGTGATGACTGGTTCCCTCCCTCTAGTCAGGTTATAGTGATGACTGGCTCCCTCTAGTCAGGTTATAGTGATGACTGGCTCCCTCCCTCTAGTCAGGTTATAGTGATGACTGGCTCCCTCCCTCTAGTCAGGTTATAGTGATGACTGGCTCCCTCTAGTCAGGTTATAGTGATGACTGGCTCCCTCCCTCTAGTCAGGTTATAGTGATGACTGGCTCCCTCCCTCTAGTCAGGTTATAGTGATGACTGGCTCCCTCCCTCTAGTCAGGTTATAGTGATGACTGGCTCCCTCCCTCTAGTCAGGTTATAGTGATGACTGGCTCCCTCTAGTCAGGTTATAGTGGTGACTGGCTCCCTCCCTCTAGTCAGGTTATAGTGATGACTGGCTCCCTCCCTCTAGTCAGGTTATAGTGATGACTGGCTCCCTCCCTCTAGTCAGGTTATAGTGATGACTGGCTCCCTCTAGTCAGGTTATATTGATGACTGGCTCCCTCCCTCTAGTCAGGTTATAGTGATGACTGGCTCCCTCTAGTCAGGTTATAGTGATGACTGGCTCCCTCCCTCTAGTCAGGTTATAGTGATGACTGGCTCCCTCCCTCTAGTCAGGTTATATTGATGACTGGCTCCCTCTAGTCAGGTTATAGTGATGACTGGCTCCCCTCCTCTAGTCAGGTTATAGTGATGACTGGCTCCCTCCCTCTAGTCAGGTTATAGTGACGACTGGCTCCCTCCCTCTAGTCAGGTTATAGTGATGACTGGCTCCCTCCCTCTAGTCAGGTTATAGTGATGACTGGCTCCCTCTAGTCAGGTTATAGTGATGACTGGCTCCCTCTAGTCAGGTTATAGTGATGACTGGCTCCCTCCCTCTAGTCAGGTTATATTGATGACTGGCTCCCTCTAGTCAGGTTATAGTGATGACTGGCTCCCTCCCTCTAGTCAGGTTATAGTGATGACTGGCTCCCTCCCTCTAGTCAGGTTATAGTGATGACTGGCTCCCTCTAGTCAGGTTATATTGATGACTGGCTCCCTCCCTCTAGTCAGGTTATAGTGATGACTGGTTCCCTCCCTCTAGTCAGGTTATAGTGATGACTGGCTCCCTCTAGTCAGGTTATAGTGATGACTGGCTCCCTCCCTCTAGTCAGGTTATAGTGATGACTGGCTCCCTCCCTCTAGTCAGGTTATAGTGATGACTGGCTCCCTCTAGTCAGGTTATAGTGATGACTGGCTCCCTCCCTCTAGTCAGGTTATAGTGATGACTGGCTCCCTCCCTCTAGTCAGGTTATAGTGATGACTGGCTCCCTCCCTCTAGTCAGGTTATAGTGATGACTGGCTCCCTCTAGTCAGGTTATAGTGGTGACTGGCTCCCTCCCTCTAGTCAGGTTATAGTGATGACTGGCTCCCTCCCTCTAGTCAGGTTATAGTGATGACTGGCTCCCTCCCTCTAGTCAGGTTATAGTGATGACTGGCTCCCTCCCTCTAGTCAGGTTATAGTGATGACTGGCTCCCTCCCTCTAGTCAGGTTATAGTGATGACTGGCTCCCTCCCTCTAGTCAGGTTATAGTGATGACTGGCTCCCTCCCTCTAGTCAGGTTATAGTGGTGACTGGCTCCCTCCCTCTAGTCAGGTTATAGTGATGACTGGCTCCCTCCCTCTAGTCAGGTTATAGTGATGACTGGCTCCCTCCCTCTAGTCAGGTTATAGTGATGACTGGCTCCCTCTAGTCAGGTTATATTGATGACTGGCTCCCTCCCTCTAGTCAGGTTATATTGATGACTGGCTCCCTCCCTCTAGTCAGGTTATATTGATGACTGGCTCCCTCCCTCTAGTCAGGTTATAGTGATGACTGGCTCCCTCTAGTCAGGTTATAGTGATGACTGGCTCCCTCCCTCTAGTCAGGTTATAGTGATGACTGGCTCCCTCCCTCTAGTCAGGTTATAGTGATGACTGGCTCCCTCTAGTCAGGTTATATTGATGACTGGCTCCCTCCAGTCAGGTTATAGTGATGACTGGCTCCCTCCCTCTAGTCAGGTTATAGTGATGACTGGCTCCCTCACTCTAGTCAGGTTATAGTGATGACTGGCTCCCTCCCTCTAGTCAGGTTATAGTGATGACTGGCTCCCTCCCTCTAGTCAGGTTATAGTGATGACTGGCTCCCTCCCTCTAGTCAGGTTATAGTGATGACTGGCTCCCTCCCTCTAGTCAGGTTATAGTGATGACTGGCTCCCTCCCTCTAGTCAGGTTATAGTGATGACTGGCTCCCTCCCTCTAGTCAGGTTATAGTGATGACTGGCTCCCTCCCTCTAGTCAGGTTATAGTGATGACTGGCTCCCTCCCTCTAGTCAGGTTATAGTGATGACTGGCTCCCTCCCTCTAGTCAGGTTATAGTGATGACTGGCTCCCTCCCTCTAGTCAGGTTATAGTGATGACTGGCTCCCTCCCTCTAGTCAGGTTATAGTGATGACTGGCTCCCTCCCTCTAGTCAGGTTATAGTGATGACTGGCTCCCTCCCTCTAGTCAGGTTATAGTGATGACTGGCTCCCTCCCTCTAGTCAGGTTATAGTGATGACTGGCTCCCTCCCTCTAGTCAGGTTATAGTGATGACTGGCTCCCTCCCTCTAGTCAGGTTATAGTGATGACTGGCTCCCTCCCTCTAGTCAGGTTATAGTGATGACTGGCTCCCTCCAGTCAGGTTATAGTGATGACTGGCTCCCTCCCTCTAGTCAGGTTATAGTGATGACTGGCTCCCTCCCTCTAGTCAGGTTATAGTGATGACTGGCTCCCTCTAGTCAGGTTATAGTGATGACTGGCTCCCTCCCTCTAGTCAGGTTATAGTGATGACTGGCTCCCTCCCTCTAGTCAGGTTATAGTGATGACTGGCTCCCTCCCTCTAGTCAGGTTATAGTGATGACTGGCTCCCTCTAGTCAGGTTATAGTGACGACTGGCTCCCTCCCTCCAGTCAGGTTATAGTGATGACTGGCTCCCTCCAGTCAGGTTATACTGATGACTGGCTCCCTCCAGTCAGGTTATACTGATGACTGGCTCCCTCCAGTCAGGTTATACTGATGACTGGCTCCCTCCAGTCAGGTTATAGTGATGACTGGCTCCCTCTAGTCAGGTTATAGTGATGACTGGCTCCCTCCCTCTAGTCAGGTAATAGTGATGACTGGCTCCCTCTAGTCAGGTTATAGTGATGACTGGCTCCCTCTAGTCAGGTTATAGTGATGACTGGCTCCCTCTAGTCAGGTTATAGTGATGACTGGCTCCCTCTAGTCAGGTTATAGTGATGACTGGCTCCCTCCCTCTAGTCAGGTTATAGTGATGACTGGCTCCCTCTAGTCAGGTTATATTGATGACTGGCTCCCTCCCTCTAGTCAGGTTATATTGATGACTGGCTCCCTCCCTCTAGTCAGGTTATAGTGATGACTGGCTCCCTCTAGTCAGGTTATAGTGATGACTGGCTCCCTCTAGTCAGGTTATAGTGATGACTGGCTCCCTCTAGTCAGGTTATAGTGATGACTGGCTCCCTCCCTCTAGTCAGGTTATATTGATGACTGGCTCCCTCTAGTCAGGTTATAATGATGACTGGCTCCCTCTAGTCAGGTTATAGTGATGACTGGCTCCCTCCCTCTAGTCAGGTTATAGTGATGACTGGCTCCCTCCCTCTAGTCAGGTTATAGTGATGACTGGCTCCCTCCCTCTAGTCAGGTTATAGTGATGACTGGCTCCCTCTAGTCAGGTTATAGTGATGACTGGCTCCCTCCCTCTAGTCAGGTTATAGTGATGACTGGCTCCCTCCCTCTAGTCAGGTTATAGTGATGACTGGCTCCCTCCCTCTAGTCAGGTTATAGTGATGACTGGCTCCCTCCCTCTAGTCAGGTTATAGTGATGACTGGCTCCCTCCCTCTAGTCAGGTTATAGTGATGACTGGCTCCCTCCCTCTAGTCAGGTTATAGTGATGACTGGCTCCCTCCCTCTAGTCAGGTTATAGTGATGACTGGCTCCCTCCCTCTAGTCAGGTTATAGTGATGACTGGCTCCCTCCCTCTAGTCAGGTTATAGTGATGACTGGCTCCCTCCCTCTAGTCAGGTTATAGTGATGACTGGCTCCCTCCCTCTAGTCAGGTTATAGTGATGACTGGCTCCCTCCCTCTAGTCAGGTTATAGTGATGACTGGCTCCCTCCCTCTAGTCAGGTTATAGTGATGACTGGCTCCCTCCCTCTAGTCAGGTTATAGTGATGACTGGCTCCCTCCCTCT
The DNA here is from genome assembly GCF_965601325.2 of Salmo salar. Taxonomy (NCBI): domain Eukaryota; kingdom Metazoa; phylum Chordata; class Actinopteri; order Salmoniformes; family Salmonidae; genus Salmo; species Salmo salar. Next base: position 842,616 of record NW_027675387.1, read on the forward strand.
AGTCAGGTTATAGTGATGACTGGCTCCCTCCCTCTAGTCAGGTTATAGTGATGACTGGCTCCCTCCCTCTAGTCAGGTTATAGTGATGACTGGCTCCCTCCCTCTAGTCAGGTTATAGTGATGACTGGCTCCCTCCCTCTAGTCAGGTTATAGTGATGACTGGCTCCCTCCCTCTAGTCAGGTTATAGTGATGACTGGCTCCCTCCAGTCAGGTTATAGTGATGACTGGCTCCCTCCCTCTAGTCAGGTTATAGTGATGACTGGCTCCCTCCCTCTAGTCAGGTTATAGTGATGACTGGCTCCCTCCCTCTAGTCAGGTTATAGTGATGACTGGCTCCCTCCCTCTAGTCAGGTTATAGTGATGACTGGCTCCCTCCCTCTAGTCAGGTTATAGTGATGACTGGCTCCCTCCCTCTAGTCAGGTTATAGTGATGACTGGCTCCCTCCCTCTAGTCAGGTTATAGTGATGACTGGCTCCCTCCCTCTAGTCAGGTTATAGTGATGACTGGCTCCCTCCCTCTAGTCAGGTTATAGTGATGACTGGCTCCCTCTAGTCAGGTTATAGTGACGACTGGCTCCCTCCCTCCAGTCAGGTTATAGTGATGACTGGCTCCCTCCAGTCAGGTTATACTGATGACTGGCTCCCTCCAGTCAGGTTATACTGATGACTGGCTCCCTCCAGTCAGGTTATAGTGATGACTGGCTCCCTCTAGTCAGGTTATAGTGATGACTGGCTCCCTCCCTCTAGTCAGGTAATAGTGATGACTGGCTCCCTCTAGTCAGGTTATAGTGATGACTGGCTCCCTCTAGTCAGGTTATAGTGATGACTGGCTCCCTCCAGTCAGGTTATAGTGATGACTGGCTCCCTCCCTCTAGTCAGGTTATAGTGATGACTGGCTCCCTCTAGTCAGGTTATATTGATGACTGGCTCCCTCCCTCTAGTCAGGTTATATTGATGACTGGCTCCCTCCCTCTAGTCAGGTTATAGTGATGACTGGCTCCCTCTAGTCAGGTTATAGTGATGACTGGCTCCCTCTAGTCAGGTTATAGTGATGACTGGCTCCCTCTAGTCAGGTTATAGTGATGACTGGCTCCCTCCCTCTAGTCAGGTTATAGTGATGACTGGCTCCCTCTAGTCAGGTTATAATGATGACTGGCTCCCTCTAGTCAGGTTATAGTGATGACTGGCTCCCTCCCTCTAGTCAGGTTATAGTGATGACTGGCTCCCTCCCTCTAGTCAGGTTATAGTGATGACTGGCTCCCTCCCTCTAGTCAGGTTATAGTGATGACTGGCTCCCTCTAGTCAGGTTATAGTGATGACTGGCTCCCTCCCTCTAGTCAGGTTATAGTGATGACTGGCTCCCTCTAGTCAGGTTATAGTGATGACTGGCTCCCTCTAGTCAGGTTATAGTGATGACTGGCTCCCTCCCTCTAGTCAGGTTATAGTGATGACTGGCTCCCTCCCTCTAGTCAGGTTATAGTGATGACTGGCTCCCTCCCTCTAGTCAGGTTATAGTGATGACTGGCTCCCTCCCTCTAGTCAGGTTATAGTGATGACTGGCTCCCTCCCTCTAGTCAGGTTATAGTGATGACTGGCTCCCTCCCTCTAGTCAGGTTATAGTGATGACTGGCTCCCTCCCTCTAGTCAGGTTATAGTGATGACTGGCTCCCTCCCTCTAGTCAGGTTATAGTGATGACTGGCTCCCTCCCTCTAGTCAGGTTATAGTGATGACTGGCTCCCTCCCTCTAGTCAGGTTATAGTGATGACTGGCTCCCTCTAGTCAGGTTATAGTGATGACTGGCTCCCTCCCTCTAGTCAGGTTATAGTGATGACTGGCTCCATCCCTCTAGTCAGGTTATAGTGATGACTGGCTCCCTCCAGTCAGGTTATAGTGATGACTGGCTCCCTCCCTCTAGTCAGGTTATAGTGATGACTGGCTCCCTCCAGTCAGGTTATAGTGATGACTGGCTCCCTCCCTCTAGTCAGGTTATAGTGATGACTGGCTCCCTCCCTCTAGTCAGGTTATAGTGATGACTGGCTCCCTCCCTCTAGTCAGGTTATAGTGATGACTGGCTCCCTCCCTCTAGTCAGGTTATAGTGATGACTGGCTCCCTCTAGTCAGGTTATAGTGATGACTGGCTCCCTCTAGTCAGGTTATAGTGATGACTGGCTCCCTCTAGTCAGGTTATAGTGATGACTGGCTCCCTCCAGTCAGGTTATATTGATGACTGGCTCCCTCTAGTCAGGTTATATTGATGACTGGCTCCCTCCAGTCAGGTTATAGTGATGACTGGCTCCCTCCAGTCAGGTTATATTGATGACTGGCTCCCTCCAGTCAGGTTATAGTGATGACTGGCTCCCTCTAGTCAGGTTATAGTGATGACTGGCTCCCTCTAGTCAGGTTATATTGATGACTGGCTCCCTCCAGTCAGGTTATAGTGATGACTGGCTCCCTCTAGTCAGGTTATAGTGATGACTGGCTCCCTCTAGTCAGGTTATATTGATGACTAGCTCCCTCCAGTCAGGTTATAGTGATGACTGGCTCCCTCCCTCTAGTCAGGTTATAGTGATGACTGGCTCCCTCTAGTCAGGTTATAGTGATGACTGGCTCCCTCCCTCTAGTCAGGTTATAGTGATGACTGGCTCCCTCCCTCTAGTCAGGTTATAGTGATGACTGGCTCCCTCCCTCTAGTCAGGTTATAGTGATGACTGGCTCCCTCTAGTCAGGTTATAGTGATGACTGGCTCCCTCCCTCTAGTCAGGTTATATTGATGACTGGCTCCCTCCCTCTAGTCAGGTTATAGTGACGACTGGCTCCCTCTAGTCAGGTTATAGTGATGACTGGCTCCCTCCCTCTAGTCAGGTTATATTGATGACTAGCTCCCTCCAGTCAGGTTATAGTGATGACTGGCTCCCTCCCTCTAGTCAGGTTATAGTGATGACTGGCTCCCTCTAGTCAGGTTATAGTGATGACTGGCTCCCTCCCTCTAGTCAGGTTATAGTGATGACTGGCTCCCTCCCTCTAGTCAGGTTATAGTGATGACTGGCTCCCTCCCTCTAGTCAGGTTATAGTGATGACTGGCTCCCTCTAGTCAGGTTATAGTGATGACTGGCTCCCTCCCTCTAGTCAGGTTATATTGATGACTGGCTCCCTCCCTCTAGTCAGGTTATAGTGACGACTGGCTCCCTCTAGTCAGGTTATAGTGATGACTGGCTCCCTCCCTCTAGTCAGGTTATAGTGATGACTGGCTCCCTCCCTCTAGTCAGGTTATAGTGATGACTGGCTCCCTCCCTCTAGTCAGGTTATAGTGATGACTGGATCCCTCCCTCTAGTCAGGTTATAGTGATGACTGGCTCCCTCCCTCTAGTCAGGTTATAGTGATGACTGGCTCCCTCCCTCTAGTCAGGTTATAGTGATGACTGGCTCCCTCCCTCTAGTCAGGTTATAGTGATGACTGGCTCCCTCCCTCTAGTCAGGTTATAGTGATGACTGGCTCCCTCCCTCTAGTCAGGTTATAGTGATGACTGGCTCCCTCCCTCTAGTCAGGTTATAGTGACGACTGGCTCCCTCTAGTCAGGTTATAGTGATGACTGGCTCCCTCTAGTCAGGTTATAGTGATGACTGGCTCCCCTCTAGTCAGGTTATAGTGATGACTGGCTCCCTCCCTCTAGTCAGGTTATAGTGATGACTGGCTCCCTCCCTCTAGTCAGGTTATAGTGATGACTGGCTCCCTCCCTCTAGTCAGGTTATAGTGATGACTGGCTCCCTCCCTCTAGTCAGGTTATAGTGATGACTGGCTCCCTCCCTCTAGTCAGGTTATAGTGATGACTGGCTCCCTCCCTCTAGTCAGGTTATAGTGATGACTGGCTCCCTCCCTCTAGTCAGGTTATAGTGATGACTGGCTCCCTCTAGTCAGGTTATAGTGATGACTGGCTCCCTCCCTCCAGTCAGGTTATAGTGATGACTGGCTCCCTCCCTCTAGTCAGGTTATAGTGATGACTGGCTCCCTCCCTCTAGTCAGGTTATAGTTATGACTGGCTCCCTCCCTCTAGTCAGGTTATAGTTATGACTGGCTCCCTCCCTCTAGTCAGGTTATAGTTATGACTGGCTCCCTCCCTCTAGTCAGGTTATAGTGATGACTGGCTCCCTCCCTCTAGTCAGGTTATAGTGATGACTGGCTCCCTCCCTCTAGTCAGGTTATAGTGATGACTGGCTCCCTCCCTCTAGTCAGGTTATAGTGACGACTGGCTCCCTCCCTCTAGTCAGGTTATAGTGACGACTGGCTCCCTCCCTCTAGTCAGGTTATAGTGATGACTGGCTCCCTCCCTCTAGTCAGGTTATAGTGATGACTGGCTCCCTCCCTCTAGTCAGGTTATAGTGATGACTGGCTCCCTCTAGTCAGGTTATAGTGATGACTGGCTCCCTCCCTCTAGTCAGGTTATAGTGACGACTGGCTCCCTCCCTCTAGTCAGGTTATAGTGACGACTGGCTCCCTCCCTCTAGTCAGGTTATAGTGATGACTGGCTCCCTCCCTCTAGTCAGGTTATAGTGATGACTGGCTCCCTCTAGTCAGGTTATAGTGATGACTAGCTCCCTCTAGTCAGGTTATAGTGATGACTGGCTCCCTCCCTCTAGTCAGGTTATAGTGATGACTGGCTCCCTCCCTCTAGTCAGGTTATAGTGATGACTGGCTCCCTCCCTCTAGTCAGGTTATAGTGATGACTGGCTCCCTCTAGTCAGGTTATAGTGATGACTAGCTCCCTCTAGTCAGGTTATAGTGATGACTGGCTCCCTCCCTCTAGTCAGGTTATAGTGATGACTGGCTCCCTCCCTCTAGTCAGGTTATAGTGATGACTGTCTCCCTCCCTCTAGTCAGGTTATAGTGATGACTGGCTCCCTCTAGTCAGGTTATAGTGATGACTGGCTCCCTCTAGTCAGGTTATAGTGATGACTGGCTCCCTCTAGTCAGGTTATAGTGATGACTGGCTCCCTCTAGTCAGGTTATAGTGATGACTGGCTCCCTCTAGTCAGGTTATAGTGATGACTGGCTCCCTCTAGTCAGGTTATAGTGATGACTGGCTCCCTCCCTCTAGTCAGGTTATAGTGATGACTGGCTCCCTCTAGTCAGGTTATAGTGATGACTGGCTCCCTCCCACTAGTCAGGATATAGTGATGACTGGCTCCCTCCCTCTAGTCAGGTTATAGTGATGACTGGCTCCCTCTAGTCAGGTTATAGTGATGACTGGCTCCCTCCCTCTAGTCAGGTTATAGTGATGACTGGCTCCCTCTAGTCAGGTTATAGTGATGACTGGCTCCCTCCCACTAGTCAGGTTATAGTGATGACTGGCTCCCTCTAGTCAGGTTATATTGATGACTGGCTCCCTCTAGTCAGGTTATAGTGATGACTGGCTCCCTCCCTCTAGTCAGGTTATAGTGATGACTGGCTCCCTCTAGTCAGGTTATAGTGATGACTGGCTCCCTCCCTCTAGTCAGGTTATAGTGATGACTGGCTCCCTCTAGTCAGGTTATAGTGATGACTGGCTCCCTCTAGTCAGGTTATAGTGATGACTGGCTCCCTCCCTCCAGTCAGGTTATAGTGATGACTGGCTCCCTCCCTCTAGTCAGGTTATAGTGATGACTGGCTCCCTCCCTCTAGTCAGGTTATAGTGATGACTGGCTCCCTCCCTCTAGTCAGGTTATAGTGATGACTGGCTCCCTCCCTCTAGTCAGGTTATAGTGATGACTGGCTCCCTCCCTCTAGTCAGGTTATAGTGACGACTGGCTCCCTCCCTCTAGTCAGGTTATAGTGATGACTGGCTCCCTCCCTCTAGTCAGGTTATAGTGATGACTGGCTCCCTCCCTCTAGTCAGGTTATAGTGATGACTGGCTCCCTCCCTCTAGTCAGGTTATAGTGATGACTGGCTCCCTCCCTCTAGTCAGGTTATAGTGATGACTGGCTCCCTCCCTCTAGTCAGGTTATAGTGATGACTGGCTCCCTCCCTCTAGTCAGGTTATAGTGATGACTGGCTCCCTCTAGTCAGGTTATAGTGATGACTGGCTCCCTCTAGTCAGGTTATAGTGATGACTGGCTCCCTCTAGTCAGGTTATAGTGATGACTGGCTCCCTCTAGTCAGGTTATAGTGATGACTGGCTCCCTCCCTCTAGTCAGGTTATAGTGATGACTGGCTCCTCCTCTAGTCAGGTTATAGTGATGACTGGCTCCCTCCCTCTAGTCAGGTTATAGTGATGACTGGCTCCCTCCCTCTAGTCAGGTTATAGTGATGACTGGCTCCCTCCCTCTAGTCAGGTTATAGTGATGACTGGCTCCCTCCCTCTAGTCAGGTTATAGTGATGACTGGCTCCCTCCCTCTAGTCAGGTTATAGTGATGACTGGCTCCCTCCCTCTAGTCAGGTTATAGTGATGACTGGCTCCCTCCCTCTAGTCAGGTTATAGTGATGACTGGCTCCCTCCCTCTAGTCAGGTTATAGTGATGACTGGCTCCCTCCCTCTAGTCAGGTTATAGTGATGACTGGCTCCCTCCCTCTAGTCAGGTTATAGTGATGACTGGCTCCCTCCCTCTAGTCAGGTTATAGTGATGACTGGCTCCCTCCCTCTAGTCAGGTTATAGTGATGACTGGCTCCCTCCCTCTAGTCAGGTTATAGTGATGACTGGCTCCCTCCCTCTAGTCAGGTTATAGTGATGACTGGCTCCCTCCCTCTAGTCAGGTTATAGTGATGACTGGCTCCCTCCCTCTAGTCAGGTTATAGTGATGACTGGCTCCCTCCCTCTAGTCAGGTTATAGTGATGACTGGCTCCCTCTAGTCAGGTTATAGTGATGACTGGCTCCCTCCTAGTCAGGTTATAGTGATGACTGGCTCCCTCCCTCTAGTCAGGTTATAGTGATGACTGGCTCCCTCCCTCTAGTCAGGTTATAGTGATGACTGGCTCCCTCCCTCTAGTCAGGTTATAGTGATGACTGGCTCCCTCCCTCTAGTCAGGTTATAGTGATGACTGGCTCCCTCCCTCTAGTCAGGTTATAGTGATGACTGGCTCCCTCCCTCTAGTCAGGTTATAGTGATGACTGGCTCCCTCCCTCTAGTCAGGTTATAGTGATGACTGGCTCCCTCCCTCTAGTCAGGTTATAGTGATGACTGGCTCCCTCCCTCTAGTCAGGTTATAGTGATGACTGGCTCCCTCCCTCTAGTCAGGTTATAGTGATGACTGGCTCCCTCTAGTCAGGTTATAGTGATGACTGGCTCCCTCCCTCTAGTCAGGTTATAGTGATGACTGGCTCCCTCCCTCTAGTCAGGTTATAGTGATGACTGGCTCCCTCCCTCTAGTCAGGTTATAGTGATGACTGGCTCCCTCTAGTCAGGTTATAGTGATGACTGGCTCCCTCCCTCTAGTCAGGTTATAGTGATGACTGGCTCCCTCCCTCTAGTCAGGTTATAGTGATGACTGGCTCCCTCCCTCTAGTCAGGTTATAGTGATGACTGGCTCCCTCCCTCTAGTCAGGTTATAGTGATGACTGGCTCCCTCCCTCTAGTCAGGTTATAGTGATGACTGGCTCCCTCCCTCTAGTCAGGTTATAGTGATGACTGGCTCCCTCCCTCTAGTCAGGTTATAGTGATGACTGGCTCCCTCCCTCTAGTCAGGTTATAGTGATGACTGGCTCTCCTCTAGTCAGGTTATAGTGATGACTGGCTCCCTCCCTCTAGTCAGGTTATAGTGATGACTGGCTCCCTCCCTCTAGTCAGGTTATAGTGATGACTGGCTCCCTCCCTCTAGTCAGGTTATAGTGATGACTGGCTCCCTCCCTCTAGTCAGGTTATAGTGATGACTGGCTCCCTCCCTCTAGTCAGGTTATAGTGATGACTGGCTCCCTCCCTCTAGTCAGGTTATAGTGATGACTGGCTCCCTCCCTCTAGTCAGGTTATAGTGATGACTGGCTCCCTCCCTCTAGTCAGGTTATAGTGATGACTGGCTCCCTCCCTCTAGTCAGGTTATAGTGATGACTGGCTCCCTCCCTCTAGTCAGGTTATAGTGATGACTGGCTCCCTCCCTCTAGTCAGGTTATAGTGATGACTGGCTCCCTCCCTCTAGTCAGGTTATAGTGATGACTGGCTCCCTCTAGTCAGGTTATAGTGACGACTGGCTCCCTCCCTCTAGTCAGGTTATAGTGATGACTGGCTCCCTCCCTCTAGTCAGGTTATAGTGATGACTGGCTCCCTCTAGTCAGGTTATAGTGATGACTGGCTCCCTCCAGTCAGGTTATAGTGATGACTGGCTCCCTCTAGTCAGGTTATAGAGATGACTGGCTCCCTCCCTCTAGTCAGGTTATAGTGATGACTGGCTCCCTCCCTCTAGTCAGGTTATAGTGACGACTGGCTCCCTCCCTCTAGTCAGGTTATAGTGACGACTGGCTCCCTCTAGTCAGGTTATAGTGATGACTGGCTCCCTCCCTCTAGTCAGGTTATAGTGATGACTGGCTCCCTCCCTCTAGTCAGGTTATAGTGATGACTGGCTCCCTCTAGTCAGGTTATAGTGATGACTGGCTCCCTCTAGTCAGGTTATAGTGATGACTGGCTCCCTCTAGTCAGGTTATAGTGATGACTGGCTCCCTCCCTCTAGTCAGGTTATAGTGATGACTGGCTCCCTCCCTCTAGTCAGGTTATAGTGATGACTGGCTCCCTCCCTCTAGTCAGGTTATAGTGATGACTGGCTCCCTCCCTCTAGTCAGGTTATAGTGATGACTGGCTCCCTCCTAGTCAGGTTATAGTGATGACTGGCTCCCTCCCTCTAGTCAGGTTATAGTGATGACTGGCTCCCTCCCTCTAGTCAGGTTATAGTGATGACTGGCTCCCTCCCTCTAGTCAGGTTATAGTGATGACTGGCTCCCTCCCTCTAGTCAGGTTATAGTGATGACTGGCTCCCTCCCTCTAGTCAGGTTATAGTGATGACTGGCTCCCTCCCTCTAGTCAGGTTATAGTGATGACTGGCTCCCCCTCTAGTCAGGTTATAGTGATGACTGGCTCCCTCCCTCTAGTCAGGTTATAGTGATGACTGGCTCCCTCCCTCTAGTCAGGTTATAGTGATGACTGGCTCCCTCCCTCTAGTCAGGTTATAGTGATGACTGGCTCCCTCCCTCTAGTCAGGTTATAGTGATGACTGGCTCCCTCCCTCTAGTCAGGTTATAGTGATGACTGGCTCCCTCTAGTCAGGTTATAGTGATGACTGGCTCCCTCCCTCTAGTCAGGTTATAGTGATGACTGGCTCCCTCCCTCTAGTCAGGTTATAGTGACGACTGGCTCCCTCTAGTCAGGTTATAGTGATGACTGGCTCCCTCCCTCTAGTCAGGTTATAGTGATGACTGGCTCCCTCCCTCTAGTCAGGTTATAGTGATGACTGGCTCCCTCCCTCTAGTCAGGTTATAGTGATGACTGGCTCCCTCCCTCTAGTCAGGTTATAGTGATGACTGGCTCCCTCCCTCTAGTCAGGTTATAGTGATGACTGGCTCCCTCCCTCTAGTCAGGTTATAGTGATGACTGGCTCCCTCTAGTCAGGTTATAGTGACGACTGGCTCCCTCTAGTCAGGTTATAGTGATGACTGGCTCCCTCTAGTCAGGTTATAGTGATGACTGGCTCCCTCTAGTCAGGTTATAGTGATGACTGGCTCCCTCCCTCTAGTCAGGTTATAGTGATGACTGGCTCCCTCCCTCTAGTCAGGTTATAGTGATGACTGGCTCCCTCCCTCTAGTCAGGTTATAGTGATGACTGGCTCCCTCCCTCTAGTCAGGTTATAGTGATGACTGGCTCCCTCCCTCTAGTCAGGTTATAGTGATGACTGGCTCCCTCTAGTCAGGTTATAGTGATGACTGGCTCCCTCCTAGTCAGGTTATAGTGATGACTGGCTCCCTCCCTCTAGTCAGGTTATAGTGATGACTGGCTCCCTCCCTCTAGTCAGGTTATAGTGATGACTGGCTCCCTCCCTCTAGTCAGGTTATAGTGATGACTGGCTCCCTCTAGTCAGGTTATAGTGATGACTGGCTCCCTCCCTCTAGTCAGGTTATAGTGATGACTGGCTCCCTCCCTCTAGTCAGGTTATAGTGATGACTGGCTCCCTCCCTCTAGTCAGGTTATAGTGATGACTGGCTCCCTCCCTCTAGTCAGGTTATAGTGATGACTGGCTCCCTCCCTCTAGTCAGGTTATAGTGATGACTGGCTCCCTCCCTCTAGTCAGGTTATAGTGATGACTGGCTCCCCTCTAGTCAGGTTATAGTGATGACTGGCTCCCTCCCTCTAGTCAGGTTATAGTGATGACTGGCTCCCTCCCTCTAGTCAGGTTATAGTGATGACTGGCTCCCTCCCTCTAGTCAGGTTATAGTGATGACTGGCTCCCTCCCTCTAGTCAGGTTATAGTGATGACTGGCTCCCTCCCTCTAGTCAGGTTATAGTGATGACTGGCTCCCTCCCTCTAGTCAGGTTATAGTGATGACTGGCTCCCTCCCTCTAGTCAGGTTATAGTGATGACTGGCTCCCTCCCTCTAGTCAGGTTATAGTGATGACTGGCTCCCTCCCTCTAGTCAGGTTATAGTGATGACTGGCTCCCTCCCTCTAGTCAGGTTATAGTGATGACTGGCTCCTCCCTCTAGTCAGGTTATAGTGATGACTGGCTCCCTCCCTCTAGTCAGGTTATAGTGATGACTGGCTCCCTCCCTCTAGTCAGGTTATAGTGATGACTGGCTCCCCCTCTAGTCAGGTTATAGTGATGACTGGCTCCCTCCCTCTAGTCAGGTTATAGTGATGACTGGCTCCCTCCCTCTAGTCAGGTTATAGTGATGACTGGCTCCCTCCCTCTAGTCAGGTTATAGTGATGACTGGCTCCCTCCCTCTAGTCAGGTTATAGTGATGACTGGCTCCCTCCCTCTAGTCAGGTTATAGTGATGACTGGCTCCCTCTAGTCAGGTTATAGTGATGACTGGCTCCCTCTAGTCAGGTTATAGTGATGACTGGCTCCCTCCCTCTAGTCAGGTTATAGTGATGACTGGCTCCCTCCCTCTAGTCAGGTTATAGTGATGACTGGCTCCCTCCCTCTAGTCAGGTTATAGTGATGACTGGCTCCCTCTAGTCAGGTTATAGTGATGACTGGCTCCCTCCCTCTAGTCAGGTTATAGTGATGACTGGCTCCCTCTAGTCAGGTTATAGTGATGACTGGCTCCCTCCTAGTCAGGTTATAGTGATGACTGGCTCCCTCTAGTCAGGTTATAGTGATGACTGGCTCCCTCCCTCTAGTCAGGTTATAGTGATGACTGGCTCCCTCTAGTCAGGTTATAGTGATGACTGGCTCCCTCCCTCTAGTCAGGTTATAGTGATGACTGGCTCCCTCCCTCTAGTCAGGTTATAGTGATGACTGGCTCCCTCCCTCTAGTCAGGTTATAGTGATGACTGGCTCCCTCTAGTCAGGTTATAGTGATGACTGGCTCCCTCTAGTCAGGTTATAGTGATGACTGGCTCCCTCCCTCTAGTCAGGTTATAGTGATGACTGGCTCCCTCCCTCTAGTCAGGTTATAGTGATGACTGGCTCCCTCCCTCTAGTCAGGTTATAGTGATGACTGGCTCCCTCCCTCTAGTCAGGTTATAGTGATGACTGGCTCCCCTCTAGTCAGGTTATAGTGATGACTGGCTCCCTCCTAGTCAGGTTATAGTGATGACTGGCTCCCTCCCTCTAGTCAGGTTATAGTGATGACTGGCTCCCTCCCTCTAGTCAGGTTATAGTGATGACTGGCTCCCTCCCTCTAGTCAGGTTATAGTGATGACTGGCTCCCTCTAGTCAGGTTATAGTGATGACTGGCTCCCTCCCTCTAGTCAGGTTATAGTGATGACTGGCTCCCTCCCTCTAGTCAGGTTATAGTGATGACTGGCTCCCTCCCTCTAGTCAGGTTATAGTGATGACTGGCTCCCTCCCTCTAGTCAGGTTATAGTGATGACTGGCTCCCTCCCTCTAGTCAGGTTATAGTGATGACTGGCTCCCTCTAGTCAGGTTATAGTGACGACTGGCTCCCTCTAGTCAGGTTATAGTGATGACTGGCTCCCTCTAGTCAGGTTATAGTGATGACTGGCTCCCTCTAGTCAGGTTATAGTGATGACTGGCTCCCTCCCTCTAGTCAGGTTATAGTGATGACTGGCTCCCTCCCTCTAGTCAGGTTATAGTGATGACTGGCTCCCTCCCTCTAGTCAGGTTATAGTGATGACTGGCTCCCTCCCTCTAGTCAGGTTATAGTGATGACTGGCTCCCTCCCTCTAGTCAGGTTATAGTGATGACTGGCTCCCTCCCTCTAGTCAGGTTATAGTGATGACTGGCTCCCTCTAGTCAGGTTATAGTGATGACTGGCTCCCTCTAGTCAGGTTATAGTGATGACTGGCTCCCTCCCTCTAGTCAGGTTATAGTGATGACTGGCTCCCCTCTAGTCAGGTTATAGTGATGACTGGCTCCCTCCCTCTAGTCAGGTTATAGTGATGACTGGCTCCCTCCCTCTAGTCAGGTTATAGTGATGACTGGCTCCCCCTCTAGTCAGGTTATAGTGATGACTGGCTCCCTCCCTCTAGTCAGGTTATAGTGATGACTGGCTCCCTCCCTCTAGTCAGGTTATAGTGATGACTGGCTCCCTCCCTCTAGTCAGGTTATAGTGATGACTGGCTCCCTCCCTCTAGTCAGGTTATAGTGATGACTGGCTCCCTCCCTCTAGTCAGGTTATAGTGATGACTGGCTCCCTCCCTCTAGTCAGGTTATAGTGATGACTGGCTCCCTCCCTCTAGTCAGGTTATAGTGATGACTGGCTCCCTCCCTCTAGTCAGGTTATAGTGATGACTGGCTCCCTCCCTCTAGTCAGGTTATAGTGATGACTGGCTCCCTCCCTCTAGTCAGGTTATAGTGATGACTGGCTCCCTCCCTCTAGTCAGGTTATAGTGATGACTGGCTCCCTCCCTCTAGTCAGGTTATAGTGATGACTGGCTCCCTCCCTCTAGTCAGGTTATAGTGATGACTGGCTCCCTCCCTCTAGTCAGGTTATAGTGATGACTGGCTCCCTCCCTCTAGTCAGGTTATAGTGATGACTGGCTCCCTCCCTCTAGTCAGGTTATAGTGATGACTGGCTCCCTCTAGTCAGGTTATAGTGATGACTGGCTCCCTCCCTCTAGTCAGGTTATAGTGATGACTGGCTCCCTCCCTCTAGTCAGGTTATAGTGATGACTGGCTCCCTCCCTCTAGTCAGGTTATAGTGATGACTGGCTCCCTCCCTCTAGTCAGGTTATAGTGACGACTGGCTCCCCCTCTAGTCAGGTTATAGTGATGACTGGCTCCCTCTAGTCAGGTTATAGTGATGACTGGCTCCCTCCCTCTAGTCAGGTTATAGTGATGACTGGCTCCCCTCTAGTCAGGTTATAGTGATGACTGGCTCCCTCTAGTCAGGTTATAGTGATGACTGGCTCCCTCTAGTCAGGTTATAGTGATGACTGGCTCCCTCTAGTCAGGTTATAGTGATGACTGGCTCCCTCCCTCTAGTCAGGTTATAGTGATGACTGGCTCCCTCCCTCTAGTCAGGTTATAGTGATGACTGGCTCCCTCCCTCTAGTCAGGTTATAGTGATGACTGGCTCCCTCCCTCTAGTCAGGTTATAGTGATGACTGGCTCCCCTCTAGTCAGGTTATAGTGATGACTGGCTCCCTCCCTCTAGTCAGGTTATAGTGATGACTGGCTCCCTCCCTCTAGTCAGGTTATAGTGATGACTGGCTCCCTCTAGTCAGGTTATAGTGATGACTGGCTCCCTCCCTCTAGTCAGGTTATAGTGATGACTGGCTCCCTCCCTCTAGTCAGGTTATAGTGATGACTGGCTCCCTCCCTCTAGTCAGGTTATAGTGATGACTGGCTCCCTCCCTCTAGTCAGGTTATAGTGATGACTGGCTCCCTCCCTCTAGTCAGGTTATAGTGATGACTGGCTCCCTCCCTCTAGTCAGGTTATAGTGATGACTGGCTCCCTCCCTCTAGTCAGGTTATAGTGATGACTGGCTCCCTCCCTCTAGTCAGGTTATAGTGATGACTGGCTCCCTCCCTCTAGTCAGGTTATAGTGATGACTGGCTCCCTCCCTCTAGTCAGGTTATAGTGATGACTGGCTCCCTCCCTCTAGTCAGGTTATAGTGATGACTGGCTCCCTCCCTCTAGTCAGGTTATAGTGATGACTGGCTCCCCTCTAGTCAGGTTATAGTGATGACTGGCTCCCTCCCTCTAGTCAGGTTATAGTGATGACTGGCTCCCTCCCTCTAGTCAGGTTATAGTGATGACTGGCTCCCTCCCTCTAGTCAGGTTATAGTGATGACTGGCTCCCTCTAGTCAGGTTATAGTGATGACTGGCTCCCTCTAGTCAGGTTATAGTGATGACTGGCTCCCTCCCTCTAGTCAGGTTATAGTGATGACTGGCTCCCTCCCTCTAGTCAGGTTATAGTGATGACTGGCTCCCTCCCTCTAGTCAGGTTATAGTGATGACTGGCTCCCTCCCTCTAGTCAGGTTATAGTGATGACTGGCTCCCTCCCTCTAGTCAGGTTATAGTGATGACTGGCTCCCTCCCTCTAGTCAGGTTATAGTGATGACTGGCTCCCTCCCTCTAGTCAGGTTATAGTGATGACTGGCTCCCTCCTAGTCAGGTTATAGTGATGACTGGCTCCCTCTAGTCAGGTTATAGTGATGACTGGCTCCCTCCCTCTAGTCAGGTTATAGTGATGACTGGCTCCCTCCCTCTAGTCAGGTTATAGTGATGACTGGCTCCCTCCCTCTAGTCAGGTTATAGTGATGACTGGCTCCCTCCCTCTAGTCAGGTTATAGTGATGACTGGCTCCCTCCCTCTAGTCAGGTTATAGTGATGACTGGCTCCCTCCCTCTAGTCAGGTTATAGTGATGACTGGCTCCCTCCCTCTAGTCAGGTTATAGTGATGACTGGCTCCCTCCCTCTAGTCAGGTTATAGTGATGACTGGCTCCCTCCCTCTAGTCAGGTTATAGTGATGACTGGCTCCCTCCCTCTAGTCAGGTTATAGTGATGACTGGCTCCCTCCCTCTAGTCAGGTTATAGTGATGACTGGCTCCCTCCCTCTAGTCAGGTTATAGTGATGACTGGCTCCCTCTAGTCAGGTTATAGTGATGACTGGCTCCCTCCCTCTAGTCAGGTTATAGTGATGACTGGCTCCCTCCCTCTAGTCAGGTTATAGTGATGACTGGCTCCCTCTAGTCAGGTTATAGTGATGACTGGCTCCCTCCCTCTAGTCAGGTTATAGTGATGACTGGCTCCCTCCCTCTAGTCAGGTTATAGTGATGACTAGCTCCCTCCCTCTAGTCAGGTTATAGTGATGACTGGCTCCCTCCCTCTAGTCAGGTTATAGTGATGACTGGCTCCCTCCCTCTAGTCAGGTTATAGTGATGACTGGCTCCCTCCCTCTAGTCAGGTTATAGTGATGACTGGCTCCCTCCCTCTAGTCAGGTTATAGTGATGACTGGCTCCCTCCCTCTAGTCAGGTTATAGTGATGACTGGCTCCCTCCCTCTAGTCAGGTTATAGTGATGACTGGCTCCCTCCCTCTAGTCAGGTTATAGTGATGACTGGCTCCCTCCCTCTAGTCAGGTTATAGTGATGACTGGCTCCCTCCCTCTAGTCAGGTTATAGTGATGACTGGCTCCCTCCCTCTAGTCAGGTTATAGTGATGACTGGCTCCCTCCCTCTAGTCAGGTTATAGTGATGACTGGCTCCCTCCCTCTAGTCAGGTTATAGTGATGACTGGCTCCCTCCCTCTAGTCAGGTTATAGTGATGACTGGCTCCCTCCTCTAGTCAGGTTATAGTGATGACTGGCTCCCCTCTAGTCAGGTTATAGTGATGACTGGCTCCCTCTAGTCAGGTTATAGTGATGACTGGCTCCCTCTAGTCAGGTTATAGTGATGACTGGCTCCCTCCCTCTAGTCAGGTTATAGTGATGACTGGCTCCCTCCCTCTAGTCAGGTTATAGTGATGACTGGCTCCCTCCCTCTAGTCAGGTTATAGTGATGACTGGCTCCCTCTAGTCAGGTTATAGTGATGACTGGCTCCCTCCTCTAGTCAGGTTATAGTGATGACTGGCTCCCTCCCTCTAGTCAGGTTATAGTGATGACTGGCTCCCTCCCTCTAGTCAGGTTATAGTGATGACTGGCTCCCCTCTAGTCAGGTTATAGTGATGACTGGCTCCCTCTAGTCAGGTTATAGTGATGACTGGCTCCCTCCTCTAGTCAGGTTATAGTGATGACTGGCTCCCTCCCTCTAGTCAGGTTATAGTGATGACTGGCTCCTCCCTCTAGTCAGGTTATAGTGATGACTGGCTCCCCTCTAGTCAGGTTATAGTGATGACTGGCTCCCTCTAGTCAGGTTATAGTGATGACTGGCTCCCTCTAGTCAGGTTATAGTGATGACTGGCTCCCTCCCTCTAGTCAGGTTATAGTGATGACTGGCTCCCTCCCTCTAGTCAGGTTATAGTGATGACTGGCTCCCTCCCTCTAGTCAGGTTATAGTGATGACTGGCTCCCTCCCTCTAGTCAGGTTATAGTGATGACTGGCTCCCTCTAGTCAGGTTATAGTGATGACTGGCTCCCTCCTAGTCAGGTTATAGTGATGACTGGCTCCCTCCCTCTAGTCAGGTTATAGTGATGACTGGCTCCCTCCCTCTAGTCAGGTTATAGTGATGACTGGCTCCCTCTAGTCAGGTTATAGTGATGACTGGCTCCCTCCCTCTAGTCAGGTTATAGTGATGACTGGCTCCCTCTAGTCAGGTTATAGTGATGACTGGCTCCCTCCCTCTAGTCAGGTTATAGTGATGACTGGCTCCCTCCCTCTAGTCAGGTTATAGTGATGACTGGCTCCCTCCCTCTAGTCAGGTTATAGTGATGACTGGCTCCCTCCCTCTAGTCAGGTTATAGTGATGACTGGCTCCCTCCCTCTAGTCAGGTTATAGTGATGACTGGCTCCCTCTAGTCAGGTTATAGTGATGACTGGCTCCCTCCCTCTAGTCAGGTTATAGTGATGACTGGCTCCCTCCCTCTAGTCAGGTTATAGTGATGACTGGCTCCCTCCCTCTAGTCAGGTTATAGTGATGACTGGCTCCCTCTAGTCAGGTTATAGTGATGACTGGCTCCCTCTAGTCAGGTTATAGTGATGACTGGCTCCCTCCCTCTAGTCAGGTTATAGTGATGACTGGCTCCCTCTAGTCAGGTTATAGTGATGACTGGCTCCCTCCCTCTAGTCAGGTTATAGTGATGACTGGCTCCCTCCCTCTAGTCAGGTTATAGTGATGACTGGCTCCCTCCCTCTAGTCAGGTTATAGTGATGACTGGCTCCCTCCCTCCAGTCAGGTTATAGTGATGACTGGCTCCCTCTAGTCAGGTTATAGTGATGACTGGCTCCCTCTAGTCAGGTTATAGTGATGACTGGCTCCCTCCCTCTAGTCAGGTTATAGTGATGACTGGCTCCCTCCCTCTAGTCAGGTTATAGTGATGACTGGCTCCCTCTAGTCAGGTTATAGTGACGACTGGCTCCCTCCCTCTAGTCAGGTTATAGTGATGACTGGCTCCCTCCCTCTAGTCAGGTTATAGTGATGACTGGCTCCCTCTAGTCAGGTTATAGTGATGACTGGCTCCCTCCAGTCAGGTTATAGTGATGACTGGCTCCCTCTAGTCAGGTTATAGAGATTACTGGCTCCCTCCCTCTAGTCAGGTTATAGTGATGACTGGCTCCCTCCCTCTAGTCAGGTTATAGTGACGACTGGCTCCCTCTAGTCAGGTTATAGTGATGACTGGCTCCCTCCCTCTAGTCAGGTTATAGTGATGACTGGCTCCCTCCCTCTAGTCAGGTTATAGTGATGACTGGCTCCCTCTAGTCAGGTTATAGTGATGACTGGCTCCCTCTAGTCAGGTTATAGTGATGACTGGCTCCCTCCCTCTAGTCAGGTTATAGTGATGACTGGCTCCCTCCCTCTAGTCAGGTTATAGTGATGACTGGCTCCCTCCCTCTAGTCAGGTTATAGTGATGACTGGCTCCCTCCCTCTAGTCAGGTTATAGTGATGACTGGCTCCCTCTAGTCAGGTTATAGTGATGACTGGCTCCCTCCAGTCAGGTTATAGTGATGACTGGCTCCCTCCCTCTAGTCAGGTTATAGTGATGACTGGCTCCCTCCCTCTAGTCAGGTTATATTGATGACTGGCTCCCTCTAGTCAGGTTATAGTGATGACTGGCTCCCTCTAGTCAGGTTATAGTGATGACTGGCTCCCTCCCTCTAGTCAGGTTATAGTGATGACTGGCTCCCTCTAGTCAGGTTATAGTGATGACTGGCTCCCTCCCTCTAGTCAGGTTATAGTGATGACTGGCTCCCTCCCTCTAGTCAGGTTATAGTGATGACTGGCTCCCTCCCTCTAGTCAGGTTATAGTGATGACTGGCTCCCTCTAGTCAGGTTATAGTGATGACTGGCTCCCTCCCTCTAGTCAGGTTATAGTGATGACTGGCTCCCTCACTCTAGTCAGGTTATAGTGATGACTGGCTCCCTCCCTCTAGTCAGGTTATAGTGATGACTGGCTCCCTCTAGTCAGGTTATAGTGATGACTGGCTCCCTCCCTCTAGTCAGGTTATAGTGATGACTGGCTCCCTCCCTCTAGTCAGGTTATAGTGATGACTGGCTCCCTCTAGTCAGGTTATAGTGATGACTGGCTCCCTCCCTCTAGTCAGGTTATAGTGATGACTGGCTCCCTCCCTCTAGTCAGGTTATAGTGATGACTGGCTCCCTCCCTCTAGTCAGGTTATAGTGATGACTGGCTCCCTCCCTCTAGTCAGGTTATAGTGATGACTGGCTCCCTCCCTCTAGTCAGGTTATAGTGATGACTGGCTCCCTCCCTCTAGTCAGGTTATAGTGATGACTGGCTCCCTCTAGTCAGGTTATAGTGACGACTGGCTCCCTCCCTCTAGTCAGGTTATAGTGATGACTGGCTCCCTCCCTCTAGTCAGGTTATAGTGATGACTGGCTCCCTCCCTCTAGTCAGGTTATATTGATGACTGGCTCCCTCCCTCTAGTCAGGTTATAGTGATGACTGGCTCCCTCCCTCTAGTCAGGTTATATTGATGACTGGCTCCCTCCCTCTAGTCAGGTTATAGTGATGACTGGCTCCCTCCCTCCAGTCAGGTTATAGTGATGACTGGCTCCCTCTAGTCAGGTTATAGTGACGACTGGCTCCCTCCCTCTAGTCAGGTTATAGTGATGACTGGCTCCCTCCCTCTAGTCAGGTTATAGTGATGACTGGCTCCCTCCCTCTAGTCAGGTTATAGTGATGACTGGCTCCCTCCCTCTAGTCAGGTTATAGTGATGACTGGCTCCCTCTAGTCAGGTTATAGTGACGACTGGCTCCCTCCCTCTAGTCAGGTTATAGTGATGACTGGCTCCCTCCCTCTAGTCAGGTTATAGTGATGACTGGCTCCCTCTAGTCAGGTTATAGTGATGACTGGCTCCCTCCAGTCAGGTTATAGTGATGACTGGCTCCCTCTAGTCAGGTTATAGTGATGACTGGCTCCCTCTAGTCAGGTTATAGTGATGACTGGCTCCCTCCCTCTAGTCAGGTTATATTGATGACTGGCTCCCTCTAGTCAGGTTATAGTGATGACTGGCTCCCTCCCTCCAGTCAGGTTATAGTGATGACTGGCTCCCTCTAGTCAGGTTATAGTGATGACTGGCTCCCTCTAGTCAGGTTATAGTGATGACTGGTTCCCTCTAGTCAGGTTATAGTGATGACTGGTTCCCTCTAGTCAGGTTATATTGATGACTGGCTCCCTCTAGTCAGGTTATAGTGATGACTGGCTCCCTCCCTCTAGTCAGGTTATAGTGATGACTGGCTCCCTCCCTCTAGTCAGGTTATAGTGATGACTGGCTCCCTCCCTCTAGTCAGGTTATAGTGATGACTGGCTCCCTCCTCTAGTCAGGTTATAGTGATGACTGGCTCCCTCCCTCTAGTCAGGTTATAGTGATGACTGGCTCCCTCCCTCTAGTCAGGTTATAGTGATGACTGGCTCCCTCTAGTCAGGTTATAGTGATGACTGGCTCCCTCTAGTCAGGTTATAGTGATGACTGGCTCCCTCTAGTCAGGTTATAGTGATGACTGGCTCCCTCTAGTCAGGTTATAGTGATGACTGGCTCCCTCCCTCTAGTCAGGTTATAGTGATGACTGGCTCCCTCCCTCTAGTCAGGTTATAGTGATGACTGGCTCCCTCTAGTCAGGTTATAGTGATGACTGGTTCCCTCTAGTCAGGTTATAGTGATGACTGGTTCCCTCTAGTCAGGTTATAGTGATGACTGGCTCCCTCTAGTCAGGTTATAGTGATGACTGGCTCCCTCCCTCTAGTCAGGTTATAGTGATGACTGGCTCCCTCCCTCTAGTCAGGTTATAGTGATGACTGGCTCCCTCCTAGTCAGGTTATAGTGATGACTGGCTCCCTCTAGTCAGGTTATAGTGATGACTGGCTCCCTCCCTCTAGTCAGGTTATAGTGATGACTGGCTCCCTCTAGTCAGGTTATAGTGATGACTGGCTCCCTCCCTCTAGTCAGGTTATAGTGATGACTGGCTCCCTCTAGTCAGGTTATAGTGATGACTGGCTCCCTCCCTCTAGTCAGGTTATAGTGATGACTGGCTCCCTCCCTCTAGTCAGGTTATAGTGATGACTGGCTCCCTCCCTCTAGTCAGGTTATAGTGATGACTGGCTCCCTCCCTCTAGTCAGGTTATAGTGATGACTGGCTCCCTCCCTCTAGTCAGGTTATAGTGATGACTGGCTCCCTCCCTCTAGTCAGGTTATAGTGATGACTGGCTCCCTCCCTCTAGTCAGGTTATAGTGATGACTGGCTCCCTCTAGTCAGGTTATAGTGACGACTGGCTCCCTCCCTCTAGTCAGGTTATAGTGATGACTGGCTCCCTCCCTCTAGTCAGGTTATAGTGATGACTGGCTCCCTCCCTCTAGTCAGGTTATATTGATGACTGGCTCCCTCCCTCTAGTCAGGTTATAGTGATGACTGGCTCCCTCCCTCTAGTCAGGTTATATTGATGACTGGCTCCCTCCCTCTAGTCAGGTTATAGTGATGACTGGCTCCCTCCCTCCAGTCAGGTTATAGTGATGACTGGCTCCCTCTAGTCAGGTTATAGTGACGACTGGCTCCCTCCCTCTAGTCAGGTTATAGTGATGACTGGCTCCCTCCCTCTAGTCAGGTTATAGTGATGACTGGCTCCCTCCCTCTAGTCAGGTTATATTGATGACTGGCTCCCTCCCTCTAGTCAGGTTATAGTGATGACTGGCTCCCTCCCTCTAGTCAGGTTATATTGATGACTGGCTCCCTCCCTCTAGTCAGGTTATAGTGATGACTGGCTCCCTCCCTCCAGTCAGGTTATAGTGATGACTGGCTCCCTCTAGTCAGGTTATAGTGATGACTGGCTCTCCTCTAGTCAGGTTATAGTGATGACTGGCTCCCTCCCTCTAGTCAGGTTATAGTGATGACTGGCTCCCTCCCTCTAGTCAGGTTATAGTGATGACTGGCTCCCTCTAGTCAGGTTATAGTGACGACTGGCTCCCTCCCTCTAGTCAGGTTATAGTGATGACTGGCTCCCTCCCTCTAGTCAGGTTATAGTGATGACTGGCTCCCTCTAGTCAGGTTATAGTGATGACTGGCTCCCTCCAGTCAGGTTATAGTGATGACTGGCTCCCTCTAGTCAGGTTATAGTGATGACTGGCTCCCTCTAGTCAGGTTATAGTGATGACTGGCTCCCTCCCTCTAGTCAGGTTATATTGATGACTGGCTCCCTCCCTCTAGTCAGGTTATAGTGATGACTGGCTCCCTCCCTCCAGTCAGGTTATAGTGATGACTGGCTCCCTCTAGTCAGGTTATAGTGATGACTGGCTCCCTCTAGTCAGGTTATAGTGATGACTGGTTCCCTCTAGTCAGGTTATAGTGATGACTGGTTCCCTCTAGTCAGGTTATATTGATGACTGGCTCCCTCTAGTCAGGTTATAGTGATGACTGGCTCCCTCCCTCTAGTCAGGTTATAGTGATGACTGGCTCCCTCCCTCTAGTCAGGTTATAGTGATGACTGGCTCCCTCTAATCAGGTTATAGTGATGACTGGCTCCCTCCCTCTAGTCAGGTTATAGTGATGACTGGCTCCCTCCCTCTAGTCAGGTTATAGTGATGACTGGCTCCCTCCCTCTAGTCAGGTTATAGTGATGACTGGCTCCCTCCCTCTAGTCAGGTTATAGTGATGACTGGCTCCCTCCCTCTAGTCAGGTTATAATGATGACTGGCTCCCTCTAGTCAGGTTATAGTGATGACTGGCTCCCTCTATTCAGGTTATAGTGATGACTGGCTCCCTCCCTCTAGTCAGGTTATAGTGATGACTGGCTCCCTCCCTCTAGTCAGGTTATAGTGATGACTGGCTCCCTCTAGTCAGGTTATAGTGATGACTGGCTCCCTCTAGTCAGGTTATAGTGATGACTGGCTCCCTCTAGTCAGGTTATAGTGATGACTGGCTCCCTCTAGTCAGGTTATAGTGATGACTGGCTCCCTCCCTCTAGTCAGGTTATAGTGATGACTGGCTCCCTCCCTCCAGTCAGGTTATAGTGATGACTGGCTCCCTCCCTCTAGTCAGGTTATAGTGATGACTGGCTCCCTCTAGTCAGGTTATAGTGATGACTGGCTCCCTCCCTCTAGTCAGGTTATAGTGATGACTGGCTCCCTCCCTCTAGTCAGGTTATAGTGATGACTGGCTCCCTCCCTCTAGTCAGGTTATAGTGATGACTGGCTCCCTCCCTCTAGTCAGGTTATAGTGATGACTGGCTCCCTCCCTCTAGTCAGGTTATAGTGATGACTGGCTCCCTCCCTCTAGTCAGGTTATATTGATGACTGGCTCCCTCCCTCTAGTCAGGTTATAGTGATGACTGGCTCCCTCCCTCTAGTCAGGTTATAGTGATGACTGGCTCCCTCGCTCTAGTCAGGTTATAGTGATGACTGGCTCCCTCCCTCTAGTCAGGTTATAGTGATGACTGGCTCCCTCCCTCTAGTCAGGTTATAGTGATGACTGGCTCCCTCCCTCTAGTCAGGTTATAGTGATGACTGGCTCCCTCCCTCTAGTCAGGTTATAGTGATGACTGGCTCCCTCTAGTCAGGTTATAGTGATGACTGGCTCCCTCCCTCTAGTCAGGTTATATTGATGACTGGCTCCCTCCCTCTAGTCAGGTTATAGTGATGACTGGCTCCCTCCCTCTAGTCAGGTTATAGTGATGACTGGCTCCCTCCCTCTAGTCAGGTTATAGTGATGACTGGCTCCCTCCCTCTAGTCAGGTTATAGTGATGACTGGCTCCCTCCCTCTAGTCAGGTTATAGTGATGACCGGCTCCCTCTAGTCAGGTTATAGTGATGACTGGCTCCATCTAGTCAGGTTATATTGATGACTGGCTCCCTCCCTCTAGTCAGGTTATAGTGATGACTGGCTCCCTCTAGGTCAGGTTATAGTGATGACTGGCTCCCTCCCTCTAGTCAGGTTATAGTGATGACTGGCTCCCTCCCTCTAGTCAGGTTATAGTGATGACTGGCTCCCTCCCTCTAGTCAGGTTATAGTGATGACTGGCTCCCTCCCTCTAGTCAGGTTATAGTGATGACTGGCTCCCTCCCTCTAGTCAGGTTATAGTGATGACTGGCTCCCTCCCTCTAGTCAGGTTATAGTGATGACTGGCTCCCTCCCTCTAGTCAGGTTATAGTGATGACTGGCTCCCTCTAGTCAGGTTATAGTGATGACTGGCTCCCTCTAGTCAGGTTATAGTGATGACTGGCTCCCTCCCTCTAGTCAGGTTATAGTGATGACTGGCTCCCTCCCTCCAGTCAGGTTATAGTGATGACTGGCTCCCTCTAGTCAGGTTATAGTGATGACTGGCTCCCTCCCTCTAGTCAGGTTATAGTGATGACTGGCTCCCTCCCTCTAGTCAGGTTATAGTGATGACTGGCTCCCTCTAGTCAGGTTATAGTGATGACTGGCTCCCTCTAGTCAGGTTATAGTGATGACTGGTTCCCTCTAGTCAGGTTATAGTGATGACTGGCTCCCTCCCTCTAGTCAGGTTATATTGATGACTGGCTCCCTCCCTCTAGTCAGGTTATAGTGATGACTGGCTCCCTCTAGTCAGGTTATAGTGATGACTGGCTCCCTCTAGTCAGGTTATAGTGATGACTGGCTCCCTCTAGTCAGGTTATAGTGATGACTGGCTCCCTCCCTCTAGTCAGGTTATAGTGATGAATGGCTCCCTCTAGTCAGGTTATAGTGATGACTGGCTCCCTCCCTCTAGTCAGGTTATAGTGATGACTGGCTCCCTCCCTCTAGTCAGGTTATAGTGATGACTGGCTCCCTCTAGTCAGGTTATAGTGATGACTGGCTCCCTCCCTCTAGTCAGGTTATAGTGATGACTGGCTCCCTCTAGTCAGGTTATAGTGATGACTGGCTCCCTCCCTCTAGTCAGGTTATAGTGATGACTGGCTCCCTCCCTCTAGTCAGGTTATAGTGATGACTGGCTCCCTCCCTCTAGTCAGGTTATATTGATGACTGGCTCCCTCTAGTCAGGTTATAGTGATGACTGGCTCCCTCCCTCTAGTCAGGTTATAGTGATGACTGGCTCCCTCCCTCTAGTCAGGTTATAGTGATGACTGGCTCCCTCTAGTCAGGTTATAGTGATGACTGGCTCCCTCCCTCTAGTCAGGTTATATTGATGACTGGCTGCCTCTAGTCAGGTTATAGTAATGATTGGCTCCCTCCTTCTAGTCAGGTTATAGTGATGACTGGCTCCCTCCCTCTAGTCAGGTTATAGTGATGACTGGCTCCCTCCCTCCAGTCAGGTTATAGTGATGACTGGCTCCCTCCCTCTAGTCAGGTTATAGTGATGACTGGCTCCCTCCCTCTAGTCAGGTTATAGTGATGACTGGCTCCCTCTAGTCAGGTTATAGTGACGACTGGCTCCCTCCCTCTAGTCAGGTTATAGTGATGACTGGCTCCCTCCCTCTAGTCAGGTTATAGTGATGACTGGCTCCCTCCCTCTAGTCAGGTTATAGTGATGACTGGCTCCCTCTAGTCAGGTTATAGTGATGACTGGCTCCCTCCAGTCAGGTTATAGTGATGACTGGCTCCCTCCCTCTAGTCAGGTTATAGTGATGACTGGCTCCCTCCCTCTAGTCAGGTTATAGTGATGACTGGCTCCCTCCCTCTAGTCAGGTTATAGTGATGACTGGCTCCCTCCCTCTAGTCAGGTTATAGTGATGACTGGCTCCCTCCCTCTAGTCAGGTTATAGTGATGACTGGCTCCCTCCCTCTAGTCAGGTTATAGTGATGACTGGCTCCCTCCCTCTAGTCAGGTTATAGTGATGACTGGCTCCCTCCCTCTAGTCAGGTTATAGTGATGACTGGCTCCCTCCCTCTAGTCAGGTTATAGTGATGACTGGCTCCCTCCCTCTAGTCAGGTTATAGTGATGACTGGCTCCCTCCCTCTAGTCAGGTTATAGTGATGACTGGCTCCCTCTAGTCAGGTTATAGTGATGACTGGCTCCCTCTAGTCAGGTTATAGTGATGACTGGCTCCCTCCCTCTAGTCAGGTTATAGTGATGACTGGCTCCCTCCCTCCAGTCAGGTTATAGTGATGACTGGCTCCCTCTAGTCAGGTTATAGTGATGACTGGCTCCCTCCCTCTAGTCAGGTTATAGTGATGACTGGCTCCCTCCCTCTAGTCAGGTTATAGTGATGACTGGCTCCCTCTAGTCAGGTTATAGTGATGACTGGCTCCCTCTAGTCAGGTTATAGTGATGACTGGTTCCCTCTAGTCAGGTTATAGTGATGACTGGCTCCCTCCCTCTAGTCAGGTTATATTGATGACTGGCTCCCTCCCTCTAGTCAGGTTATAGTGATGACTGGCTCCCTCCCTCTAGTCAGGTTATAGTGATGACTGGCTCCCTCTAGTCAGGTTATAGTGATGACTGGCTCCCTCTAGTCAGGTTATAGTGATGACTGGCTCCCTCCCTCTAGTCAGGTTATAGTGATGAATGGCTCCCTCTAGTCAGGTTATAGTGATGACTGGCTCCCTCCCTCTAGTCAGGTTATAGTGATGACTGGCTCCCTCCCTCTAGTCAGGTTATAGTGATGACTGGCTCCCTCTAGTCAGGTTATAGTGATGACTGGCTCCCTCCCTCTAGTCAGGTTATAGTGATGACTGGCTCCCTCCCTCTAGTCAGGTTATAGTGATGACTGGCTCCCTCCCTCTAGTCAGGTTATAGTGATGACTGGCTCCCTCCCTCTAGTCAGGTTATATTGATGACTGGCTCCCTCTAGTCAGGTTATAGTGATGACTGGCTCCCTCCCTCTAGTCAGGTTATAGTGATGACTGGCTCCCTCCCTCTAGTCAGGTTATAGTGATGACTGGCTCCCTCTAGTCAGGTTATAGTGATGACTGGCTCCCTCCCTCTAGTCAGGTTATATTGATGACTGGCTGCCTCTAGTCAGGTTATAGTAATGATTGGCTCCCTCCTTCTAGTCAGGTTATAGTGATGACTGGCTCCCTCCCTCTAGTCAGGTTATAGTGATGACTGGCTCCCTCCCTCCAGTCAGGTTATAGTGATGACTGGCTCCCTCCCTCTAGTCAGGTTATAGTGATGACTGGCTCCCTCCCTCTAGTCAGGTTATAGTGATGACTGGCTCCCTCTAGTCAGGTTATAGTGACGACTGGCTCCCTCCCTCTAGTCAGGTTATAGTGATGACTGGCTCCCTCCCTCTAGTCAGGTTATAGTGATGACTGGCTCCCTCCCTCTAGTCAGGTTATAGTGATGACTGGCTCCCTCTAGTCAGGTTATAGTGATGACTGGCTCCCTCCAGTCAGGTTATAGTGATGACTGGCTCCCTCCCTCTAGTCAGGTTATAGTGATGACTGGCTCCCTCCCTCTAGTCAGGTTATAGTGATGACTGGCTCCCTCCCTCTAGTCAGGTTATAGTGATGACTGGCTCCCTCCCTCTAGTCAGGTTATAGTGATGACTGGCTCCCTCCCTCTAGTCAGGTTATAGTGATGACTGGCTCCCTCCCTCCAGTCAGGTTATAGTGATGACTGGCTCCCTCCCTCTAGTCAGGTTATAGTGATGACTGGCTCCCTCCCTCTAGTCAGGTTATAGTGATGACTGGCTCCCTCTAGTCAGGTTATAGTGACGACTGGCTCCCTCCCTCTAGTCAGGTTATAGTGATGACTGGCTCCCTCCCTCTAGTCAGGTTATAGTGATGACTGGCTCCCTCCCTCTAGTCAGGTTATAGTGATGACTGGCTCCCTCTAGTCAGGTTATAGTGATGACTGGCTCCCTCCAGTCAGGTTATAGTGATGACTGGCTCCCTCCCTCTAGTCAGGTTATAGTGATGACTGGCTCCCTCCCTCTAGTCAGGTTATAGTGATGACTGGCTCCCTCCCTCTAGTCAGGTTATAGTGATGACTGGCTCCCTCCCTCTAGTCAGGTTATAGTGATGACTGGCTCCCTCCCTCTAGTCAGGTTATAGTGATGACTGGCTCCCTCCCTCTAGTCAGGTTATAGTGATGACTGGCTCCCTCCCTCTAGTCAGGTTATAGTGATGACTGGCTCCCTCCCTCTAGTCAGGTTATAGTGATGACTGGCTCACTCCCTCTAGTCAGGTTATAGTGATGACTGGCTCCCTCCCTCTAGTCAGGTTATAGTGATGACTGGCTCCCTCCCTCTAGTCAGGTTATAGTGATGACTGGCTCCCTCTAGTCAGGTTATAGTGATGACTGGCTCCCTCCCTCTAGTCAGGTTATAGTGATGACTGGCTCCCTCCCTCTAGTCAGGTTATAGTGATGACTGGCTCCCTCCAGTCAGGTTATAGTGATGACTGGCTCCCTCCAGTCAGGTTATAGTGATGACTGGCTCCCTCCAGTCAGGTTATAGTGATGACTGGCTCCCTCTAGTCAGGTTATAGTGATGACTGGCTCCCTCCCTCTAGTCAGGTTATAGTGATGACTGGCTCCCTCCCTCTAGTCAGGTTATAGTGATGACTGGCTCCCTCCCTCCAGTCAGGTTATAGTGACGACTGGCTCCCTCCCTCTAGTCAGGTTATAGTGACGACTGGCTCCCTCTAGTCAGGTTATAGTGATGACTGGCTCCCTCTAGTCAGGTTATAGTGATGACTGGCTCCCTCCCTCTAGTCAGGTTATAGTGATGACTGGCTCCCTCCCTCTAGTCAGGTTATAGTGATGACTGGCTCCCTCCCTCTAGTCAGGTTATAGTGATGACTGGCTCCCTCTAGTCAGGTTATAGTGATGACTGGCTCCCTCTAGTCAGGTTATAGTGATGACTGGCTCCCTCCAGTCATTTGTGTGTTTTAATTATTTAATCAAATAGCATGCTCAAAGCATCAGACAAGTTCAGTACATATAGTTGATTGTATAAAAACACATGGGGTGATTGGTAGAAAGAACAGATGACTCTTGGTTGACCAAGATGTATTTTAGTTGGGGACAGCACTAGAACATGATTTTGGGGCTCCCGAGTGGCGCAGCGGACACTGCATCTCAGTGCTTGAGGCTTCACTACAGACACCCTGGTTCAAATCCAGGCTGTATCACAACCGGCCGTGATTGGGAGTTCCATAGGGCGGCGCACAATTGTCCCAGCGTTGTCCGGGGTAGGCAGTCATTGTAAATAACAATTTGTTCTTAACTGACTTGTCTAGTTAAATAAAGGTTACATTTAAATACATTTAAAAAATAGAGTTTCATGAACATCCATTTTTTACAAATCCGGCAAGGCACCAATTTTGAGAAGGGTTTAAAACAAAGGTTTCAAACCAATTCATGAATGTAATTGAATCTAGGTATGTCTTGCCTTTAATGTAATGGCATGAAAAACAATTGTCTGAATATTATACAATGACTTATCAACAGCTCTAATAATTTGCCTCCACAGGAAATCTACACTGGCAGTTATAGAATATACTATATATCCTAGAAACCTGGTTAAACTATCATTATGACATCATGGATGAATTCTAGAATATACTATATAGCCCAGAAACCTGGTTAAACTATCATTATGACATCATGGATGAATTCTAGAATATACTATATATCCTAGAAACCTGGTTAAACTATCATTATGACATCATGGATGAATTCTAGAATATACTATATATCCTAGAAACCTGGTTAAACTATCATTATGACAGCATGGATGAATTCTAGAATATACTATATATCCTAGAAACCTGGTTAAACTATCATTATGACATCATGGATGAATTCTAGAATATACTATATATCCTAGAAACCTGGTTAAACTATCATTATGACATCATGGATGAATTCTAGAATATACTATATAGCCTAGAAACCTGGTTAAACTATCATTATGACATCCTGGATGAATTCTAGAATATACTATATATCCTAGAAACCTGGTCAAACTATCATTATGACATCATGGATGAATAATTTTGAGTGGTTACACTTCTCCTTCCCCCATCCCTCAGCTGTTTACCAAACCAAGCCTCTGGGCAGCCATTTTGTTACTGTTGAAAAAACCCACACAACCCAGCAATCTGCCGTTCATACAACAACAAAGCTGTCATTCCACCACTGTTTTGGTTATAAGATGATTATGGGGTTGGAGAAATGTAACTACTTTCAAATTCATAGACATCCATGATATCAACATTATAGTTTTAACTATGTTGAGGCTATACAGTGTTGGTTTACATTTCTAAACATTGGAGTAAAAAAAAGCTTATTTGGGGTTCTGATGGGGTACAACAGTTGAACTAAGCTCATGAGGCATGTGTTATATTCTTCAAGAATCAATGGCTATAAATTAATAATTTAAAAGTCACAATATGGATGTAGCTATTGCATATTTCCGCTTTAACACCACACATCAGTTCAACAACTGCAGAGTTTGTGCCTCTGTATTTAAGACAGTACTTACTAGTGTTAATCAGGGAACGGTTTCTCAAAACCATCTTATGGCTAAGTTCACCGTTAGAACCATTGGATGCCTTAAGATGCGTTTGGGAAACCGGGCCCAGATGTCCAGTTTCCTCCTCTATCGATGTAACAGTCATCTCCTCCTCTTCCTCTTTCACTCCATAAACTGCATCCTCCTCTTCTTTTACTGTAACATCCTCCTCCTCTTTCACTCTGAACGCATCTTTTTCTTCTTTCACAGTAACGGCCTCACCCTCTACTTCTTGTTTTACTGTGATGTCCTCATCTTCATTAGCAGGAGAGTAGCTCAGTGAACGCATGGTCGGAGATGTTAGCTAGCTAGGCTAATGCTAACTTAACCAGCCCGCTAGCTGAATAATAACAACAACACCGTAAATATGAAATTAAATCGGATAACTAACTAGACGACAGTAGTGGGTTTAAAACACAGAGGCTAATATACACTAACGCGTCTAATGAGCTTTATCGGTTCGGCTATTTTGTCTAGCAAGCTACCGTGGTGTCTGACTAACCGTTGCTGCTGTTGAAAGAAGAGTTCCGTCCACTAGATTATACGTCACACCAACAGCATCGCCTTAAATTCCCAGACCGCCATCTGCTGACTGGAGTGGGTAACGCAGTTGAGTAAAATGTTTATTTTGTCAGACAAAAGTTAAAGGGTAGGAATAAGGGACATCGCTGGTCCTAAAATATTCATTAGCCCCCCCCCCTAAATAAATCAATATCAGTCAATATATTTTTTCTGTGATTTATATTTTGTCGTCAACCGTTCCATCGCATCTTAAACTTCATACCGGGCCGACACTAGGACCGGGGGAGGCTGCTGCTGCACTAGTGACTGTTACACTTTCTTCAGCAATACTAGGAGAGGGGGTACCCCTACACAGAACTGAACTGGATCAAAGATGGTGGACAGCAATACTAGGAGAGAGGGGTACCCCTACACAGAACTGAACTGGAACAAAGATGGCGGACAGAAATACTAGGAGAGAGGGATACCCCTACACAGAACTGAACTGGATCAAAGATGGCGGACAGAAATACTAGGAGAGAGGGGAACCCCTACACAGAACTGAACTGGATCAAAGATGGCGGACAGAAATACTAGGATGGAAGCAAATGTAAGGGATTATAACGTCATAACGAATCATGCAAAAACATGTACAGTTGACAGGAATGTTAGTTAATGTAGAGACAAACGATTATGCTTTTTTTTATCGTAAAGTTCATTTACGAAAATCGCGATTTAGCAAGCTAGCTGACTAGCTAACATTAGCCAACTAGCTGACTAGCTAACATTAGCCAGCTTGCTGACTAGCTAACATTAACCAACTAGCTGACTAGCTAACATTAGCCAGCTAGCTGACTAGCTAACTTTAGCCAGCTAGCTGACTAGCTAACATTAGCCAGCTAGCTGACTAGCTAACATTAGCCAGCTAGCTGACTAGCTAACATTAACCAGCTAGCTGACTAGCTAACATTAGCCAGCTAGCTGACTAGCTAACATTAACCAGCTAGCTGACTAGCTAACAATAACCAGCTAGCTGACTAGCTAACATTAACCAACTAGCAGACTAGCTAACATTAGCCAGCTAGCTGACCAGCTTTATGGGTGTTGTGACATGAGTATGAAATTGTCATTCTGGTTGTTTTAGGGACTCCTGAAACAACCAGCAAACCAGGCTGTCGTTTTGTGAAACAGTGGATGTATAGAATCTAGTTAGCTGAAGAATTTACTGCAAATTGAATGTACAATTGTGTAAGCTTGCCTTTGCTGATATTTGCCATGCAGATAGATGAAATAACGTAGCTAGCTATGTTCTTGCTTATTGTGCAGTGGATGATTAAAATACCTGTATGCCTATGGATGTGTAGCTAGCTATCTAGCCGATCTGTGTATGGACCCAAACGTTTGGTATACATATTAGTTCAGAACCTATGAACCTCAGCTATCATAGCCAGTTGTATCAACTTCAAAACAGCCTGAATGACATTAATGAAGCCTATGGATTGAGTAGAATATAATATAACTTTGTGCCAAGGATGCAAGTCGTATATACATGTAGTTATTACCATGCATGAGATCCCCACATTGTAGCCTGTACATTTAATATATTCACTGATCATGTACTCTACCTTGGCAAATAAAGGTGCAGTTTAGGTATGAATGTCTTTGAGATTATTTTTCAGTCATATCCAATACCAGGAGTATCAAATTCCAGTCTTTGAATGACGCTGTGTCTGCATGTATGTATTACAATTATACACTTCAACAGTGTTTACCAATCTTGATCCTGGGACATCAATGGTTACACATTGTAACTAATAGACTAGAAACAGGATTTAACTAGTTAATTCATATATACAGAAATATAATGTTAAAAAACAGAACACTACACTTCCTATGCATCATGTAAATACTCTAACACTGGTTCATCTCAACATCTAATGCCCTTCATCTGCATTGATCTGATAAACACAGGATAGGTGGAGTATTTCATCACATTACACTTCATTTCAACCAGTAGAGAATGTGAAACGCTTTATTGAAAAGCTCATTATCCAAGTGTTATAAATACAAGTTTAATCTGTACTTCAATGCACATCTGTTGTGCATTATAAAAACAGAGGAAGAAAGAGGAGGTGGTGAGAGAGGTGTAAAAGACAGAAAGGGAAAGAGGTAAGCACATAGGAGCAGGGAAGGCAGCACATGATTAATGAATCACAGTGCTACATAAATATTCTCTCAGTTCATCACAATTACATAATAGTGTCTCTCGTCGGCCCAAAGGTTCTTAAAAGCAGGTGAGGTGGTGATGATGGGACTGGGGGTTGGCCTCCTCTCACATCAAAACATACCTGCAGACGAGAGACAGATGGAGAGAGAGAGCATGTTTAAACCTTGTGTTTTTATTTTAACATTGTTAGTCATCAATCAGGAGGTGAAATGCACAACTGACCTGGGATCATTAACTCTGGGACTACTGCATCTATATCTGTATTTCAATGTAAAGCATCTCTTTAATAATACTTCCTGTATAATATAAACTGACCTGGGATCATTAACTCTGGGACTACTGCATCTCTATCTGTATTTCAATGTAAAGCATCTCTTTAATAATACTTCCTGTTGACCTGACCAAGTGACCTCTCACCTCTGATCATGCTGTGCCCTCTATGTAGCCAGTTCAGATGCAGGAGGGGTTCACCGACACAGCTGATATAACCTAGAGGATTTAGGGAGAAGAGGAGAGAGGGATGAAGTGAAGGAGAGAGACTGTTATTGAGAAAATAAGGTCGTTAAAGCGACAGTGTTCAACAGGAATCTGTGTGTGGCCTCACCTGGTGTCCACACCACACTAAGTGGCTGCAGAGTACTTTATGCTGAAAAACATGAATGGACACACAAGGATAAACAATATAGCGTAGTTATAGAAATAATGAAGTGTCTCACTATTCTCCATGGTTGGCCCTCTTGCCTATTCTTTGAAGGTGGAAGGAGCCACAGTTATACACCTGAACCTGTTTACTGCACAACACAATCCATCAATCAGATTGATACATGTGTGTGTAGGTGTGGGTTATAGGGTGTCTAATTGTTCTACATTTTTTCAATATGGGTGATTTAAAATAGCCTGTTTTGTTTTTGTACAGACATCACACCCTTACCTAAACAGCACCCTCACCTGAGAAGTAGAAATCAAAGGAAGAGAAACTGTGAATTGAATAACTGCAGTTGACATAGCTCAGTAAATGGAAGAATACTCTTATTGCAATGTGAATGGCTCTTAAAAGAGCTTTTGGTTGTGCATAGTGACGTCTATGGTGTTGCCAGGGAACAGCACCCTCTTTGAAGAAGTAGGAGGTGAAGATCTCCTGCACACGGATTGCCTCTCTTGCTGCGTTGTTGGACCCCATCCTTGAAACATCCTGCAGAGCAGCAGACTCCTCCTCTGGCACACGGCGGCGAGCTGCAGATCCCCTCCTGGTCCTCGTGTCCATCCTCATGAAGTTACGCAGGACACAGGTAGCCTTCACACACCTGGATTCCTCCAGGAGGCAGTCCCAGATGACCCTGGTCACCCAACCTTGCAGTGCCCTACACGGTAACTGTAGGCAATCGTTTTGAAGGAATCTCCAGTTACAAGGTCTCTGTAGGAATATGGAAGACAATGTAATTACTAGACTGTTACATCACCAGGTCATTGTGGATTACTAAAGTATAATATCCCTGATAACAAATCATGATAACATTGGATTGATAGATGCATGGGCACACATATGTACATGTGTAGCATGTGACAATAACAGAATCATATCAAGGACAGCATCACAAATGAATACATAAATACCACTTGAAGCTTGATGATGAGTTTGAATCATTTGAATCAGCTGTGCAGTGTGAAGGCAAAAACAACAATGTGCCCCTCTGAGTCCCCAGGACTGAGAACCACTGCTCTTCATTGGGACCTCTTCATATGTAGACTGGCTTTCATAGAGCTCTTTATCTGAGGACAGAAAACCTCACAAGAAACAGACTTCATTATAGTCAAATTACACCACACTGAATATTATGTTACTATTATCTCCGTCCTCACTTCTAGGGACAGGAACTACACAAAAGTACCTGCCCTATCCAGAATAGCCTCCTCTCTCACTGACAGTTGGGGCTGCTATCCTTTCACCCTCCTCCATGGCTGTTAGCTAGCTACCTACAAATGCATGTGGAGTTTGCTTTTTAC
Organism: Salmo salar; assembly: GCF_965601325.2. Classification (NCBI taxonomy): domain Eukaryota; kingdom Metazoa; phylum Chordata; class Actinopteri; order Salmoniformes; family Salmonidae; genus Salmo; species Salmo salar. Next base: position 877,465 of record NW_027675387.1, read on the forward strand.
AGTGATAAATACATAGCTGGTCAGATGTGAAGGAGGAGGTTGATCATCAGGAGTCAGATGTGAAGGAGGAGGTTGATCATCAGGAGTCAGATGTGAAGGAGGAGGTTGATCATCAGGAGTCAGATGTGAAGGAGGAGGTTGATCATCAGGAGTCAGATGTGAAGGAGGAGGTTGATCATCAGCAGTCAGATGTGAAGGAGGAGGTTGATCATCAGGAGTCAGATGTGAAGGAGGAGGTTGATCATCAGGAGTCAGATGTGAAGGAGGAGGTTAATCATCAGGACTCAGATGTGAAGGAGGAGGTTGATCATCAGGAGTCAGATGTGAAGGAGGAGGTTGATCATCAGGAGTCAGATGTGAAGGAGGAGGTTGATCATCAGGAGTCAGATGTGAAGGAGGAGGTTGATCATCAGGAGTCAGATGTGAAGGAGGAGGTTGATCATCAGGAGTCAGATGTGAAGGAGGAGGTTGATCATCAGTGAACCTCTAGGATTGTGGCTGAGCTGGCGTTTACACTTCCAGCTTGGTCATATATTTTGATACATTGAATGTTGATATTGTGAAACTATGTTATATATTTGTACGTCCGGTTTCAGGAAGTGATGTCACTAAGTACTGCCCCTATATATACAGTGCATTCAGAAAGTATTCAGAACCCTTCACTTTTTACCCATTTTGTTACGTTATTCTAAAATAGATTAAATCAATATTTTCCCTTCAATCTACACACAATACCCCATAATGACATCACAATACCCCATAATGACAAAGCAAAAACAGTTTTTTATAAATGTTTCAAATGTAACAAAAACAACAACTGAAATATCACATTTACATACAGTACCAGTCAAAAGTTTATACACATCTACTCATTCAAGGGTTTTTCCTTTATTTTTACTATTCTGTACATTGTAGAGTATTAGTGAAGACATCAAAACTATGAAGTAACACATATGGAATCATGTAGTAACCAAAAAAGGGTTAATCAAATCAAAATATATTTTATATTTGAGATTCTTCAAAGCAGTCACCCTTTGCCTTGATGACAGCTTTGCACACTCTTGACATTCTCTCAACTAGCTTCATGAGGTGGTCACCTGGAATTCATTTCAATTAACAGGTGTGCCTTGTTAAATGTTAATTGTGGAATTTCTTTCCATCTTAATGCATTTGAGCCAATCAGTTGTGTTGTGACAAGGTAGGGGTTGCTCTCATGAGGACCGCCACAGGAAAGGAAGACCCAGAGTTCCCTCTGCTGCAGAAGATACGTTCATTAGAGTTAACTGCACCTCAGATTGCAGCCCAAATAAATGCTTCACAGAGTTCAAGTAACAGACACATCTCAACATCAACTGTTCAGAGACTGCATGAATAAGGCCTTCATGGTTGAATTGCTGCATGCAACAAACACTGTTTACAAAAGCTTTGTTATTAAAGAACAAGAAAGCCACCACACTGTCTGCAAAAATGTGCTTTTCCTTCAAAAACAAGGACATTTCTAAGTGACCCCAAACTTTTTAACGGTAGTATACATCTACATGATGTATTGTTACACCATGTAGGAGCAGTATAGACCTAGTCTGTTCATTATATACATCTACATGATGTATTGTTACACCATGTAGGAGCAGTATAGACCTAGTCTGTTCATTATATACATCTACATGATGTATTGTTACACCGTGTAGGAGCAGTATAGACCTAGTCTGTTCATTATATACATCTACATGATGTATTGTTACACCGTGTAGGAGCAGTATAGACCTAGTCTGTTCATTATATACATCTACATGATGTATTGTTACACCATGTAGGAGCAGTATAGACCTAGTCTGTTCATTATATACATCTACATGATGTATTGTTACACCATGTAGGAGCAGTATAGACCTAGTCTGTTCATTATATACATCTACATGATGTATTGTTACACCATGTAGGAGCAGTATAGACCTAGTCTGTTCATTATATACATCTACATGATGTATTGTTACACCATGTAGGAGCAGTATAGACCTAGTCTGTTCATTATATACATCTACATGATGTATTGTTACACCATGTAGGAGCAGTATAGACCTAGTCTGTTCATTATATATATCTACATGATGTATTGTTACACCATGTAGGAGCAGTATAGACCTAGTCTGTTCATTATATACATCTACATGATGTATTGTTACACCATGTAGGAGCAGTATAGACCTAGTCTGTTCATTATATACATCTACATGATGTATTGTTACACCACGTAGGAGCAGTATAGACCTAGTCTGTTCATTATATACATCTACATGATGTATTGTTACACCACGTAGGAGCAGTATAGACCTAGTCTGTTCATTATATACATCTACATGATGTATTGTTACACCACGTAGGAGCAGTATAGACCTAGTCTGTTCATTATATACATCTACATGATGTATTGTTACACCATGTAGGAGCAGTATAGACCTAGTCTGTTCATTATATACATCTACATGATGTATTGTTACACCATGTAGGAGCAGTATAGACCTAGTCTGTTCATTATATACATCTACATGATGTATTGTTACACCATGTAGGAGCAGTATAGACCTAGTCTGTTCATTATATACATCTGCATGATGTATTGTTACACCATGTAGGAGCAGTATAGACCTAGTCTGTTCATTATATACATCTACATGATGTATTGTTACACCATGTAGGAGCAGTATAGACCTAGTCTGTTCATTATAGACATCTATATGATGTATTGTTACACCAAAAAATAAAGGGAAATTATATTATTTTATACTAATACAATTGCTCAGAGAAAGAGATTTAGTTTAACATGTAATTCTCAAAATGTAGGGGTCTGAATTATTGCCACCCATGTTTTCAATACTCCAGCACCTTCCCCTTGGGAGGATAACGACACTGAAATGTTTTATGAGATTAGAGAACACATTGGGTGGGACCTTAGACCATTCCTCCATACAGAATCTCTCCAGGTCTTTGTTTAATTTAGTCTGTCTTATGGACTGCCCTGTTCAATTCAAACCACAGGTTTTCAATGGAGTTCAAGTCCGAAGACTGAGATGGCCATTGAAAATGTTGATTTTGTGCCCAATTAACCATTTCTTTGTGGATGTTGATGTGTCTTGCTGGAAGATCCACTTATGGCCAAGTTTCAGCCTCCTAGCAGAGAGGTAACCAGGTTTTGGGCTAAAATATCCTGGTAGTGGGTAAAGTTAATTTATTTATTTCATACAGTAATTTTAGCTCATCTTTATCAAGGGTATCAATAACTAGGTGCTTATTTTGATATCTAGTTATTTGACTGAATCAGAAATACAGATGTGGAGTAGATGTAGAGTTTGTTTTAAATTCTCATTAAAATCTGAACTAATCAAACAACACTTGTTGCTCTTTATACGTGTTGATATAATATTCATATTTAATGGAGAGAAAAAAACGTTTCCCTGAACTGCTTTATAATATTATAATTCAATGAAGAATAAAAATAGTTTTCCCTCCTCAACTGCGTTTCCTCCCTCCAGACAGCAGATGGCGATATGTGTCTTTCAGGCGATGTTTCTAGTGTGACGTATAATCTAGTGGACGGAACGCTTCTTCAACAACTGCAGCCACCTCGGTAGCTCGCTAGCCGACAAAGTCGGAACATTCAAGTTCTTTAGACAATTTCGTGTTGTATTTGCCATTTTGCTTTAAACATACTTATGTGTAAACAACTAGCTACCCCATTTAATTTCATATTTACGTTGTAAGTCAACTAGCTGGCTGGTTAAGTTAGCACTAGTCTAGTCGCTAATGCTAACTAGCTATTATCCCCGACCATGAGTTCACTAAGCTACTCTCCTCCTGTTAAAGAAGAAGTCTGCTGGACGGAGAAAGAGGGAGTGTGGCAGAACGTTGTCGTGAAAGAGGAGAAGGAAGAGGAGGATGTCACAGTAAAACAAGAAGTAGAGGGTGAGGCTGTTACAGTGAAAGAAGAAGAGAAAGACGTTACAGAGAAAGACACCTTCAGAGTGAAAGATGAGGGGGATGTTACTGTGAAAGAAAAGGAGGAAGATGCCGTTTTTGGAGTGGAGGATGAAGTGAAAGAAGATGAAGACGTTTTTGGAACGAAGGATGAAGAGGGGGAGATTACTGTCACATTAGAGGAGGACGAAGAAGAGAAGACTGGAGAACTGATTAACACCAGTAAATACAGTGAGTACTATCTAATAAAACAGGGACATTGATCTGATTAACACCAGTAAATACAGTGAGTACTATCTAATAAAACAGGGACATTGATCTGATTAACACCAGTAAATACAGTGAGTACTATCTAATAAAACAGGGACATTGATCTGATTAACACCAGTAAATACAGTGAGTACTATCTAATAAAACAGGGACATTGATCTGATTAACACCAGTAAATACAGTGAGTACTATCTAATAAAACAGGGACATTGATCTGATTAACACCAGTAAATACAGTGAGTACTATCTAATAAAACAGGGACATTGATCTGATTAACACCAGTAAATACAGTGAGTACTATCTAATAAAACAGGGACATTGATCTGGTTAACACCAGTAAATACAGTGAGTACTATCTAATAAAACAGGGACATTGATCTGGTTAACACCAGTAAATACAGTGAGTACTATCTAATAAAACAGGGACATTGATCTGATTAACACCAGTAAATACAGTGAGTACTATCTTATAAAACAGGGACATTGATCTGATTAACACCAGTAAATACAGTGAGTACTATCTAATAAAACAGGGACATTGATCTGATTAACACCAGTAAATACAGTGAGTACTATCTAATAAAACAGGGACATTGATCTGATTAACACCAGTAAATACAGTGAGTACTATCTAATAAAACAGGGACATTGATCTGATTAACACCAGTAAATACAGTGAGTGCTATCTAATAAAACAGGGACATTGATCTGATTAACACCAGTAAATACAGTGAGTACTATCTAATAAAACAGGGACATTGATCTGATTAACACCAGTAAATACAGTGAGTGCTATCTAATAAAACAGGGACATTGATCTGATTAACACCAGTAAATACAGTGAGTGCTATCTAATAAAACAGGGACATTGATCTGATTAACACCAGTAAATACAGTGAGTACTATCTAATAAAACAGGGACACAAACTCTGCAGTTGTTGAACTAATGTGTGATTTTTAAAAGGGCATTCTACACTCAAATATGTTTTTGTACTGTCGGAATTGTCCATGAAGTCCTACAGTGATTTTTTTTAAACTTTTCCTGTTGAAAAGTGATAAATACAGTGAAGTATAAACACACTAAAAGGAAACAAATACATGTTTTGAGCAAAATATATAACTGCAAACTAGAAGGAGTGAGTGATGTCATAGTAAGGCCTTCAAAGAGTTGGCTTGATGGGAAGTCGTGATGTCATCCAATAGGAGGCTGATCTTCATGTGAATATTCATTATTCTTTTTAAAATCCTTCCTGTTCTGTCAAGTTGGTTGTTGATCATTGCTAGAAAGCCATTTTCAAGTCTTGCCATAGACTTTCAAGATGATTTAAGTCCAAACTGTAACTAGGCCACTCAGGAACATTCAATGTCATCTTGGTAAGCTCCTCCAGTGTAGATTTGGCCTTGTGGTTTAGGTTATTGATCTGAATCTGAATCCTACAGTAGGTCTATGTTGTTGTTAGGTGAAGTTATGGGTCCTACAGTAGGTCTATGTTGTTGTTAGGTGAAGTTATGTTTCCTACAGTAGGTCTATGTTGTTGTTAGGTGAAGTTATGGGTCCTACAGTAGGTCTATGTTATTGTTAGGTGAAGTTATGGGTCCTACAGTAGGTCTATGTTGTTGTTAGGTGAAGTTATGGGTCCTACAGTAGGTCTATGTTATTGTTAGGTGAAGTTATGGGTCCTACAGTAGGTCTATGTTATTGTTAGGTGAAGTTATGGGTCCTACAGTAGGTCTATGTTGTTGTTAGAAGTTATGGGTCCTACAGTAGGTCTATGTTGTTGTTAGGTGAAGTTATGGGTCCTACAGTAGGTCTATGTTGTTGTTAGGTGAAGTTATGGGTCCTACAGTAGGTCTATGTTATTGTTAGGTGAAGTTATGGGTCCTACAGTAGGTCTATGTTGTTGTTAGGTGAAGTTATGGGTCCTACAGTAGGTCTATGTTGTTGTTAGGTGAAGTTATGGTTCCTACAGTAGGTCTATGTTGTTGTTAGGTGAAGTTATGGGTCCTACAGTAGGTCTATGTTGTTGTTAGGTGAAGTTATGGGTCCTACAGTAGGTCTATGTTATTGTTAGGTGAAGTTATGGATCCTACAGTAGGTCTATGTTATTGTTAGGCGAAGTTATGGGTCCTACAGTAGGTCTATGTTATTGTTAGGTGAAGTTATGGGTCCTACAGTAGGTCTATGTTGTTAGGTGAAGTTATGGGTCCTACAGTAGGTCTATGTTGTTGTTAGAAGTTATGGGTCCTACATTAGGTCTATGTTGTTGTTAGGTGAAGTTATGGGTCCTACAGTAGGTCTATATTGTTAGGTGAAGTTATGGGTCCTACAGTAGGTCTATGTTATTGTTAGGTGAAGTTATGGATCCTACAGTAGGTCTATGTTATTGTTAGGCGAAGTTATGGATCCTACAGTAGGTCTATGTTATTGTTAGGTGAAGTTATGGGTCCTACAGTAGGACTATGTTATTGTTGTGTGAAGTTATGGGTCCTACAGTAGGTCTATGTTGTTGTTAGAAGTTATGGGTCCTACAGTAGGTCTATGTTGTTGTTAGGTGAAGTTATGGGTCCTACAGTAGGTCTATGTTATTGTTAGGTGAAGTTATGGATCCTACAGTAGGTCTATGTTATTGTTAGGCGAAGTTATGGGTTCTACAGTAGGTCTATGTTATTGTTAGGTGAAGTTATGGGTCCTACAGTAGGTCTATGTTATTGTTAGGTGAAGTTATGGGTCCTACAGTAGGACTATGTTATTGTTGTGTGAAGTTATGGGTCCTACAGTAGGTCTATGTTGTTGTTAGAAGTTATGGGTCCTACAGTAGGTCTATGTTGTTATTAGGTGAAGTTATGGGTCCTACAGTAGGTCTATGTTATTGTTAGGTGAAGTTATGGGTCCTACAGTAGGTCTATGTTATTGTTAGGTGAAGTTATGGGTCCTACAGTAGGTCTATGTTATTGTTAGGTGAAGTTATGTTAAACACTTAGTGGACAAACCCTCATTGTCAGGCTGATGGCAAAGCTAGCCAAATAGCATTTGAAGTGTTAAGTATAAAGCAGTTGATTTGCAACAATAACACAAACATTATTTTTTTACATTTTAGTCATTTAGCAGACGCTCTTATCTAGAGCGACTTAAAGTAGTGAATGCATACATTTCATACATTTTTTTATTTTTGTACTGGCCTTCAGTGGGAATCGAACCCACAACCCTGGCGTTGCAAACACCATGCTCTACCAACTGAGCCACAGGGAAGACTATTATATTATATTAAACAGGACATTCAAACGAGCCTTACAGTTATAATCCAAAGTAGTGTGAAATGCACTCATAATCAACCTGTAAATGGAGGCTATTTTTGCTGTCAGCCTATGAGAACTCCCCTGAGTTTCCCCCACGGTGGTGAATTAGTGAATAGACACAGAGCTTAATGTGAGTTTCCTTGAGTAGCACTCCTGATCTAGTGCTGTAATATTCAGAATACATTGTGAAAACGAAAATCTTTGCTCACCATTTTTTGCTCCAGGCAGATATACTACATCCATAACTAGTGGTTTCCTCATTACCAGATATACTACATCCATAACTAGTGGTTTCCTCATTACCAGATATACTACATCCATAACTAGTGGTTTCCTCATTACCAGATATACTACATCCATAACTAGTGGTTTCCTCATTACCAGATATACTACGTCCATAACTAGTGGTTTCCTCATTACCAGATATACTACATCCATAACTAGTGGTTTCCTCATTACCAGATATACTACATCCATAACTAGTGGTTTCCTCATTACCAGATATACTACATCCGTAACTAGTGGTTTCCTCATTACCAGATATACTACATCCATAACTAGTGGTTTCCTCATTACCATATATACTACATCCATAACTAGTGGTTTCCTCATTACCAGATATACTACATCCATAACTAGTGGTTTCCTCATTACCAGATATACTACATCCATAACTAGTGGTTTCCTCATTAGCAGATATACTACATCCATAACTAGTGGTTTCCTCATTACCAGATATACTACATCCATAACTACTGGTTTCCTCATTAGCAGATATACTACATCCATAACTAGTGGTTTCCTCATTACCAGATATACTACATCCATAACTAGTGGTTTCCTCATTACCAGATATACTACATCCATAACTAGTGGTTTCCTCATTACCAGATATACTACATCCATAACTAGTGGTTTCCTCATTACCAGATATACTACATCCATAACTAGTGGTTTCCTCATTACCAGATATACTACATCCATAACTAGTGGTTTCCTCATTACCAGATATACTACATCCATAACTAGTGGTTTCCTCATTACCAGATATACTACATCCATAACTAGTGGTTTCCTCATTACCAGATATACTACATCCATAACTAGTGGTTTCCTCATTAGCAGATATACTACATCCATAACTAGTGGTTTCCTCATTACCAGATATACTACATCCATAACTAATGGTTTCCTCATTACCAGATATACTACATCCATAACTAGTGGTTTCCTCATTACCAGATATACTACATCCATAACTAATGGTTTCCTCATTACCAGATATACTACATCCATAACTAGTGGTTTCCTCATGACCAGATATACTACATCCATAACTAGTGGTTTCCTCATTAGCAGATATACTACATCCATAACTAGTGGTTTCCTCATTAGCAGATATACTACATCCATAACTAGTGGTTTCCTCATTACCAGATATACTACATCCATAACTAGTGGTTTCCTCATTAGCAGATATACTACATCCATAACTAGTGGTTTCCTCATTACCAGATATACTACATCCATAACTAGTGGTTTCCTCATTACCAGATATAGTACATCCATAACTATCGGTTTCCTCATTAGCAGGGAGGTGTTTCTACAATCAAATTGCCCTCGTGCTGCAATTTTAGCAAACACAGAAAGGGGCCAATATTGGAGACCAAAAGTCGTCTGGCACACTGCTTAGAGTTTCAACAACATGAATAACTTATTTCTAGCCTACAATCATCTATGTTACTACTAATGTGAAAAGAAGACAAAATATGACTATTCCTACTCATTTTAAGACAATTGTCAAATAATTTTAACATTCATTACAGATGTCAATTGTTGTACAACATCATGGCTCCGCTGTTGGCATCACCTTTTACAGTGGATTTCTGCTGTTGTGGGCCTTTAATCATCTGTCTGACTTTGTTGTTCACACAGGAGAGAGACATGACTATCGTGGGTCCTCTGAGGAGACTGCTTTGATTGTGGGAAGAGATTCACCTCATCAGGCATTAAAATTCATCAGAGAACACACACAGGAGAGAAATCTTACAGCTGTGATCAATGTGGGAAGAGTTTTACTTCATCTGGCTCTCTGAATCTACACCAGAGAACACACACAGGAGAGAAACCTTATAGCTGTGATCAATGTGGGAAGAGTTTTGGTCAATCTTGCCATCTGACTCAACACCAGAGAATACACACAGGAGAGAAACCTTATAGCTGTGATCAATGTGGGAAGAGTTTTGGTCAATCTAGAGAGCTGACAGTGCACCAGAGAATACACACAGGAGAGAAACCATATAGCTGTGGTCAATGTGGGAAGAGTTTTGGTCATTCTGGACAGCTGACAGTGCACCAGAGAACACACACAGGAGCGAAATCTTATATCTGTGATCAATGTGGGAAGAGTTTTGGTCGATCTTGCCATCTGACTCAACACCAGAGAACACACACAGGAGAGAAACCTTACAGCTGTGATCAGTGTGGGAATAGTTTTACTACATCTGGCTCTCTGACTTTACACCGGAGAATACACACAGGAGAGAAACCTTATAGCTGTAATCAATGTGGGAAGAGTTTTACTACATCTAGCCAGCTGACTTTACACCAGAGAATACACACAGGGGAGTAATCTTATAGCTGTGATCAATGTGGGAAGAGTTCTGGTCAATCTAGCCAGCTGACATTACACCAGAGAACACACTGTATTGTATATATACAATAAATGTATTGGAGATGAGTTTTGTTTGGGCTCGTTCCAAGGGGACGAGAGTTCTAGAAGCTAGTGAGTTTTAGGATTCTATAGAAAGAGAAAGGATAAAAAAGTATGATTGTATATTATTATTTAGAAATACGTGTAGCCAGTAGACACCATGTTTATATTGTAGAAGGTGAAGCTTTGTAGATGATTACGTGAAATGGAAGTTGTAGAGATACTCTGAATGATCGGCTATGAAAAAGCCAACTGACATTTACTCCTGAGGTGCTGACCTGTTGCACCCTCGACAACCACTGTGATTATTATTATTTGACCCTGCTGGTCATCTATGAACATTTGAACATCTTGGCCATGTTCTGTTATAATCTCCACCCGGCACAGCCAGAAGAGGACTGGCCACCCCTCATAGCCTGGTTTCTTCCTTGGTTTTGGCCTTTCTAGAGAGTTTTTCCTAGCCACCGTGCTTCTACGCCTGCATTGCTTGCTGTTTGGGGTTTTAGGCTGGGTTTCTGTACAGCACATTGAGATATCAGCTGATGTAAGAAGGGCTTTATAAATACATTTGATTGATTGATTGTACAACTGAATACATTCAACTGAAATGTGTCTTGGGTGCACTGATTGGTGTCACCTCGTTAGTCAGTATGTGTTACACCTGTGCTGGCTTGTCCATCTCGTTAGTGGGAAGGTGTTTCACCTGAGCTGGTCCAGGTTCTATTTAAGAGTGTCTGGCCCAGTGCTCCAGTTGTCTTGATACATGTGGAGAGTCAACACCTTTAGTTGCGCCACCTTTTTGGTTTACTTCCTGTCTTTAAGTTTGGTGTGGGATTTTCTTTTGTTTTCCTCTTCTTGGGCAGATTTAGTGGGTCTCATGGTGGGTGTCTTTTATGTCCCAGTTGTTGTTACTAGTCAACTTCCAGTGGACACCCCCATAGTGTCTTTCAGAGCCCCTCCTAAAAAACAAGTTATATTGTGGGTTGGATATAGCATCATATTGTTGATATTTTAATCAATGGCATTTCCTTACAATGCTCATTAGTCTTTCAGTTGTTATTATTGTTTTTTATCCTCATATTTGTGTACTAAATATTTCAGTTTAATTTTCATAGTTTTTTCCTGTGAAGCCATTGTGTTGCATCCATGTCTGACATGTGCTGTATAAATAAAACTATTGAATGAACCCAATGACTGACCAAGCAACAGACTCTTGGTCCGAAAAACGGTATCAATCCAACTTTTCCAGCCTGCTGAAGGCGTGGTGGAGTGGTAAACACCACCTCTGGCTCTACCAGGGGCTTGAGGTGGTCTCCCACAGCTCTGATTATGTCATGTTCTGTGGCCTTGCTGTTCCATTTCTGACTGCCCCTTGTCATGACGTTGGCCTCTTTGAGTACAGGGAGGACAGTTGACCCCCTCCCCCCTTACACCATCCCCCAACCTACCTTACCCCACCCAGGCCCTGTGTGAAAGGGTTGTAAAAACTCTGAGGAGAATGTCTTGCCACATAGAGAGACACAGGAAATTCTTCCAACTCACAGAATTGGGGAGCCAAGCGACATTTGTGTTCTGGAGAAGGTATGGAAGATTGGTGAAGAATCCAGCTACGAACTGGTCCGCTTGGTACAATTTTGTGATACTCAGAAGAGACAACATAGCCATATTACCATAAAACTGTTTATATAATAGCCTCAGCGATGAGACTTGCATCCACATGGTTGTATAGAATGTATTAATAAGGATAAAGTTTTTGTAATACATTGAGATGCTATGTACTGATGTTAATGTGATAGAATTGTATTCCTGTACCAAGCTTAACTCAGTCATCGGCACGCCCCCAGGGACCCATACAGGACCAGGCGTCATGTGACAAGCTGTTCTATGTCACTATAAAACCCACCCTGATTTACTTTTCTCCAGACCAGGCCTCCACTCCATTGTGAGTTGGCCAATAGGTTTGACCATCCAAGTACTCTACTGAAAGTGAACTATACCACGTGGTTAACTTTTAGACTATCGAGACCAACAGAATAAGAACAAGTCTTTGATATTAATTAATAGTCTGCAGCTAGAAATTATATCATTGAACGCGAAGACCGACGAAACATCTATTCTATGACGACATTAATGAATGTCGCTTTGAAAGATCCATTCTAACCGAGAGAGAGAGAGAGAGACAAAACTCTCCAACAGAACGACTCTTCAACAAGGATCCCGACGACACACTGAGCGTAAATATATATTGATTGCAGTTGTTCCCGAATGAGTGAGCGTTCATGTACAAAGGATTAGCATGTCAATTGTTAATATTAATGAACTCTTGTGTGTCTCCTCAGCTGACCGTTTATGACCCTTTGTTCAACAGGCCGCCAGGCCTGTTTAGACCACTAAAGCACATTACTCTACCAATTCTTTGTGATGATAATTACTGTTTGTATACTTTCTGTGAATTACTTAGTTTAGTAAATAAATGATTTTAAGACAATTGATGTATGGATGATTTTAGTAAAGACTGGGTTCGTGCAGATACAACAATTTACGACGTTTGGAATGAGACTGGACGCGAGGTAAAATACACCATTTAAACCAGAAGATAATCGGCCTATACTATAATATATAATGTTATAATATAGGAAAGTTATATTAGGAAAATTATAACTTTGTAATCTGAATATTTTCCTTGGTGCCCCGATCTCCTAGTTAATTACAATTAAACGATTAATCAGTTTAATCGCGTGATAATAATTACAGGGAGTTAATTGATAAACATGTCTTCAGTTTAATCGTACCCCAAAGACACGACACCCTGCAACACAAAAACACATTTAGTCATATTATACAAAACACTCAAGTAATGGATATGGAGCATCTATGGCCTCAGTTACACCTGGCACCTAAATGTGACTTCTGTCATCTGATCACTCCAAGCTGCATTAGGTTCAGATCTACCAGGATGGGCCTTTGACACAGTCAGGCCACTGATTATGCATCAGCAATGTAAAGAGATGGGGTGAATGAAGGGCAAAGTAAATTTGACACAAATTACCTTCATAATAAATCAAATGTTGTTGGTCACATACAGGTGTTCAGCAGATGTTATTGCAGGTGTAGTGAAATGCTTGTCCTTCTAGTTCCCACAGTGCAGCAATATCTAACAAGTAATATCTAACAATTTCACAACAAATACCTAATACACACAAATCTAAGTAAAGGAATGGAATTAGGAATATATAAATATATGGATAAACAATGTCAGAGCAGCATAGACTGAGATACAGTTAATACATATGAGATGAGAAATGATATGCAAACATTATTAAAGGGCCAATGATTTCATGATGCCTGTTTAACAGTCTGATGGCCTGGAGATAGAAGCTGTTTTTCAGTCTGATGGCCTGGAGATAGAAGCTGTTTATCAGTCTGATGGTCTGGAGATAGAAGCTGTTTAACAGTCTGATGGCCTGGAGATAGAAGCTGTTTATCAGTCTGATGGCCTGGAGATAGAAGCTGTTTAACAGTCTGATGGCCTGGAGATAGAAGCTGTTTAACAGTCTGATGGTCTGGAGATAGAAGCTGTTTAACAGTCTGATGGTCTGGAGATAGAAGCTGTTTAACAGTCTGATGGCCTGGAGATAGAAGCTGTTTAACAGTCTGATGGTCTGGAGATAGAAGCTGTTTAACAGTCTGATGGCCTGGAGATAGAAGCTGTTTAACAGTCTGATGGCCTGGAGATAGAAGCTGTTTACCAGTCTGATGGTCTGGAGATAGAAGCTGTTTATCAGTCTGATGGCCTGGAGATAGAAGCTGTTTAACAGTCTGATGGTCTGGAGATAGAAGCTGTTTATCAGTCTGATGGCCTGGAGATAGAAGCTGTTTAACAGTCTGATGGCCTGGAGATAGAAGCTGTTTAACAGTCTGATGGCCTGGAGATAGAAGCTGTTTAACAGTCTGATGGCCTGGAGATAGAAGCTGTTTAACAGTCTGATGGCCTGGAGATAGAAGCTGTTTAACAGTCTGATGGCCTGGGGATAGAAGCTGTTTAACAGTCTGATGGCCTGGAGATAGAAGCTGTTTAACAGTCTGATGGCCTGGAGATAGAAGCTGTTTAACAGTCTGATGGTCTGGAGATAGAAGCTGTTTAACAGTCTGATGGCCTGGAGATAGAAGCTGTTTATCAGTCTGATGGCCTGGAGATAGAAGCTGTTTAACAGTCTGATGGCCTTGAGATAGAAGCTGTTTAGCAGTCTGATGGCCTGGAGATAGAAGCTGTTTTTCAGTCTTTCAGTCCCAGCTTTGATGCACCTGTACTGACCTCGCCTTCTGGATGATAGCAGGCTGAACAGGCAGTGGCTCGGGTAATAACAAAAAACAAATGTGTGTGTCTGAGGGGAAATGAACTTTCATACAGCCAAAAGGGGTGAGAAATTACACCAATACCAGTGGACAATTTGCACTAATGTAAATAAACATAGATGATGGAACATATTACCTTTTGCTGACGTGATGAACCGCTAAGGGGACATAAATATTTACCATCTAAACCATGTGTGACCTCTCACCTCTCTGGCGGTAGAAGTGGTCTTCCTAACCAGTCCCTCAACAGCTCTCTGACTGAGCTCCACCCTCACTGGGTCTTCAGAGGAGAGGAAGGCTGAGTAGGGATGGAAGGATGAATGGATCAGTCAGTCAATAAAGTGTAGAGCTGCTGTCTATGCTGTCTGACAAAATCACTATTTTATTAGTTCATTAAAGTAAATAAGGCTTTATGACTGCTGAATACCAACTATCAATCACTTAGATCATGTATTTTCAGGTAGAGATACATCCTTGGGACGTCCCTAGCCCGTTGAAGTTGACATTTAAAATGGTTAAGGTAGGGGTTAAGGTTAGGGTTTAGGGTAGGGATGTCCCAAGGATCCCAGATAGCATTGACCATTGTGCATTCTTCTGTCTCTTTTACATAGCAGGTGATGAGTTCTGACTTCTGAACTTGAAAATATTAAATATCTTTATTATGTGAAATTGTATGAAACAATGATGTATGTTGATGCTAATATGATGTACAATATTCCATCATGTTTCTATCTGATAACAACAGAGTAATATATTTAATATGACAAATACTATTTTTTTTATAGTTTCACTAATTCATTTTAATTAACTTAATCATTATGAGTCAACATCAGTTCACCGTCTCACCTCATACTGTATTGGAGCAGCAGCAGCTGACTGCCCAGTTCAACATCAGTTCACCGTCTCACCTCATACTGTATTGGAGCAGCAGCAGCTGACTGCCCAGTTCAACATCAGTTCACCGTCTCACCTCATACTGTATTGGAGCAGCAGCAGCTGACTGCCCGGTTCAACATCAGTTCACCGTCTCACCTCATACTGTATTGGAGCAGCAGCAGCTGACTGCCCGGTTCAACATCAGTTCACCGTCTCACCTCATACTGTATTGGAGCAGCAGCAGCTGACTGCCCAGTTCAACATCAGTTCACCGTCTCACCTCATACTGTATTGGAGCAGCAGCAGCTGACTGCCCAGTTCAACATCAGTTCACCGTCTCACCTCATACTGTATTGGAGCAGCAGCAGCTGACTGCCCGGTTCAAAGTCAGTTCACCGTCTCACCTCATACTGTATTGGAGCAGCAGCAGCTGACTGCCCAGTTCAACATCAGTTCACCTTCTCACCTCATACTGTATTGGAGCAGCAGCAGCTGACTTGATCGTTGATGCTATTCATCATGTTTGAATCTGAGAGTAAATAGAGCCGACTACACTCTAAAAATGAAGGGTTCAACTGGAGTTGTTCTCAGATCCCCTAAGAACCGTAGGGTTCTTGGTCAATGAAAAACAGCCCCAAAAGGTTCTTCAAAGAACTTGTTAGAAGGTGGGTTCATCGAGGAACCTCCGTTGTTGCTGGACTTCTTCCGGGAACTTCGCAATTACAACTGAAAACGATGGTGACAAGTTTGGATGCGACAACAGTTAAAAAGGTTAAGTTGGGTTGATGTTTGGCTCTGAATATGTCTCGAAATCATTTATTATAATAATATAACATACTAATAATGAATAACGAAGACAATGATGGTTTTCTGTGAATATCTTCCATAACGTTACTATAGTTAATTAACGTAAATATTAGAAAGCCGGGTTTGACCGTCGGCGTTGTATGAGCTACAGTACAGTACCGTTAGCTAGCTAGCTAACGTTATGTCCTAACTAGGCACAACTAGGTTTGGATTATTTCCTCAACTATATTCTTTCCCATATATTGTATATCGTTTCCATAAAGACAACATGGCTTTACACTCATTAACGTAAGTTTCCAATCTACATGTACAACTAGCTTCGTTAACTAACTAATTAACTAACTAAGGACGGTGACCTGTCCAGACCAGATGTTACAACGAACTGAATCGTCAATGGAGGTCTTCCTCTTTATATAGCCTGCTACAGCATGCAATACTATTAACTCACAAGGGGGCAGAACGTTACATGGACAATACTATCCCATTTTGGACACGTTACATGGACAATACTATCCCATTTTGGAAACGTTACATGTACAATACTATCTCATTTTGGAAACGTTACATGGATAATACTATCCCATTTTGGAAACGTTACATGTACAATACTATCCCATTTTGGAAACGTTACATGTACAATACTATCCCATTTAGGAAACGTTACATGTACAATACTATCCCATTTTGGAAACGTTACATGTACAATACTATCCCATTTTGGAAACGTTACATAGACAATACTATCCCATTTTGGAAACGTTACATGTACAATACTATCCCATTTTGGAAACGTTACATGTCCGCCCCCTTGTGGAGGGAAATTAATATCTTAGATGGTAGCTCTAGATGGGATTCAAATGCATAATGGTATTAATACAGTGTCTAGACTACCTCTTTTGTATAAATGCCCTTCAGAATCCCAACACAGTATTGCCACGCAGCAAAATGTTGCATATAATATATAACACTTACTCTTGAGTTGCTGACTTGTTGCACCCTTGACAACTACTATGATTATTATTATTTGACCATGCTGGTCATTTATGAACATTTGAACATCTTGGCCATGTTCTGTTATAATCTCCACCCCGGCACAGCCAGAAGAGGACTGGCCACCCCTCATAGCCTGGTTCCTCTCTAGGTTTCTTTCTGGGTTTTGGCCTTTCTAGGGAGTTTTTCCTAGCCACCGTGCTTCTACACCTGCATTGCTTGCTGTTTGGGGTTTTAGGCTGGGTTTCTGTACAGCACTTTGAGATATCAGCTGATGTAAGAAGGGCTATATAACTAAATTGTATTTGATACAGATCTCTGTGAGGAACTATAGATCTCTGAGAGGAACTATACATTTACATTTAAGTCATTTAGCAGATGCTCTTATCCAGAGCGACTTACAAATTGGTGCATTCACCTTATGATATCCAGTGGAACAACCACTTTACAATAGAACATCTAAATCTTTTTAGGGGAGGGGGGGGTTAGAAGGATTACTTTATCCTATCCTAGGTATTCCTTAAAGAGGTGGGGTTTCAGGTGTCTCCGGAAGGTGGTGATTGACTCCGCTGTCCTGGCGTCGTGAGGGAGCTTGTTCCACCATTGGGGTGCCAGAGCAGCGAACAGTTTTGACTGGGCTGAGCGGGAACTGTGCTTCCGCAGAGGTAGGGGGCCAGCAGGCCAGAGGTGGATGAACGCAGTGCCCTTGTTTGGGTGTAGGGCCTGATCAGAGCCTGAAGGTATGGAGGTGCCGTTCCCTTCACAGCTCCGTAGGCAATCACCATGGTCTTGTAGCGGATGCGAGCTTCAACTGGAAGCCAGTGGAGTGAGCGGAGGAGCGGGGTGACGTGAGAGAACTTGGGGAGGTTGAACACCAGACGGGATGCGGAGTTCTGGATGAGTTGTAGGGGTTTAATGGCACAGGCAGGGAGCCCAGCCAACAGGGAGTTGCAGTAATCCAGACGGGAGATGACAAGTGCCTGGATTAGGACCTGCGCCGCTTCCTGTGTGAGGCAGGGTCGTACTCTACGAATGTTGTAGAGCATGAACCTACAGGATCGGGTCACCGCCTTGATGTTAGCGAAGAACGACAGGGTGTTGTCTAGGGTCACGCCAAGGTTCTTAGCACGCTGGGAGGAGGACACAATGGAGTTGTCAACCGTGATGGCGAGATCATGGAACGGGCAGTCCTTCCCCGGGAGGAAAAGCAGCTCCGTCTTGGCGAGGTTCAGCTTGAGGTGGTGATCCGTCATCCACACTGATTTGTCTGCCAGACATGCAGAGATGCGATTCGCCACCTGGTTATCAGAAGGGGGAAAGGAGAAGATTAATTGTGTGTCGTCTGCATAGCAATGATAGGAGAGACTATGTGAGGATATGACAGAGCCAAGTGACTTGGTGTATAGCGAGAATAGGAGAGGGCCGAGAACTGAGCCCTGGGGGACACCAGTGGTGAGAGCACGTGGTGCGGAGACAGATTCTCGCCACGCCACCTGGTAGGAGCGACCTGTCAGGTAGGACGCAATCCAAGAGTGGTTCGCGCCGGAGATGCCCAACTCGGAGAGGGTGGAGAGGAGGATCTGGTGGTTCACAGTATCAAAGGCAGCAGATAGGTCTAAAAGGATGAGAGCAGAGGAGAGAGAGTTAGCTTTAGCAGTGCGGAGAGCCTCCGTGACACAGAGAAGAGCAGTCTCAGTTGAATGACCAGACTTGAAACCTGACTGATTTGGATCAAGAAGGTCATTCTGAAAGAGATAGCAAGAGAGCTGGCCAAGGACGGCACGCTCAAGAGTTTTGGAGAGGAAAGAAAGAAGGGATACTGGTCTGTAGTTGTTGACATCGGAGGGATCGAGTGTAGGTTTTTTGAGAAGGGGTGCAACTCTCGCTCTCTTGAGGATGGAAGGGACATATCCAGTGGTCAAGGATGAGTTGATGAACGAGGTGAGGTAAGGGAGAAGGTCTCCGGAAATGGTCTGGAGGAGAGTGGGGGGATAGGGTCAAGCGGGCAGGTTGTTGGGCGGCCGGCCGTCACAAGTCGCAAGATTTCATCTGGAGAGAGAGGGGAGAAAGAGGTCAAAGCATAGGGTAGGGCAATGTGAGCAGGACCAGCGGTGTCGTTTGACAAACGAGGAGAGGATGTCGTCAACCTTCTTTTCAAAATGGTTGACGAAGTCATCCGCAGAGAAGGAGGAGGGGGGAGGGGGGAGGAGGATTCAGGAGGGAGGAGAAGGTAGCAAAGAGCTTCCTCGGGTTAGAGGCAGATGCTTGGAATTTAGAGTGGTAGAAATTGGCTTTAGCAGCAGAAACAGAGGAAGAAAATTTAGAGAGGAGGGAGTGAAAGGATGCCAGGTCCGCAGGGAGGCTAGTTTTCCTCCATTTCCGCTCGGCTGCCCGGAGCCCTGTTCTGTGAGCTCGCACTGAGTCGTCGAGCCACGGAGCAGGAGGGGAGGACCGAGCCGGCCGGGAGGATAGGGGACATAGAGAGTCAAAGGATGCAGAAAGGGAGGAGAGGAGGGTTGAGTAGGCAGAATCAGGAGATAGGTTGGAGAAGGATTGAGCAGAGGGAAGAGATGATAGGATGGAAGAGGAGAGAGTAGCGGGAGAGAGAGAGCGAAGGTTGCGACGGCGCAATACCACCCGAGTAGGGGCAGAGTGAGAAGTGTTGGAGGAGAGCGAGAGGGAAAAGGATACAAGGTAGTGGTCGGAGACTTGGAGGGGAGTTGCAATGAGATTAGTGGAAGAACAGCATCTAGTAAAGATGAGGTCAAGCGTATTGCCTGCCTTGTGAGTAGGGGGGAGGGTGAGAGGGTGAGAGGGTGAGGTCAAAAGAGGAGAGGAGTGGAAAGAAGGAGGCAGAGAGGAATGAGTCAAAGGTTGACATGGGGAGGTTAAAGTCACCCATAACTGTGAGGGGTGAGCCATCCTCAGGAAAGGAACTTATCAAGGCGTCAAGCTCATTGATGAACTCTCCAAGGGAACCTGGAGGGCGATAAATGATAAGGATGTTAAGCTTGAATGGGCTAGTGACTGTGACAGCATGGAATTCAAAGGAGAAGATAGACAGATGGGTCAGGGGAGAAAGAGAGAATGTCCACTTGGGAGAGATGAGGATTCCAGTGCCACCCCCCGCTGGCCAGATGCTCTCGGGGTATGCGAGAACACGTGGTCAGACGAGGAGAGAGCAGTAGGAGTAGCAGTGTTTTCTGTGGTAATCCATGTTTCCGTCAGCGCCAAGAAGTCGAGGGACTGGAGCGTAGCATAGGCTGAGATGAACTCTGCCTTGTTGGCCACAGACCGGCAGTTCCAGAGGCTGCCGGAGACCTGGAACTCCATGTGGGTTGTGCGCACAGGGACTAGGTAACCTCGATAGTTTATCTGTACTACACCTTTATCATGATACAAAGGCAACTATGTAGCTAGCTAACGTAACACTAATCAAGACGTTCCTTTGTAATGTATTGAGTTTCTACAGTGCTGCTAGTCGGTAAAGTTGGCTAGCTAGCAGTGGTGTTGACTAAGTTTGACTAGGTTTAGAAAACAGCGTCGCGGCGGACGAAAATAGCTGGCTAGCTAACCTCAAAAATTACTCTAAACTACACAAAGACAGCAAAGACAGCTATGTAGCTAGCTAACACTACACTAATCAAATCGTTCCGTTGTAATGTATTAGTTTCTGCAGTGCTACAGTGCTGCTATTGGTAAAGTTGGCTAACTAGCGGTGGCTGTGGAGTTGACTGTTAGGAAAACGGCGCCGCTGCGAGCTGGCTAGCTAACCTCGATAATTTCTCTAAAGTTGGCGGTAAACTACACAATTATCTTTGATACAAAGACAGCAAAGACAACTATGTAGCTAGCTAACACTACACTAATCAAATCGTTCCGTTGTAATTTATTTAGTTTCTACAGTGCTGCTATTGGTAATGTAGGCTAGCTAGCAGTGGCTGTGGTGATGACTAGGTTTGGAAAACGGTGTCGCGGCGGACGAAAATAGCTGGCTAGCTAACCTCGAAAATTTCTCTAAACTACACCACTATCTTTGATACAACGACAGCAAAGACAGCTATGTAGCTAGCTAAAATTGCTCAGATCAAACAAATCAAACCGTTGTAATGTAGTGAAATGTAATATTACCTGCGGAGCGAAGTGCAGCACGACTACTCGCTCCAAACCCGGAAGTTTCTATTGATCTCTGAGAGGAACTATAGATCTCTGTGAGGAACTATAGACCTCTAGGAGGAACTATAGACCTCTAGGGGGAACTATAGATCTCTAGGAGGAACTATAGATCTCTGTGAGGAACTATAGATCTCTAGGAGGATCTATAGACCTCTAGGAGGAACTATAGACCTCTAGGAGGAACTATAGATCTCTAGGAGGAACTATAGACCTCTAGGAGGAACTATAGATCTCTGTGAGGAACTACAGACCTCTGTGAGGAACTATAGACCTCTAGGAGGAACTACAGATCTCTGTGAGGAACTACAGACCTCTGTGAGGAACTATAGATCTCTGTGAGGAACTATAGATCTCTGAGAGGAACTATAGATCTCTGAGAGGAACTATAGATCTCTAGGAGGAACTATAGATCTCTGTGAGGAACTATAGATCTCTAGGAGGAACTATAGATCTCTAGGAGGAACTATAGATCTCTAGGAGGATCTATAGATATCTGTGAGGAACTATAGATATCTGTGAGGAACTATAGATCTCTAGGAGGAACTATAGATCTCTGTGAGGAACTATAGATCTCTAGGAGGAACTATAGATCTCTAGGAGGAACTATAGATCTCTAGGAGGAACTATAGATCTCTGTGAGGAACTATAGATCTCTGTGAGGAACTATAGATCTCTGTGAGGAACTATAGATCTCTGTGAGGAACAATAGATCTCTAGGAGGAACTATAAATCTCTGTGAGGAACTATAGATCTCTATGTTACTATCCAAACATCAGATTAAGACTCAGTCACACAACTCTCATATCCACAGTCACACAACTCTCATACCACAGTCACACAACTCTCATATCACATTCACACAATGCTATTCCCAAACATACATAATCAATTAGTTGTTTTTCAACAATATTTTAACCTGCAGGAATATCTTCACATTTCTATCTCATGGTTAGTTCCTAGGATAATGTAACTCATACATGTACATATTTCAATACTTCTAAAATGGGGTCCAGGTTTAAAACAATTACAGGTTTAAAACAATTACAGGTGCACCGTACTATCATAAATGGTCTGTGTGGTTTCCCTGAGATCCCAAGTTTGAGGGATCCCTCATGCACCCTTTACCCAGGTCGTCAGGAGCGGTCACCAAGTCAAGATTCACATTCCCATCGCCAAATGTGGTGGTTAATTTCTTTAATATCAAATGAGGAGACAAACTTATGACACAAGTCAGAGTTATTCTTAAAATCAATCTTTATTCACTTATAAGGGAGCAGGTCAATACAACGTACACATATAAAGTGAATCAATTGAGTGCTCTACGATAAATGATGGCTGGTCGACGAATCACCCCCAGATGATTCGTTGAGAGATGAATCACCCCCAGATGATTCCTTGAGAACCACGATACAAAAGTACAAAGGTCTTTTACAGCCAAGACACACCCCTTTTAACCTACATGACCAACAACAGATGTATAGAACGGGTCACAAGGTTAAGATTTGTATGAAAGATACTTA
Organism: Salmo salar; assembly: GCF_965601325.2. Classification (NCBI taxonomy): domain Eukaryota; kingdom Metazoa; phylum Chordata; class Actinopteri; order Salmoniformes; family Salmonidae; genus Salmo; species Salmo salar. Next base: position 900,443 of record NW_027675387.1, read on the forward strand.
TAAATTCTCAGCAGAGACTATCTGCTGTAAAAACAGTACTCTGTGTAGAGACCAGGGTCTGGCCCTGGGGTCATCTCTCCCTGGTACCATATAGAACAGAAACATTAACTCATGCTCTGGAATGCAGTCTCTTTAGGTTTTATCACCCAAAAGACATTGTAAATCTCCTGTCAGTGTTTTCTCCCAGAGGCCCATCCTCAGTAGAACACAGACACAATAGTTCTAAGAACCCTCTATTCTGTTGCATAAAACAACCATTTGATGCAATAAAAGTATTATAACATAATGTTGCAATTTTGCTCTCAGTGTCCACTGAAAGTTGACTAGTAACAACAACTGGGACATAAAAGACACCCACCATGAGACCCACTAAATCTGCCCAAGAAGAGGAAAACAAAAGAAAAACCCACACCAAACTTAAAGACAGGAAGCAAACCAAAAAGGTGGAGCAACTAAAGGTGTTGACTCTCCACATGTATCAAGACAACTGGAGCACTGGGCCAGACACTCTTAAATAGAACCTGGACCAGCTCAGGTGAAACACCTTCCCACTAACGAGATGGACAAGCCAGCACAGGTGTAACACATACTGACTAACGAGGTGACACCAATCAGTGCGTCCTACGTGCTAACGAGCTAGACGTGCTAACGAGCTAGACCTGCTAACGAGCTAGACGCGCTAACGAGCTAAAATCCAAACCTCAAACCATAAATGGAAAAACCAAAGACTGTAACACCTTACGAGAATGCTCACCACCAACAGAAAACAACTTTTATTTCACATTATAATCAACTACAATGCTTCACCTTCACCAATATAAACATGGTGTCTACAGGATGTCAACAATTAAAAACAAGAAAAAAATGTTTTTTTTCCCCCCCACTAGCTTCTAGAACTCTCGAACGAGCCCAAACAACACATATCTCCAAAACGGAAAAACGTGCAGTCAAGATAAGATCCATGACAACTCACAGGCTAAACGCAAAACAGCCCACCTTGAGAAAATCAGAAACCAAGATGTCCTCACCATGGACACTCACCATGAAACTCCTGCAATATCCATAGTAACTTTCCACACCTCACTGCAGAGCTTCTCTCTCTTTTCAGTGTTCACTAGATAGGCATGTTGTTGGAACGGGGCCCAGTCCCCAATGTCATGCTCTAGTACATTTGGTTTGGCACATCTGAGAATGAACCCTGATATTCTAAAAGCAGGGCAACAATGTCAATATAATTGTACCAAAAATGTCAGTTGGTTGCATTAAAAATAATCATTACTAAATGTTACATGAAATGTAAATATGAAATATTTGGTTGCATAGTCTACTTTCAACAGCTTTTCAATGACATGTTGCTAGGTGGGATATCCCCAATGTCAAAACACAGTTTTAATGGGTCCAAATCAATAACCAATATGCAGAAAGAGTTTGTGATATTGAAAACCTAAACATAAAATGTGCAATATACACAAACATCAGCCATAATAATCATATTACTTGGATTTTTTTTAAACAAGCACCTTTATAAAACTGCACAAGTAGCAATAAATCACTGATATCCATTAGGGGGGAAATCAGGTTGTACGTGCTGTTGAAACTAACACAACTAAAAAAACACATGGAAATGGGAGATATATTTCACCTCACTGGTTAGAGGACAACCTGCAGAAGACAGTCAGCTACATTTTGGAGTGATGCATTTAAATTTAGGGGTCGCTAAACAAAGGAACACAACACTTATTTGTCATAACTCATAGATATCATGTTGAAATCAATTGTGCGAGAGGAGGGAGATGAGGTTGCACGTCCTGTTAAAACTAACAGCTCAAAAAGCACACAGAATCTGGGAATAATGTGTACATCACTGGTTAAAGGACAACTTGTAGAAAACAGCTCGCTACATTTTGAAGTGTTGCATTTTGATTCCAGTGGGTCACCAACATGGTAAATGTAACACAGCTCTTTTTGTGTTAGTCACTTTTAGTTAAATCACATAAATAGTAACTCTTCCATTTCAGAGCCTGGATTTTCCCCCTGAGGCTAATATCCATATCATGTTGAAATCAATAGAACAGGGGACAAACGTTTAGGGTTCTACATTGTGACATCATTAAAATACTCCTACTACAATGTTAAAACATTCTACATTGAGACATTAATTCATTGATATCATGAAACAACTCCTTCATGTATTTTCTGATGTTTGATCAGAAGTCTTTTATCAGATTATCTCTGGTCACAGCTATAAGATTTCTCTCCTGTGTGTATTCTCTTGTGTACTGTCAGACGGCTAGATTGACTAAAACTCTTCCCACATTGACCACAGATACAAGGTTTCTCTCCTGTGTGCGTTCTCTGGTGCATTGTCAGATAGCTAGATTGACTAAAACTCTTCCCACATTGACCACAGATATAAGGTTTCTCTCCTGTGTGCGTTCTCTGGTGTGAAGTCAGATCGCAAGATGTAGTAAAACTCTTCCCACATTGATCACAGCTATAAGGTTTCTCTCCTGTGTGTCTTCTCTGGTGTTGAGTCAGAGTGATAGATGCAGCAAACCTCTTCCCACATTGACCACAGCTATAAGGTTTCTCTCCTGTGTGTATTCTCTGGTGCACTGTCAGCTGTCCAGATTGACCAAAACTCTTCCCACATTGACCACAGCTATAAGATTTCTCTCCTGTGTGTATTCTCTTGTGTACTGTCAGACTGCTAGATGAGCTATAACCCTTCCCACATTGAGTACAGGTAAAAGGTTTCTCTCCTGTATGGATTCTCTGATGAATTTTAATGCCTGCTGAGGAGGTGAATCTCTTCCCACACTCAGAGTAGCAGTTAGATTTCTTCCCTGTGGATCTCTGCAGGTGTTTCTTGAGGTGTTGTGATCTGGAGAGACTCTTCTCTGCCTCGTCAGCATCATGAGGTTGTTGAGGCTCCCCAGAGGATCCACGATAGTGAAGTTTCTCTCCTGTGTGAACAACAAAGTCAGACAGATGATATAAAGGCCCACAACAGCAGAAATCCATTGTAAAAGGTGATGCCAACAGCGGAGCCATGATGTTGGACAACAATTGACGTCTGTAATGAATGTTAAAATTATTTGACAATTGTCTTAAAATGAGCAAGAAGTCATATTTTGTCTTCTTTTCACATTAGTAGTGACATCGATGATTGTAGGCTAGAAATAAGTTATTCATGTTGTTGAAACTCTAAGCAGTGTGCCAGACGACTTTTGGTCTCCAATATAGGCCCCTTTCTGTGTTTGCTAAAATTGTGGCACGAGGGCAATTTGATTGCAGAAACTCCTCCCTGCTAATGAGGAAACCGATAGTTATGGATGTAGTATATCTGTCAGGAGCAAAAATGGTGAGAAAAGATTTTAGTTTTTCACAATGTATTCTGAATGGGGGAAAACTCAGGGGAGTAACATCCATTACCAGGTTGCTTATGAGTTCATTTCACACTACTTTGGATTATAATTGTAAGGCTCGTTTGAATGTCCTGCTTAATATAATGTTTGTGTCGTCATCGCAAATCAACCACTTTGTACGTAAAAAAACACTTCAACCAGTAAAATGCTCTTTGGCTTTTCCATCAGCCTGACAATGAGGGTTTGTACACTGTTTGCCAAATTGGCCCATAACTTCACCTAACAACAAACATACCTATGTAATGAACGAAGCACTTTGGTTGTTGTTGCATGACATACATAGTGTCCTCTAGGACCCATAACAATAACATAGACCTACTGTAGGACCCATAACAACAACATAGACCTACTGTAGGACCCATAACTTCACCTAACAATAACATAGACCTACTGTAGGACCCATAACTTCACCTAACAACAACATAGACCTACTGTAGGACCCATAACTTCACCTAACAACAACATAGACCTACTGTAGGACCCATAACTTCACCTAACAATAACATAGACCTACTGTAGGACCCATAACTTCACCTAATAACAACATAGACCTACTGTAGGACCCATAATGTCACCTAACAACAACATAGACCTACTGTAGGACCCATAACTTCATCTAACAATAACATAGACCTACTGTAGGACCCATAACTTCACCTAACAACAACATAGACCTACTGTAGGACCCATAACAACAAATATAGGAAAATATCTCTGTGTGTTGTACAATAGCCTATCCATCAAGGAACAGTTCTCTACACATGATGAGCTAAGTATCTCTGTTTCCAAACAGACTAACAAGACCCTACAGTAAATCAAGTAGACAATAACACATTATAAACATCAATTTGTTAGGGATGTTGGATCCAACATGGAGCACAGCAAAACTGTCTTTACCAGAGTAATGAATGAAGAAGCACTTTGGTTGTTGTTGCATGTCCTGATGTTTGTCATGTGACTGTCATTCAGAAAATGATTTCCTGGATCAGCTGATGATAGTTGAACATGTGACTGTAACTAAACAGCTACAGTATTATGTGTAATTATTGAAGAACCGCGTTAATGACAGTAACCATTTGGGTGTTGTCAATAAAGTTAAGGTGACTCTTGGTTAGAACCATTGGATTTAGCAAACTCTGAAATGATTTAGGATTTCTGTGCCCATGAAAACTATTTTCCCAGTGTCATATAAGGAGACACTAAGTGTTACGTAGTTAGAGAGCATTTCAGAAATCTGAATACAAAAAACTGTCCTAACAGGACAATAACCTAAACCACAAGGCCAAATCTACACTGGAGGAGCTTACCAAGATGACATTGAATGTTCCTGAGTGGCCTAGTTACAGTTTGGACTTAAATCATCTTGAAAGTCTATGGCAAGACTTGAAAACGGCTTTCTAGCAATGATCAACAACCAACTTGACAGAACATGAAGGATTTTAAAAAGAATAATGAATATTCACATGAAGATCAGTCTCCTATTGGATGACATCATGACTTCCCATCAAGCCAACTCCTTGAAGGCCTTACTATGACATCACTCACTCCTTCTAGTTTGCAGTTGTTAAAAAAACACTATTTTGCTCAAAACATTTATTTGTTTCCCTTTAGTGTGTTTATAATTTACTGTATTTATATATCACTTTCCAACAGGAAAAGTTTAAAAATCCCTGGAGGACGTCATGAACAATTCATACAGTACAAAAACATATTTGAGTGTAGAATGCCCTTTTAAAAATCACACATTAGTTCAACAACTGCAGAGTTTGTGTCCCTGTTTTATTAGATAGTACTCACTGTATTTACTGGTGTTAATCAGATCAATGTCCCTGTTTTATAAGATAGTACTCAATGTATTTACTGGTGTTAATCAGATCAATGTCCCTGTTTTATTAGATAGTACTCACTGTATTTACTGGTGTTAATCAGATCAATGTCCCTGTTTTATTAGATAGTACTCACTGTATTTACTGGTGTTAATCAGATCAATGTCCCTGTTTTATTAGATAGTACTCACTGTATTTACTGGTGTTAATCAGATCAATGTCCCTGTTTTATTAGATAGTACTCACTGTATTTACTGGTGTTAACCAGATCAATGTTCCTGTTTTATTAGATAGTACTCACTGTATTTACTGGTGTTAATCAGATCAATGTCCCTGTTTTATTAGATAGTACTCACTGTATTTACTGGTGTTAATCACATCAATGTCCCTGTTTTATTAGATAGTACTCACTGTATTTACTGGTGTTAATCAGTTCTCCAGTCTTCTCTTCATCATTGACAGTAATTGACCCCTCTTCAGCCTTAATTCCAAAAACGTCTTCATCTTCTTTCACTTCATCCTCCACTCCAAAAACTGCATCTTCCTCCTCTTCTTTCACAGTAACATCCTCCTCCTCTTTCACTCTGAAGGCGTCTTCCTCTTCTTTCTCTGTAACGTCTTTCTCTTCTTCTTTCACGGTAACAGCCTCACCCTCTACTTGTTTTTGTATTGTAACAGCCTCCTCTTTCACCAGAGCTTCTTTCTCCGTCCAGCAGACCTCTTCTTTAACAGGAGGAGAGTAGCTTAGTGAACTCATGGTCGGAGATAATAGCTAGTTAGCATTAGCATAGTGCTAATTTAACCAGCCAGCTAGTTGACTTACAACGTAAATATTAAATTTAATGGGGTAGCTAGTTGTTTCCACATAAGCATGTTTAAATCACAGTGGCAATTAAACCACGAAATTGTCCAAAGAACTTGAATGTTCCGACTTTGTCGGCTAGCGAGCTACCGAGGTGGCTGCAGTTGTTGAAGAAGCGTTCCGTCCACTAGATTATACGTCACACTAGAAACATCGCCTGAAAGACACATATCGCCATCTGCTGTCTGGAGGGAGGAAACGCAGTTGAGAAGGGAAAACTATTTTTATTCTTCATTGAATTATAATATTATAAAGCAGTTTAGGGAAACGTTTTTTTCTGTCCATTAAATATGAATATTATATCAACACGTACAAAGAGCAACAAGTGTTGTTTGATTAGTTCAGATTTTTTTATGAGAATTTTAAACAAACTCTACATCTACTCCACATCTGTATTTCTGATTCAGTCAAATAACTAGATATCAAAATAAGCACCTAGTTATTGATACCCTTGATAAAGATGAGAAAAAATGACTGTATAAAATAAATAAACTTTACCCACTACCAGGATATTTTAGCCGAAAATCATTTCACATTCAAATATGTCATTTTAAATGGCTCAATTCAATCCAGCTGGGCCTTTTTAACACAGACAGTTGTTCCTGCTGTAGATGTTATGCCTTTGTACAGATCTAGGATCAGTTCTCCTCCACAATGCATATTCAGTACCATTCAATTGTTTGGACACACCTCCAAATTCAATGTTTTTTCTTTATTTTAACTGTTGTCTACATTGTAGAATAATAGTGAAGACATCAAAACTATGAAATAACTCATATGGAATCATGTAGTAACCAAAAAAAAGTGTTAAACAAATCAAATTATATTCTATATTTTATATTCTCCAAGTTTATCATTTTAAAAGGCTAATTGATCATTAGAAAACCCTTTTGCAATTATGTTAGCACAGCTGAAAACTGTTGTTCTGATTAAAGAAGCAATACAACTGTCCTTCTTTAAACTAGTTGAGTATCTGGAGCATCAGCATTTGTGGGTTCGGTTACAGGCTCAAAATGGCCAGAAACAAATAATTTTCTTTTGAAAAACGTTAGTCTATTCTTTTTCTGAGAAATGAAGGCTATTCCATGCGAGAAATTGCAAAGAAACTGAAGATCTCGTACAATGCTGTGTACTACTCCCTACACAGAACAGCGCAAACTGGCCTAACCAGAATGGAAGGAGGCCCCAGTGCACAACTGAGCAAGAGGACAAGTACATTAGTGTCTAATTTGAGAAACAGACGCCTCACAAGTTTTCAACTAGGTGCTTATTCAAATTGTACCCGCAAAACACCAGTCTAAACGTCAACAGTGAAGAGGCGACTCCGGGATGTTGGCTTTCTAGGCAGAGTTGCAAAGAAAAATCCATATCTCAGACCGTTTAAAAAAAGCAAAAGATTAAGATGGGCAAACTAACACAGACATTGGGCAGAGGAAGATTGGAAAAAAGTATTATGGACAGACGAATCTAAGTTTGAGGTGTTCGGATCACAAACAACAACATTCGTGAGTTCCAGAAAAAATGAAAAGATGCTGGAGGAGTGCTTGACTCCTTCTGTCAAGCATGGTGGAGGCAATGTGATGGTCTGGGGGTGCTTTGGTGGTGGTAAAGTGGGAGATTTATACAGGGTAAAAGGGATCTTGAAGAAGGAAGGCTATCACTCCATTTTGCAAAGCCATGCCATACCCTGTGGACGGCGCTTAATTGGAGCCAACTTCCTCCTACACCAGGACAATGACCCAAAGCACAGCTCCATTTAGGGAAGAAGCATTCAGCTGGTATTCTGTCTATAATGGAGTGGTCAGCACAGTCACTGGATCTCAACCCTATTGAGCTGTTGTGGGAGCAGCTTGACCGTATGATACGTAAGAAGTGCCCATCAATCCAATCCAATTTGTGGGAGGTGCTTCAGGAAACATGGGGTGAAATCTCTTTAGATTACCTCAACAAATTGACAACTAGAATGCCAAAGATCTGCAAGGCTGTAATCGCTGCAAATGGAGGATTCAAAGTCTGAAGGCCACAATTATTATTCCAATTAAAAATCATTATTTAAAACCTTGTCAAGGTCTTGACTATATTTACTATTCATTATGCAACTCATTTCATGAATGTTTTCATGGAAAACAAGGACATTTCTAATTGACTCCAAACTTTTGAACGGCAATGTAGGTTCAACAGGTTTGAGCACCGAATCGCATGCGCAGTGTGGCCTTTTTGTCATCTACTAAACCACTGGCCGTGTTCGAGAGCATCAAATCCATGCTGCATTGTGGGTAAATGGTGACTGGCTGACTGATTTATAAATAATAATGAGTAGTTATTTATGATGTAAGGTGATTTCTAGATCAGTCAGTTGGCAGTCGCCTGCAGTGTCGAACAAGCCCAATACCAAACCAATCAGGTGGTTGTTTGATCAAATGAAGCTTCAGACGCCATTGATGACGTGCTGCTGATAAAGTGATACAGGCATCGGTACACTGCTTTGAAGTTTACTGCTTAGCGATTTGGACGCAGGCCTCGTAGCTCCGGTATCAAACATAACATCCCTAATGAAAAGTTGACAAAACAAAAAGTAGCAAGCAGGTTGATTTCCTCTGTCGATTTGAGCCCACAGCAAGAAGGCACCAGAGCCTACCGTGCTAACGGGTTCCCTCTAGATAACCCAATCACACAGTACATGGAAAGGTGTGGTTAACGTTTGCAAGCTTGAGCTAGATATCAACCTAGTGTGACCTTCCTGTTCCCGTCTCTCAAGTCAGTGAGTCAACACAGGAAGGAGCAATGAATGGATAGTTCATTTATTTCCAAAGCTGCAATGATGGGACACACACATAATGGATGAATGATCAGTAGTGACGGGATATAAATAGCAATCCCATAGTAATTCTCCACAAATCTGCCGTATAATATACTAACAAAAAACTATCAAGATGTCTGTCAAAGTTATTATGATCATATAGTGGATTTAACAGTTCCTAATAATTCCTAATTTACTATAATAAAATAAATACATTGTTTCCATGTGTAATCTCATATTCACAACATCAGAATAAACTGTCATCCATTTTAGTATCAAAATATATCAAATTAACCTGAAATATTACTCAACGTCCCCCTCTGGTGGTGAAGAAGTATAATCCACCTAAACTAACAGAACCGGGCTGATAAACTGGCTGGTGTTCATGAGTTTATAAAACACATACTTTATACATGTCATAAATTACCTGCATTGATGAGACACACAGTGTGGATGAATGATCAGTAATGACAGGATATAAATAGCACTCCTATAGAAGATGCAGTGAGGATGAATGATCAGGATATAAATAGCACTCCTAAAGAAGATGCAGTGTGGATGAATGATCAGAATATAAATAGCACTCCTATAGAAGATGCAGTGTGGATGAATGATCAGGATATAAATAGCACTCCTAAAGAAGATGCAGTGTGGATGAATGATCAGAATATAAATAGCACTCCTAAAGAAGATGCAGTGTGGATGAATGATCAGTAGTGACAGGATATAAATAGCACTCCTAAAGAAGTTGCAGTGTGGATGAATGATCAGGATATAAATAGCACTCCTAAAGAAGATGCAGTGTGGATGAATGATCAGAATATAAATAGCACTCCTAAAGAAGATGCAGTGTGGATGAATGATCAGGATATAAATAGCACTCCTAAAGAAGATGCAGTGTGGATGAATGATCAGGATATAAATAGCACTCCTAAAGAAGATGCAGTGTGGATGAATGATCAGGATATAAATAGCACTCCTATAGATGATGCAGTGTGGATGAATGATCAGAATATAAATAGCACTCCTAAAGAAGATGCAGTGTGGATGAATGATCAGTAGTGACAGGATATAAATAGCTCTCCTAAAGAAGATGCAGTGTGGATGAATGATCAGGATATAAATAGCACTCCTAAAGAAGATGCAGTGTGGATGAATGATCAGAATATAAATAGCACTCCTAAAGAAGATGCAGTGTGGATGAATGATCAGTAGTGACAGGATATAAATAGCACTCCTAAAGAAGTTGCAGTGTGGATGAATGATCAGGATATAAATAGCACTCCTAAAGAAGATGCAGTGTGGATGAATGATCAGAATATAAATAGCACTCCTAAAGAAGATGCAGTGTGGATGAATGATCAGGATATAAATAGCACTCCTAAAGAAGATGCAGTGTGGATGAATGATCAGGATATAAATAGCACTCCTAAAGAAGATGCAGTGTGGATGAATGATCAGGATATAAATATCACTCCTAAAGAAGATGCAGTGTGGATGAATGATCAGTAGTCAACAGGATATAAATAGCACTCCTAAAGAAGATGCAGTGTGGATGAATGATCAGGATATAAATAGCACTCCTAAAGATGATGCAGTGTGGATGAATGATCAGTAGTGACAGGATATAAATAGCACTCCTAAAGAAGTTGCAGTGTGGATGAATGATCAGGATATAAATAGCACTCCTAAAGAAGATGCAGTGTGGATGAATGATCAGAATATAAATAGCACTCCTAAAGAAGATGCAGTGTGGATGAATGATCAGGATATAAATAGCACTCCTAAAGAAGATGCAGTGTGGATGAATGATCAGGATATAAATAGCACTCCTAAAGAAGATGCAGTGTGGATGAATGATCAGGATATAAATATCACTCCTAAAGAAGATGCAGTGTGGATGAATGATCAGGATATAAATAGCACTCCTAAAGAAGATGCAGTGTGGATGAATGATCAGGATATAAATATCACTCCTAAAGATGATGCAGTGTGGATGAATGATCAGGATATAAATAGCACTCCTAAAGAAGATGCAGTGTGGATGAATGATCAGTAGTGACAGGATATAAATACCACTCCTAAAGGAGATGCAGTGTGGATGAATGATCAGGATATAAATAGCACTCCTAAAGGAGATGCAGTGTGGATGAATGATCAGTAGTGACAGGATATAAATAGCACTCCTATAGAAGATGCAGTGAGGATGAATGATCAGGATATAAATAGCACTCCTAAAGGAGATGCAGTGTGGATGAATGATCAGTAGTGACAGGATAAAAATAGCACTCCTATAGAAGATGCAGTGTGGATGAATGATCAGGATATAAATAGCACTCCTAAAGAAGATGCAGTGTGGATGAATGATCAGGATATAAATAGCACTCCTAAAGAAGATGCAGTGTGGATGAATGATCAGGATATAAATAGCACTCCTATAGAAGATGCAGTGTGGATGAATGATCAGGATATAAATAGCACTCCTAAAGAAGATGCAGTGTGGATGAATGATCAGGATATAAATAGCACTCCTAAAGAAGATGCAGTGGGGATGAATGATCAGGATATAAATAGCACTCATAAAGAAGATGCAGTGTGGATGAATGATCAGTAGTGACAGGATATAAATAGCAGCCCTAAAGGAGATGCAGTGTGGATGAATGATCAGGATATAAATAGCACTCATAAAGAAGATGCAGTGTGGATGAATGATCAGTAGTGACAGGATATAAATAGCACTCCTATAGAAGATGCAGTGTGGATGAATGATCAGGATATAAATAGCACTGCTATAGAAGATGCAGTGTGGATGAATGATCAGTAATGACAGGATATAAATAGCACTCCTATAGAAGATGCAGTGAGGATGAATGATCAGGATATAAATAGCACTCCTAAAGAAGATGCAGTGTGGATGAATGATCAGAATATAAATAGCACTCCTATAGAAGATGCAGTGTGGATGAATGATCAGGATATAAATAGCACTCCTAAAGAAGATGCAGTGTGGATGAATGATCAGAATATAAATAGCACTCCTAAAGAAGATGCAGTGTGGATGAATGATCAGTAGTGACAGGATATAAATAGCACTCCTAAAGAAGTTGCAGTGTGGATGAATGATCAGGATATAAATAGCACTCCTAAAGAAGATGCAGTGTGGATGAATGATCAGAATATAAATAGCACTCCTAAAGAAGATGCAGTGTGGATGAATGATCAGGATATAAATAGCACTCCTAAAGAAGATGCAGTGTGGATGAATGATCAGGATATAAATAGCACTCCTAAAGATGATGCAGTGTGGATGAATGATCAGTAGTGACAGGATATAAATAGCACTCCTAAAGAAGTTGCAGTGTGGATGAATGATCAGGATATAAATAGCACTCCTAAAGAAGATGCAGTGTGGATGAATGATCAGTAGTGACAGGATATAAATAGCTCTCCTAAAGAAGATGCAGTGTGGATGAATGATCAGGATATAAATAGCACTCCTAAAGAAGATGCAGTGTGGATGAATGATCAGAATATAAATAGCACTCCTAAAGAAGATGCAGTGTGGATGAATGATCAGTAGTGACAGGATATAAATAGCACTCCTAAAGAAGTTGCAGTGTGGATGAATGATCAGGATATAAATAGCACTCCTAAAGAAGATGCAGTGTGGATGAATGATCAGAATATAAATAGCACTCCTAAAGAAGATGCAGTGTGGATGAATGATCAGGATATAAATAGCACTCCTAAAGAAGATGCAGTGTGGATGAATGATCAGGATATAAATAGCACTCCTAAAGAAGATGCAGTGTGGATGAATGATCAGGATATAAATATCACTCCTAAAGAAGATGCAGTGTGGATGAATGATCAGTAGTCAACAGGATATAAATAGCACTCCTAAAGAAGATGCAGTGTGGATGAATGATCAGGATATAAATAGCACTCCTAAAGATGATGCAGTGTGGATGAATGATCAGTAGTGACAGGATATAAATAGCACTCCTAAAGAAGTTGCAGTGTGGATGAATGATCAGGATATAAATAGCACTCCTAAAGAAGATGCAGTGTGGATGAATGATCAGAATATAAATAGCACTCCTAAAGAAGATGCAGTGTGGATGAATGATCAGGATATAAATAGCACTCCTAAAGAAGATGCAGTGTGGATGAATGATCAGGATATAAATAGCACTCCTAAAGAAGATGCAGTGTGGATGAATGATCAGGATATAAATATCACTCCTAAAGAAGATGCAGTGTGGATGAATGATCAGGATATAAATAGCACTCCTAAAGAAGATGCAGTGTGGATGAATGATCAGGATATAAATATCACTCCTAAAGATGATGCAGTGTGGATGAATGATCAGGATATAAATAGCACTCCTAAAGAAGATGCAGTGTGGATGAATGATCAGTAGTGACAGGATATAAATACCACTCCTAAAGGAGATGCAGTGTGGATGAATGATCAGGATATAAATAGCACTCCTAAAGGAGATGCAGTGTGGATGAATGATCAGTAGTGACAGGATATAAATAGCACTCCTATAGAAGATGCAGTGAGGATGAATGATCAGGATATAAATAGCACTCCTAAAGGAGATGCAGTGTGGATGAATGATCAGTAGTGACAGGATAAAAATAGCACTCCTATAGAAGATGCATTGTGGATGAATGATCAGGATATAAATAGCACTCCTAAAGAAGATGCAGTGTGGATGAATGATCAGGATATAAATAGCACTCCTAAAGAAGATGCAGTGTGGATGAATGATCAGGATATAAATAGCACTCCTATAGAAGATGCAGTGTGGATGAATGATCAGGATATAAATAGCACTCCTAAAGAAGATGCAGTGTGGATGAATGATCAGGATATAAATACCACTCCTAAAGAAGATGCAGTGGGGATGAATGATCAGGATATAAATAGCACTCATAAAGAAGATGCAGTGTGGATGAATGATCAGTAGTGACAGGATATAAATAGCAGCCCTAAAGGAGATGCAGTGTGGATGAATGATCAGGATATAAATAGCACTCATAAAGAAGATGCAGTGTGGATGAATGATCAGTAGTGACAGGATATAAATAGCACTCCTATAGAAGATGCAGTGTGGATGAATGATCAGGATATAAATAGCACTCCTATAGAAGATGCAGTGTGGATGAATGATCAGGATATAAATAGCACTCCTATAGAAGATGCAGTGTGGATGAATGATCAGGATATAAATAGCACTCCTAAAGAAGATGCAGTGTGGATGAATGATCAGGATATAAATAGCACTCCTATAGAAGATGCAGTGTGGATGAATGATCAGGATATAAATAGCACTCCTAAAGAAGATGCAGTGTGGATGAATGATCAGGATATAAATAGCACTCCTAAAGAAGATGCAGTGGGGATGAATGATCAGGATATAAATAGCACTCATAAAGAAGATGCAGTGTGGATGAATGATCAGTAGTGACAGGATATAAATAGCAGCCCTAAAGGAGATGCAGTGTGGATGAATGATCAGGATATAAATAGCACTCATAAAGAAGATGCAGTGTGGATGAATGATCAGTAGTGACAGGATATAAATAGCACTCCTATAGAAGATGCAGTGTGGATGAATGATCAGGATATAAATAGCACTCCTATAGAAGATGCAGTGTGGATGAATGATCAGGATATAAATAGCACTCCTATAGAAGATGCAGTGTGGATGAATGATCAGGATATAAATAGCACTCCTATAGAAGATGCAGTGTGGATGAATGATCAGTAGTCAACAGGATATAAATAGCACTCCTAAAGAAGATGCAGTGTGGATGAATGATCAGTAGTGACAGGATATAAATAGCACTCCTAAAGAAGATGCAGTGTGGATGAATGATCAGGATATAAATAGCACTCCTAAAGAAGATGCAGTGTGGATGAATGATCAGGATATAAATAGCACTCCTAAAGAAGATGCAGTGTGGATGAATGATCAGGATATAAATAGCACTCCTAAAGAAGATGCAGTGTGGATGAATGATCAGTAATGGCAGGTTATAAATAGCACTCCTAAAGAAGATGCAGTGTGGATGAATGATCAGGATATAAATAGCACTCCTAAAGAAGATGCAGTGTGGATGAATGATCAGTAGTCGACAGGATATAAATAGCACTCCTAAAGATGATGCAGTGTGGATGAATGATCAGGATATAAATAGCACTCCTAAAGAAGATGCAGTGTGGATGAATGATCAGGATATAAATAGCACTCCTAAAGAAGATGCAGTGTGGATGAATGTTCAGGATATAAATAGCACTCCTATAGAAGATGCATTTTCCAGTTTGCTACCAACTTGAAAGAGGGAACTTTAGCATAAAACCCACATGGAAAACTGAGATTCGGCAAATAACATATAAAGAGAGGCCAAACCAACAACAGAAGTTACTAAAACATAAATTGCTAATTTATGATGTAAAAGGTGGATGGTTTATGATCTAATGTCAACTTCATACATTTCTATCCCAGGACCACTCAATTTCTAAATTCTCCATAAATCTGCTTTGTATTACCCAGAATCCCATACCTTTATCACTGACTGTAATGTAAAGACACGAGCAGCAGTCTAAGGTCCTGCATCTCAGTGCTAGAGGCGTCACCACAGACCCTGGTTCAAAACTAGGCTGTATCATAACAGGCCGGGATAGGGAGTCCCATAGGGCAGCGCACAGTGGCCCAGCATCGTCTGGGTTAGGGTTTGGCAGGGGTAGGTCGGTCATTGTAAATAATAATTTGTTCTTAGCTGGCTTGCCTGGTTAAATAATGGTTAAATACATTTTTTAAATGTAACTTCATTACACCGTTACACTGGCATACAAACTCGGTAGCATAGAGTTGATAATACATATGACGTTGGGAAATAGTGCATTGTGGGTAGTTTAGAAGATTTCCCGAAATAAGTTCATACATTTGTAATAATGCAAAAACATAGCTGTTTGTACTTATAGGTAACCATATCGTGACTACAACTAGCTTAGTAAGTCTTTAACCACACTGTGTTGTTACGCTGGTGAGTAAAAACTCATGCTTCCTACACTTTAACTTTTTGTCTGACAATAAAATAAACATTTTACTCAACTGCGTTACCCACTCCAGTCAGCAGATGGCGGTGTGGGAATTTAAGGTAATGCTGTTGGTGTGACGTATAATCTAGTGGACGGAACGCTTCTTTCAACAGTAGCAACAGTTATTCAGCGACCTCTGTAGCTTGCTAGACAAAATAGCCGAACCAATAAAGCTCTTTGGGCGCTTTAGTGTATATTAGCAACTGTGTTTTAAAGACACTTTTGTCGTCTAGTTAGTTATCCGATTTAATTTCATATTTACGGTGTTGTTGTTATTAGTCAGCTAGCGGGCTGGTTAAGTTAGCATTAGCCTAGCTAGCTAACATCTCCGACCATGCGCTCACAAAGCTACTCTCCTCCTGTTAAAGAAGATGTCTGCTGGACGGAGAAAGAAGCTCTCGTCAAAGAGGAGGAGGAAGAGGAGGCTGTTTCAATACAAAAACAAGTAGAGGGTGAGGCTGTTACCGTGAAAGAAGAAGAGAAAGACATTACAGTGAAAGAAGAGGAAGACGTGTTCAGAGTGAAAGAGGAGGAGGATGTTACAGTAAAAGAAGAGGAAGACACGTTCAGAGTGAAGGAGGAGGAGGATGCAGTTTTTGGAGTGAAAGAGGAGGAGGAGATGACTGTCACATCGAAGAAGGAAGAAGAGGAAGAAACTGGATATCTGGTCCCGGTTTCCCAAAGGCATGTTAAGGCATCCAATGGTTCTAACGATGAACGGGCCCTGATTAACACTAGTAAGTACTGTTTTAAAAACAGAGGCACAAACTCTACACGTGTTAAACTGAGGTGTTAAAGGGGAAATCTGTAATTGCTACATCCATTTTTTTTTTCTTTAAAATTATTTAATTATAGCCATTGGTTCTTGAAGAATATAACACATGCCTCATGAGCTTAGTTCAACTGTTGTACCCCATCAGAACCCCAAATAAGCTTTTTTTACTCCAATGTTTAGAAACAATGTAAACCAACACTGTATAGCCTCAACATGGTTAAAACTATAATGTTGATATCATGGATGGTCAGTCCTTGCATCCATAGGTCTGTCTATGAATTTGAAAGTAGTTACATTTCTCCAACCCCATAATCATCTTATTACCAAAACAGTGGTGGAAGTACAGCTTTGTTATTGTATGAACTGCAGATTGGTTGATTGATTGTGTGGCTTTTTTAAAGGGGCAACCTAGTTTTAAAACAGAAACAAAATGGCTGCCCAGAGACTTGAGCTGTGTTCGAATACTCATACTAACCATACTATATATTATGCTTATTTGTCATAGTGTGGATATAGTTAGTATGCCAAAAGTTCCCGGGTGTGGTACTACAGTCGCCAAAATACGAAGTATATATGCAGAGGACACTATTTCTGTGCTTTTAGGGCCCATAATGCAATTCTTCAGGAAATGGGCGGGGCTTCAACTATTTTACCAGATTTGAAAAAAATTGTGGAAAATATGCAGCCGAAGTCCGACGAGAGAGTGGATACAAATGAACTGCTTTAACTAATTATGACAAATGTTAAGAGAATGTTGAGCAATGTAACGATATGTTGGCTACGTTATCCTTACAAACCGCATAGCATATCTTTACAGCAGTATGTACCAGTATGTTAGCTAGCTACGCTGTCCTTATGAACCACACAGCATATCTTTACAGCAGTATGTACCAGTATGTTAGCAAGCTACGCTGTCCTTATGAACCACATAGCATATCTTTACAGCAGTATGTACCAGTATGTTAGCTAGCTACGCTGTCCTTATGAACCACATAGCATATCTTTACAGCAGTATGTACCAGTATGTCAGCTACAGTTGAAGTCAGAAGTTTACATACACTTAGGTTGGAGTCATCAAAACTTGTTTTTCAACCACTCCACAAATTGTTTGATAACAAACTATAGTTTTGACAAGTCGGTTAGGACATCTACTTTGTGCATGACACAAGTAGTTTTTCCAACAATTGTTTACAGATTATTTCACTTATAATTCACTGTATCACAATTCCAGTGGGTCAGAAGTTTACATACACTAAGTTGACTGTGCCTTTAATGTTGGGGATAGGGGACAGTATTGAGAATTTAAAAAAAAATATGTGCCCATTTTTAACTGCCTCCTACACCAACTCAGAAGCTAGGATATGCATATTATTGTTCAGGTTTGGATAGAAAACACTCAGAATTTTCTAAAACTGTTTGAATGGTGTCTGTAAGTATAACAGAACTCATATGGCAGTCAAAACCCTGAGACAAATTCTGACAGGAAGTGGATACCTGATGTGTTGAATTACTTTTAAGCCTATGCCATTGAAACATACAGGGGCTTATTAATCATTGAGCACTTCCTATGGCTTCCACTAGATGTCACCAGTCTTTACAAAGTGGTTTGAGTCTTCTACTATGAAAACTGACCGAACAAGAGACTTGGAACGTTGGTCATAAGCGGATGGCCGATACTACTCTGGCGCGCGAGTGCATGTTGGGTACCCTCGTTCCAATACGTTTTAAAAGAGAATGCAATCGTCCGCCTTGAATATTATTGAAGTTCTGATTGAAAAAGGCCCTAACATTTTATGCTATACAACGTTTGACATGTTTGAACGAACGTACATAATTTTTTTCTCCCTTTTTGGTGAAGACATGTCCGGCGGGCGACGTTCATGTTTTTGAGTAGCCTACACGACGCGCTAACAACACGGAGCTTTTTGGGCATAAATTATGAGCTTTTTCGAACAAAACTACATTTGTTATGGACCTGGGATACCGCACCTGCTCGCCCGTCCAGCATCACTACTCTGGACGGTTCTGACTTAGAATATGTGGACAACTACAAATACCTAGGTGTCTGGCTAGACTGTAAACTCTCCTTCCAGACTAATATTAAGCATTTCCAATCCAAAATTAAATCTAGCATCGGCTTCCTATTTCGCAACAAAGCCTCCTTCACTCACGCTGCCAAACATACCCTCGTAAAACTGGCTATCCTACCGATCCTTGACTTCGGCGATGTCATTTTCAAAATAGCCTCCAACACTCTACTCATCAAACTGGATGCAGTCTTATCACAGTGCCATCCGTTTTGTCACCAAAGTCCCATATACCACCCACCACTGCACCCTGTATGCTCTCGTCGGCTGGCCCTCGCTACATATTCGTCGCCAAACCCATTGGCTCCAGGTCATCTACAAGTCTTTGCTAGGCCGCCTTAACTCAGCTCACTGGTCACCATAGCAACACCCACCCATAGCATGCGCTCCAGGAGGTATATCTCACTGGTCATCCCCAAAGCCAACACCTACTTTGGCCGCATTTCCTTCCAGTTCTCTGCTGCCAATGACTGGAACGAATTGCAAAAATCGCTTAACTTGGAGACTTATATCTCCCTCACTAACTCCAAGCATCAGCTATCTGAGCAGCTTACCGATCGCTGCAGCTGTACACAGCCCATCTGTAAATAGCCCATCCAACTGCCTACCTCATCCCCATGTTTTTATTTACGTTTTTTTGCTCTTTTGCACACCAGTATTTCTACTTGAACATCTATCACTCCAGTGTTAAATTGTAATTACTTCACTACTATGGTCTATTTATTGCCTTGCCTCCGTACTCCATTTGCACACACTGTATATAGATTTTTCTATTGTGTTATTGACTGTTCGTTTGTTTATCCCACGTGTAACTGTTGTTTGTGTCGCACTGCTTTGCTTTATCTTGGCCAGGTCACAGTTGTAAATGAGAACTTGTTCTCAACTAGCCTACCTGGTTAAATAAAGGTGAAATACATTTTTTTATTTTTTTATCTTAGCTTTATTGACAACACTCAAATGGATACTGTCATTAACGCAGTTCTTCAATAATTACACATAATACTTAATACTGTAGCTGTTTAGTTACAGTCACATGATCAACTATCAGAAGATCCAGGAAATACTTTTCTGAATGACAGTCAAATTACAAACATCACGACATGCAACAACAACCAAAGTGCTTCTTCATTCATTACTCTGGTAAAGACAGTTATGCCGTGCTCCACGTTGGATCCAACATCCCTAACAAATTGATGTTTATAATGTGTTATTGTCTGCTTGATTTACAGTAGGGTCTCGTTAGTCCGTTTGGAAACGGAGATACTTAGCTCATAATGTGTAGAGAACTGTTCCTTGATGGATAGGCTATTGTTCAACACACAGAGCTATTTTCCTATATTTGTTGTTAGGTGTAGTTATGGGTCCTACAGTAGGTCTATGTTATTGTTATGTGAAGTTATGGGTCCTACAGTAGGTCTATGTTATTGTTAGGTGAAGTTATGGGTCCTACAGTAGGTCTATGTTATTGTTAGGTGAAGTTATGGGTCCTACAGTAGGTCTATGTTATTGTTAGGCGAAGTTATGGGTCCTACAGTAGGTCTATGTTATTGTTAGGTGAAGTTATGGGTCCAACAGTAGGTCTATATTTGTTGTTAGGTGAAGTTATGGGCCAATTTGGCAAACAGTGTACAAACCCTCATTGTCAGGCTGATGGAAAAGCCAAAGAGCATTTTACTGGTTGAAGTGTTTTTTAAGTACAAAGCGGTTGATTTGCGACGACGACACAAACATATTAAGCAGGAGATTCAAGCGAGCCTGACAATTATAATCCAAAGTAGTGTGAAATGAACTCATAAGCAACCTGGTAATGGAGGTTACTCCCCTGAGCAAAAATCTTTTCTCACCAGCAAACATAGAAAAGGGCCTCCAATCTTAGATGTTACTACTAATGTGAAAACAAGACAAAATATGACTATTGTTGCTCATTTTAAGACAAATGTCAAGTAATCATTACATTCATTACAGATGTCAATTGTTGTACAACATCATGGCTACGCTGTTGGCATGACCTTTTACAGTGGATTTCTGCTGTTGTGGGCCTTTAACCATCTGTATGACTTTGTCATTCACACAGGAGAGAGACTGGACTATCGTGGATCCTCTGGGGAGCCTCAACAACCTCATGATGCTGATGAGGCAGAGAAGAGTCTCTCCAGATCAGAACTCCTCAAGAAACACCAGCAGAGACCCACAGGGAAGATAATTAACCTCTCTGACTGTGGGAAGAGATTCACCTCATCAGGCATTAAAATTCATCGGAGAAGCCACACAGTAGAGAAAGCTTATTGCTGTACTCAATGTGGGAAGAGTTTTGATACATCTAGCCATCTTATTGTACACCAAAGAACACACACAGGAGAGAAACCATATAGCTGTGATGAATGTGGGAAGAGTTTTACTCAGCTAGGCAACCTGATAACACACCAGAGAACACACACAGGAGAGAAACCATATAGCTGTGATGAATGTGGGAAGAGTTTTACTCAGCTAGGCAACCTGATAACACACCAGAGAATACACACAGGAGAGAAACCTTTTAGCTGTGATCAATGTGGGAAGAGTTTTACTCATCGAAGCAGCCTGATATCACACCAGAGAATACACACAGGAGAGAAACTTTCTAGCTGTGATGAATGTGGGAAGAGTTTTACTCGTTCAACCAGCCTGAAATTCCACCAGAGAACACGCACAGGAGAGAAACCTTTTAGCTGTGATCAATGTGGGAAGAGTTTTACTCATCGAAGCAGCCTATCACACCAGAGAATACACACAGGAGAGAAACTTTCTAGCTGTGATCAATGTGGGAAGAGTTTTACTTGCTTGCGCAATCTGACTCTTCACCAGAGAACACACACAGGAGAGAAACCTTATAGCTGTGATCAATGTGGGAAGCGTTTTGGTCAATCTGGCCAGCTGACATCACACCAGAGAACACACACAGGAGAAAAACCTTATAGTTGTGATCAGTGTGACAAGAGATACTCTGATAAAAGACATCTGATCAAACATCAGAAAATACATGAAGGAGTTGTTTCATGATATCAATGATATAATGTCACAATGTAGAATGTTTTAACATTGTAGTAGGAGTATTTTAATGATGTCACAATGTAGAATGTTTTAACATTGTAGAAGGAGTATTTTAATGATGTCACAATGTAGAACCCTAAACGTTTGTCCCCTGTTCTATTGATTTCAACATGATATGGATATTAGCCTCAGGGGGAAAATCCAGGCTCTGAAATGGAAGAGTTACTATTTATGTGATTTAACAAAAAGTGACTAACACAAAAAGAGTTGTTTTACATTTACCATGTTGGTGACCCACTGGAATCAAAATGCAACACTTCAAAATGTAGCTAGCTGTTTTCTACAAATTGTCCTCTAACCAGGGATGTACACATTATTCCCAGATTCCGTGTGGTTTTTGAGCTGTTAGTTTAACAGGACGTGCAACCTCATCTCCCTCCTCTCGCACAAATGATTTCAACATGATATCGATGAGTTATGACAAATAAGTGTTGTGTTCCTTTGTTTAGCGACCCCTAAATTTAAATGCATCACTCCAAAATGTAGCTGACTGTCTTCTGCAGGTTGTCCTCTAACCAGTGAGGTAAAATATATCTCCATTTCCATGTGTTTTTTGTTTTGTTGTGTTAGTTTCAAGAGCAGATTCAACCTGATTTCCCCCCAAATGGATATAAGATTTGTGTTTTGCATTTAGGCAGTGCGTTGCTATGGATCTTTATTTATTTTGGCTGCACGTTTTTCCGTATTGGAGATGAGTTTTGTTTGGGCTCGTTCCAAGGGGACGAGAGTTCTAGAAGCTAGTGAGTTTTAGGAAGAGGAGAGTTCTAGAAGCTAGTGAGTTTTAGGAAGACGAGAGTTCTAGAAGCTAGTGAGTTTTAGGAAGACGAGAGTTCTAGAAGCTAGTGAGTTTTAGGAAGACGAGAGTTCTAGAAGCTAGTGAGTTTTAGGAAGACGAGAGTTCTAGAAGCTAGTGAGTTTTAGGAAGACGAGTGTTCTAGAAGCTAGTGGGATTTAGGATTCTATAGAAAGAAAAAGGAGAAACAAATAATACTATTGTATATTATTATTTAGAAATAAGGTTTTTTTTCTTGTTTTTAATTGTTGACATCCAGTAGACACCATGTTTATATTGGTGAAGGTGAAGCATTGTAGTTGATTATAATGTGAAATGGAAGTTGTTTTCTGTTGGTGGTGCTCAAACTTTTCCAACAAAAATATAGGATATATTTGTTGTCTTAAGGTGTTACAGGCTTTGGTTTTTCCATTTATGTTTTGAGGTTGGACTTTAGCACGTCTAGCTCGTTAGCCCGTCTAGCTCGTTAGCCCGTCTAGCTCGTTAGCCCGTCTAGCTCGTTAGCACGTCTAGCTCGTCAGCTCGTCTAGCTCGTCAGCTCGTCTAGCTCGTTAGCCCGTCTAGCTCGTTAGCCCGTCTAGCTCGTTAGCACGTCTAGCTCGTCAGCTCGTCTAGCTCGTTAGCACGTCTAGCTCGTTAGCCCGTCTAGCTCGTTAGCCCGTCTAGCTCGTCAGCTCGTCTAGCTCGTTAGCCCGTCTAGCTCGTTAGCCCGTCTAGCTCGTTAGCCCGTCTAGCTCGTTAGCACGTCTAGCTCGTCAGCTCGTCTAGCTCGTTAGCCCGTTTAGCCCGTTAGCACATCTAGCTCGTTAGCACGTAGGACGCACTGATTGGTGTCACCTCGTTAGTCAGTATGTGTTACACCTGTGCTGGCTTGTCCATCTCGTTAGTGGGAAGGTGTTTCACCTGAGCTGGTCCAGGTTCTATTTAAGAGTGTCTGGCCCAGTGCTCCAGTTGTCTTGATACATGTGGAGAGTCAACACCTTTAGTTGCTCCACCTTTTTGGTTTGCTTCCTGTCTTTAAGTTTGGTGTGGGTTTTTCTTTTGTTTTCCTCTTCTTGGGCAGATTTAGTGGGTCTCATGGTGGGTGTCTTTTAGGTCCCAGTTGTTGTTACTAGTCAACTTCCAGTGGACACCCCCATAGTGTCTTTCAGAGCCCCTCCTAAAAAACATGTTATATTTTGGGTTGGATGTTGCATCCAATTAATATTTTAATCAATGGATTTTCCTTAGAATGCTAATCTGTCTTTCAGTTGTTAATCTTATGTTTGTTGTGGTAAATATTTCTGTTTATTTTCATTGTTTTATTTTTTTTCCTGTGAAGCATCCATGTCTGAAATGTGCTGTATAAATAAAGCTTGATTTGATTTGAACATATTGCAAAACTAATGAACCCAATGACTGACCAATCAACAAACTATTGGTCCACCTTAGTATGAAAAACTGTATCAATCCCACGTTTCCAGCCTGCTGAAGGCGTGGTGGAGTGGTAAACACCACCCCCGGCTCTACCAGGGGCTTGAGGTGGTCTCCCACAGCTCTGCTTATGTCATGTTCTGTGGCCTTGCTGTTCCATTTCTGACTGCCCCTGCAACACAGAAACACATTTAGTCATATTATATAAAACACTCAAAGTAATGGATATGGAGCATCTATGGCCTCAGTTACACCTGGCACCTACATGTGACTTCTGTCATCTGATCACTCCAAGCTGCATTAGGTTCAGATCTACCAGGATGGGCCTTTGACAAAGTCAGGCCACTGAATATGCATCAGCAATGTAAAGAGATGGGGTGAATGAGTGGGGAAAGGTACATTCTACACAAATGACCTTCATAATATCAAAGAACAAATGTGTGTCTGAGGGGAAATTAACTTCATACAGCCAAAAGGGGTGAGAAATTACACCAATATCAGTGAACAATTTGCACTAATGTAAATAAATATAGATGATGGAACATATTCCCTTTAGCTGACGTGATGAAACGCTAAGGGGACATAAATATTTACCATCTAAACCATGTGTGACCTCTCACCTCTCTGGCTGTAGAAGTGTTCTTCCTAACCAGTCCCTCAACAGCTCTCTGACTGAGCTCCACCCTCACTGGGTCTTCAGAGGAGAGGAAGGCTGAGGAGGGATGGAAGGATGAATGGATCAGTCAGTCAATAAAGTGTAGAGCTGCTGTCTAACAAAATCACTATTTTAGTAGTTCATTAAAGTAAATAAGGCTTTATGACTGCTGAATACCAACTATCAATCACTT
Organism: Salmo salar; assembly: GCF_965601325.2. Classification (NCBI taxonomy): domain Eukaryota; kingdom Metazoa; phylum Chordata; class Actinopteri; order Salmoniformes; family Salmonidae; genus Salmo; species Salmo salar. The sequence goes on from NW_027675387.1 coordinate 925,482, forward strand.
AGATCATGTATTTTCAGGTAGAGATACATCCTTGGGACGTCCCTAGCCCGTTGAAGTTGACATTTAAAATGGTTAAGGTAGGGGTTAAGGTTAGGGTTAAGGGTAGGGATGTCCCAAGGATCCCAGATAGCATTGACCATCGTGCATTCTTCTGTCTCTTTTACATAGCAGGTGTAAAATAAACACAGACAAGACAAGTAGGCACGCAGTGCATTATGGTCATTGTAGTTTAAAAATAGCATCTAATTATGTAGGGTGACCATACGTCCTCTTTTTCCCGGACATGTCCTCTTTTTGGACCAAAAAAAATGCGTCCGGCCGGGATTTCTAAATCGCCCAAAATGTCCGGGATTCGGCTTTTGCTTCCTACAGTCTCCATTCGTTGTGTGCGTTTTGGGGTTTTGCATTGCTTTGACCGCTTTCAAGCGCTCGTACTAAGACCGAAACAATTGTTAACGCTGTGATAGCACCACATTCTGTCGACATAGCTCAGAAAGCATTAGAAGACATACCTTACTGTGGCGTTTCTACTGATGGGAGCAATCACGGTGCTGTGGAAATATTCCCTCTGCTTATTCAGTATTTTGATTGGAAGAATGGTGGCGTGCAAAGTAAATTAGTCGAAGTTAAAAACACTCCAAATGAGACAGCTGATACGATCGCGCAATACATCAAAGAAACACTGGAAAATAATGGGATTTTTTCCAAATATATTGCATTTACAATAGGGTGACCATACGTCCTCTTTTTCCCGGACATGTCCTCTTTTTGGAAAACTAAAATTTGGTCACCCTAAATTATGCCAATCTGTATGTGGGGTTGTTAGAGAAGAATGTGATTGTCAGCCCTAACAATCCATTCTAGCACCTCATCAGGCTCTGAAAAAGTCTTCATTGATGACGTGTTCCATCTCTTCCAGGGGACAGCAGAGGAACTTCATCGATTCCACTCCTTCATCAATACAAGCAGTGAACATCTGAAATTCACCCTCACCTTTGATAAGCATGAAACAAGTTACCCGATGGTTGGACAATACTTTTCTCGTTAATCATCTTAAATACTTAAACTGGAAATCAACCAATCCTCTATTGTTAACGCAGTGGAAAGGTCAAATGCTTTATTATCTACACATGTAAAGTGAGTGAGACGGAGAGAAATAAAATGGTTAGGTTATGGTAAAGTTTATAAAAGATCAAATAAAATATTTTTCCCAAAAATTGTTTTAAGTCCCAATGCAAAGTTACACCTCACTGTTCTATTTTTGGAGTTATTACATAAAACCAATAAGAATTCAGAAGAATGCCAAAGGCAGGTGTGATGTAATATGGAAGACCGGTCTATTCCCTGTGATGTAAACAACAACAGAAAGAACTTCAAATGTAGAACTTCAAATTAAACCAATCGTTTAAACCAACGTTTTGGAAATACATAACGCTATCTAACCAAATATCAAAGAATGTTAGCTATATGCAGTTATCTTAGCCAGCCAGCTAACATTAGCTATTTAGCCAACTAGTTATGGTCAGCGAGCTGGAGCCCAACTACAAGAGACCAGTTAGAACCCGATTAACAAAACCCAACTAAAACATAACTGCAGATCAAAAGAGCAGAGACATACAGAATGATGGCTGGGAAAATCCTCAACATCCAAAATAGATAGATTCCAGAAGTCAGTCAGCTAGTGCGCTAGCAGTAAGCCAAGGTGGAAAAAGTGACAAAACTCCCGTAGTCGACTTCACAGAGAACATGCTGAAAAGTAGTGATGGCGAAACAAAGCTTCCTGAAGCATTGACGCTTTTCAGCCTGTTGTGTCAACAAAAAAACCAAAAAAACGAGCAAGCAGGTTGATATCCCACGGCAAGAGGCACCAGAGCTACTGTGCTAACGGGTTCCCTCTAGATAACACAACCACACAGTTCATGAAAAGCATGAGGTGTGACTAACGTTTGCAAGCTTGAGCTAGATATCAACCTAGTGTGACCTTCCTGGTCCCGTCTCTCAAGTCAGTGAGTCAACACAGGAAGGAGCAATGGATGGATAGTTCATTTATTTCCAAAGCTGAAATGATGGGACACACACAGTATGGATGAATGATCAGTAGTGACGGGATATAAATAGCACTCCCATAGCAATTCTCCATAAATCTGCCCTATAATATACTAACAAAAAAAGAAATCAAGATGTCTGTCAAAGTTATTATGATCATATAGTGGATTTAACAGTTCCTAATAATTCCTAATTGACTATAATAAAATAATACATTGTTTCCATGTGTAATCTCATATTCACAACATCATAATAAACTGTCATCCATTTTAGTATCAAAATATATGAAATTAACCTGGAATATTACTCAATGTCCCCCTCTGGTGGTGAAGAAGTATAATCCACCTAAACTAACAGAACCGGGCTGATAAACTGGCTGGTGTTCATGAGTTTATAAAACACATACTTTATACATGTCATAAATTACCTGCATTGATGAGACACACAGTGTGGATGAATGATCAGGATATAAATAGCACTCCTAAAGAAGATGCAGTGTGGATGAATGATCAGGATATAAATAGCACTCCTAAAGAAGATGCAGTGTGGATGAATGATCAGGATATAAATAGCACTCCTAAAGAAGATGCAGTGTGGATGAATGATCAGGATATAAATAGCACTCCTAAAGAAGATGCAGTGTGGATGAATGATCAGGATATAAATAGCACTCCTAAAGAAGATGCAGTGTGGATGAATGATCAGGATATAAATAGCACTCCTAAAGAAGATGCATTTTCCAGTTTGCTACCAACTTGATAGAGGGAACTTTAGCATAAAACCCACATGGAAAACTGAGATTCGGCAAATAACATATAAAGAGAGGCCAAACCAACAACAGAAGTTACTAAAACATAAATTGCTAATTTATGATTTAAAAGGTGGATGGTTTATGATCTAATGTCAACTTTATACATTTCTATCCCAGGACCACTCAATTTCCAAATTCTCCATAAATCTGCTTTGGATTACCCAGAATCCCATACCTTTATCACTGACTGTAATGTAAAGACACGAGCAGCAGTCTAAGGTCCTGCATCTCAGTGCTAGAGGCATCACTACAGACCCTGGTTCAAAACTAGGCTGTATCATAACAGGCCGTGATAGGGAGTCCCATAGGGCAACGCACAGTGGCCCAGCATCGTCTTGGTTAGGGTTTGGGCAGGGGGTTTGGCAGGGGTAGGTCCGTCATTGTAAATAATAATTTGTTCTTAGCTGGCTTGCCTGGTTAAATAATGGTTAAATACATTTTTTAAATGTAACTTCATTACACCATTACACTGGCATACAAACTCGGTAGCATAGAGTTGATAATACATATGACGTTGGGAAATAGTGCATTGTGGGTAGTTTAGAAGATTTCACGAAATAAGTTAATACATTTGTAATAATGCAAAAACATAGCTGTTTGTACTTATAGGAAACCATATCGTGATTACAACTAGGCTACTAAGTCTTTAACCACACTGTGTTGTTACACTGGTGAGTAAAAACTCATGCTTCCTACACTTTAACTTTTTGTCTGACAATAAAATAAACATTTTAATAACTGCGTTACCCACTCCAGTCAGCAGATGGCGGTGTGGGAATTTAAGGCGATGCTGTTGGTGTGACGTATAATCTAGTGGACGGAAAGCTTCTTTCAACAGTAGCAACAGTTAGTCAGACACCACGGTAGCTTGCTAGACAAAATAGCCGAACAATAAAGCTCTTTAGATGCTTTAGTGTATATTAGCCACTGTGTTTTAAACCCACTTCTGTCGTCTAGTTAGTTATCCGATTTAATTTCATATTTACGGTGTTGTTGTTATTAGTCAGCTAGCGGGCTGGTTAAGTTAGCATTAGCCTAGCTAGCTAACATCTCCGACCATGCGTTCACTAAGCTACTCTCCTCCTGCTAAAGAAGAGGTCTGTTGGACGGAGAAAGAAGCTCTCGTCAAAGAGGAGGAGGAAGAGGAGGCTGTTTCAATACAAAAACAAGTAGAGGGTGAGGCTGTTACAGTGAAAGAAGAAGAGAAAGACGTTTCAGTGAAAGAAGAGGAAGATGCGTTCAGAGTGAAAGAGGAGGAGGATGTTACTGTAAAAGAAGAAGAGGAAGATGCAGTTTATGGAGTGGAAGAGGAGGGGGAGATGACTGTCACATCGAAAAAGGAAGAAGAGGAGGAAACTGTATATCTGGGCCCGGTTTCCCAAAGGCATGTTAAGGCATCCAATGGTTTTAACAATGAACGGGCCCTGATTAACACTAGTAAGTACTGTCTTAAATACAGAGTCACAAACTCTGCAGTTGTTGAACTGATGTGTGGTGTTAAAGGGGAAATCTGCAATTGCTACATCCATATTGTGACTTTATAATTATTAATTTATAGCCATTGATTCTTGAAGAATATAACACATGCCTCATGAGCTTAGTTCAACTGTTGTACCCCATCAGAACCCCCAAAGAAACTTTTTTTACTCCAATGTTTAGAAACAATGTAAACCAACACTGTATAGCCTCAACATGGTTAAAACTATAATGTTGACATCATGGATGGTCAGTCCTTGCATCCATAGGTCTGTCTATGAATTTGAGAGTAGTTACATTTCTCCAACCCCATAATCATCTTATAACCAAAACAGTGGTGGAATGACAGCTTTGTTATTGTATGAACTGCAGATTGGTTGATTGATTGTGTGGCTTTTTTAAAGGGGCAACCTAGTTTTAAAACAGAAACAAAATGGCTGCCCAGAGACTTGGTTTGGTGAACAGCTGAGGGATGGGGGAAGGAGAAATGTAACCACTCTCAAATTCATAGGGACCTCGTCAAGAAGTTCAGATAATCATGGCGTAACAGTTATAAGGTGTTGGCTTGACAGTCACTGGACCCAGGTTTGAGTTCAGCTCAGGGCCTCCCCCTGAATTCACTACACTATGAATACAAGGACTGGCCATCCATGAGGTCATAATGATAGTTTAACCAGGTTTCTAGGCTATATAGTATATTCTAGAATTCATCCATTATGTTATAATGATAGTTTACCCTGTTTGGGATAGGGGGCAGTATTTTCACGTCCGGATAAAAAACGTACCCGATTTAATCTGGTTACTACTCCTGCCCAGAAACTAGAATATGCATATAATTAGTAGATTTGGATAGAAAACACTGTAAAGTTTCTAAAACTGTTTGAATGGTGTCTGTGAGTATAACAGAACTCATATGGCAGGCAAAAACCTGAGAAGATTCGATACAGGAAGGCCCTGTCTGATAATTTGTTGTCCTTCTGCATCTCTATCGACATTACAGCATCTGTGCTGTAACGTGACACTTTCTAAGGCTTCCATTTGCTCTCTAAAGCCACCAGAAAGTGGAATGGGGTGTCTGCTGTCTCTGGGCAAAGTACAGCAGCTCTGTTTGTGATCAGTCAGCCTGGGGACAGTGAGACTGAGATGCGCGTTCACGAGAATTCAATTTTTTTTTCTTTCAGCCTTTGAATGAATACAACGTTGCCCGGTTGTAATATTATCGCTATTTTACGAGAAAAGTAGCATAAAAATAGATTTTAAACAGCGTTTGATATGTCACAAAAACCAAAACCACAGCTAAATGCAGTACTAACCTTTGATAATCTTCATCAGATGACACTCCTAGGACATTATGTTATACAATACATGCATGTTTTGTTCAATCAAGTTCATATTTATATCAAAAACCAGCTTTTTACATTAGCATGTAAAAAGCCCATAGAGGTTAACCTCTATGGGCTAGGTGGGACGAATTCGTCCCACCTACGTAACAGCCACTGGCAGCCTGTGGCGCGATTTTCAAAACGTAAAAAATCCTATTACTTCAATTTCTCAAACATATGACTATTTTACAGCTATTTAAAGACAAGACTCTCGTTAATCTAACCACACTGTCCGATTTCAAAAAGGCTTTACAACGAAAGCAAAACATTAGATTATGTCAGCAGAGTACCAAGCCAGAAATAATCAGACACCCATTTTTCAAGCCAGCATATAATGTCACCAAAACCCAGAAGACAGCTAAATGCAGCACTCACCTTTGATGATCTTCATCAGATGACAACCCTAGGACAATATGTTATACAATACATGCATGTTTTGTTCAATCAAGTTCATATTTATATCAAAAAACAGCTTTTTACATTAGCATGTGACGTTCAGAACTAGCATACCCCCCGCAAACTTCCGGGGAATTCGCTAACATTTTACTAAATTACTCACGATAAACGTTCACAAAAAGCATAACAATTATTTTAAGAATTATAGATACAGACCTCCTCTATGCACTCGATATGTCCGATTTTAAAATAGCTTTTTGGTGAAAGCACATTTTGCAATATTCTAAGTACATAGCCCAGGCATCACGGGCTCGCTATTTAGACACCCGGCAAGTTTAGCACTCACCATAATCATATTTACTATTATAAAAGTTTGATTACCTTTTGTTGTCTTCGTCAGAATGCACACCCAGGACTGCTACTTCAATAACAAATGTTGGTTTGGTCCAAAATAATCCATCGTTATATCCGAATAGCGGCGTTTTGTTTGTGCGTTCCAGACACTATCCGAAATAGTAAAGAAGTGTCGCGCGCATGGCGCAATTTGTGACAATAAAATTCTAAATATTCCATTACCGTACTTCGAAGCATGTCAACCGCTGTTTAAAATCAATTTTTACGACATTTTTCTCGTAGAAAAGCGATAATATTCCGACAGGGAATCTCCTTTTCGGCAAACAGAGGAAAAAATCCCAAAGGCGGGGGCGGTCGGGTCACGCGCCTAAGCCCAGTGTCCCTTGATCGGCCACTTGAGAAAGGCGATAATGTGTTTCAGCCTGGGGCTGGAATGACGACATTCTGTTTTTTCCCGGGCTCTGAGCGCCTATGGACGACGTGGGAAGTGTCACGTTAGAGCAGAGATCCTTAGTAAATGATAGAGATGGAAAAGAAGTTCAAGAAATGGCCAGACAGGCCACTTCCTGTAAAGGAATCTCTCAGGTTTTGACCTGCCATTTGAGTTCTGTTATACTCACAGACACCATTCAAACAGTTTTAGAAAATGTAGGGTGTTTTCTATCCATATGTAATAAGTATATGCATATTCTAGTTACTGGGTAGGAGTGGTAACCAGATTAAATCGGGTATGTTTTTTATCCAGCCGTGTCAATACTGCCCCCTAGCCCTAACAGGTTAACTTCGGCGATGTCATTTTCAAAATAGCCTCCAACACTCTACTCAGCAAACTGGATGCAGTCTATCACAGTGCCATCCGTTTTGTCACCAATGCCCCATATACCACCCACCACTGCGACCTGTACGCTCTCGTCGGCTGGCCCTCGCTACATATTCGTCGCCAAACCCACTGGCTCCAGGTCATCTATAAGTCTTTGCTATGTAAAGCTCCGCCTTAACTCAGCTCACTGGTCACCATAGCAACACCCACCCATAGCACACGCTCCAGGAGGTATATCTCACTGGTCATCCCCAAAGCCAACACCTACTTTGGCCGCATTTCCTTCCAGTTCTCTGCTGCCAATGACTGGAACGAATTGCAAAAATCGCTGAAGTTGGAGACTTATATCTCCCTCACTAACTTCAAGCATCAGCTATCTGAGCAGCTTACCGATCGCTGCAGCTGTACACAGCCCATCTGTAAATAGCCCATCCAACTGCCTACCTCATCCCCATGTTTTTATTTACTTTTTTGCTCTTTTGTACACCAGTATTTCTACTTGCACATCATCATCTGCACATCTATCTCTCCAGTGTTAATTTGCTAAATTGTAATTACTTCACTACTATGGTCTATTTATTGCCTTGCCTCCGTACTCCATTTGCACACACTGTATGTAGATTTTTCTATTGTGTTATTGACTGTACGTTTGTTTATCCAACGTGTAACTCTGTTGTTTTTTTGTCGCACTGCTTTGCTTTATCTTGGCCAGGTCACAGTTGTAAATGAGAACTTGTTCTCAACTGGCCTACCTGGTTAAATAAATAAATAAAATCTTAACTTTATTGACAACACCCAAATGGATACTGTCATTAACGCGGTTCTTCAATAATTACACATAATTCTTAATGCTTTAGCAAGCATTATATTAAACAGGACATTCAAATATCCTTACAATTATAATCCAAAGTAGTGTGAAATGCATTCATAAGCAACCTGGAAATGGAGGTTACTCCCCTGAGTTTCCCCCATTCACATTCAGAATACATTGTGAAAAACTAAAATCTTTGCTCACCATTTTTGCTCCAGGCAGATATAGTACATCCATAACTAGTGGTTTCCTCATTAGCAGGGAGGAGTTTCTGCAATCAAATTGCATGTGCATCGCCCTCATGCCACAATTTTAGCAAACACAGAAAGGGGCCTATATTGGAGACCAAAAGTCGTCTGGCACACTGCTTAGAGTTTCATCAACTTTAATAACTTATTTCTAGCCTACAATCATTGATGTTACTACTAATGTGAAAACAAGACAAAATATGACTATTCTTGCTCATTTTAAGGCAAATATCAAATAATTTTAACATTCATTACAGACGTCAATTGTTGTACAACATCATGGCTCCGCTGTTGGCATCACCTTTTACAGTGGATTACCGCTGTTGTGGGCCTTTAATCATCTGTCTGACTTTGTTGTTCACACAGGAGAGATACGGGACTATCGTGGATCCTCTGGGGAGCCTCAACAACCTCATGATGCTGACGAGGCAGAGAAGAGTCTCTCCAGATCAGAACACCTCAATAAACACCAGCAGAGACACACAGGGAAGAGAACTCACTGCTGCTCTGACTGTGGGAAGAGATTCAACTCTTCATCAAACCTTAAAATACATAAAAGAATTCACACAGGAGAGAAATCATACGGCTGTGATCAATGTGGGAAGAGTTTTACTACATCTAGCTATCTAACAATACACCAGAGAACACACACAGGAGAGAAACCTTATAGCTGTGATAAATGTGGGAAGAGTTTTGGTGTATCTGGAGGGCTGACAGTGCACCATAGAACACACACAGGAGAGAAATCTTATATCTGTGGTCAATGTGGGAAGAGTTTTGCTGCATCTCTTAGTCTGACTCTACACCAGAGAATACACACAGGAGAGAAACCTTATAGGTGTGATCAATGTGGGAAGAGTTTTACAGGATCTGGCAATCTGACTCTACACCAGAGAATACACACAGGAGAGAAACCTTATAGCTGTGGTCAATGTGGGAAGAGTTTTGGTCAATCTGGCCATCTGGTATCACACCAGAGAATACACACAGGAGAGAAACCTTATAGCTGTGATCAATGTGGGAAGAGTTTTGGTCGATCTGGAGTGCTGACAGTGCACCAGAGAACACACACAGGAGAGAAACCTTATAGCTGTGGTCAATGTGGGAAGAGTTTTGCTGCATTGAGCACTCTGACTCTTCACCAGAGAACACACACAGGAGAGAAGCCTTATAGCTGTGATCAGTGTGACAAGAGATACTCTGATAAAAGATCTCTGATCAAACATCAGAAAATACATACATGAAGGAATTGTTTCATGATATCAATGAAATGAAATCTCACAATGTAGAATGTTTTAACATTGTAGTAGGAGTATTTTAATGATGTCACAATGTAGAACCCTAAACGTTTGTCCCCTGTTCTATTGATTTCAACATGATGTGGATATTAGCCTCAGGGGGAAAATCCAGGCTCTGAAATGGTAGAGTTACTATTTATGAGATTTAACAAAAAGTGACTGACAAAAAAATAACGGACAAAAAAAGAGTTGTGTTACACTTACCATGTTGGTGACCCACTTGAATCAAAACGCAACACTTCAAAATGTAGTGAGCTGTTTTCTACAAATTGTCCTCTAACCAGGGATGTACACATTACTCCCAGATTCCGTGTGGTTTTTGAGCTGTTCGTTTTAACAGGACGTGTAACCTCATCTTCCTCCTTTCGCACAATTGATTGCCAGCAGCATACCACCCTGCATCCCACTGCTGGCTTGCTTCTGAAGCTAAGCAGGGTTGGTCCTGGTCAGTCCCTGGATGGGAGACCATATGCTGCTGGAAGTGGTGTTGGAGGGCCAGTCGGAGGCACTCTTTCCTCTGGTCTAAACAATATCCCAATGCCCCAGGGCAGTGACTACCCAGTGTAGGGTGCCGTCTTTCGGATGGGACGTTAAACGGGTGTCCTGACTCTCTGAGGTCATTAAAGATCCCATGGTACTTATCGTAAGAGTAGGGGTGTTAACCCCGGTGTCCTGGCTAAATTCCCAATCTGGCCCTCATACCATCATGGATATCTAATCATCCCCAGCTTACAATTGGCTCATTCATCCCCCTCCTCTCCCCTGTAACTATTCCCCAGGTTGTTGCTGTAAATGAGAATGTGTTCTCAGTCAACTTAACTAGTAAAATAATGGTAAAGAAAAAAAAATCCACATGATATTGATGAGTTATGACAAATAAATGTTGTGTTCCTTTGTTTAGTGACCCCTAAATTTAAATGCATCACTCCAAAATGTAGCTGACTGTCTTCTGCAGGTTGTCCTCTAACCAGTGAGGTAAAATATATCTCCCATTTCCATGTGTTTTTTTAGTTGTGTTAGTTTCAACATCACGTACAACCTGATTTCCCCCCTAATGGATATCAGTGATTTATTGCTACTTGTCAAAACAACAGCGTTTTTGGTGCAGTTTATAAGGTGCTTGTTTTAAAAAATACAAGTAATATGATTATTGTGGCAGATGTTTGTGTACATAGCACATTTTATGTTTAGGTTTTCAATTTATCCCAAACTGTTTATGCATATTGGTTATTGATTAGGACATGTTAAAACTGTGTTTTGACATTGGGGATATCCCACCTAGCAACATGTAATTGAAAAGCTGTTGAAAATAAGACTATGCAATCAAATATTTCATATTTACATTTCATGAAACATTTAGTAATGATAATTATTTATTCAACCAACTGACAATTTTTTGGTACAATTATATTGACATTGTTCCCCTGCTTTTAGAATATCTGGGTTCATTCTCAGATGTGCCAAACCAAATGTACTAGAGCATGACATTGGGGACTGGGCCCCGTTCCAACAACATGCCTATCTAGTGAACCCTGAAAAGAGAGAGAAGCTCTGCAATGAGGTGGAAAGTTACTATGGATATTGCAGGAGTTTCCTCTTGAAATCAGACATGTCTGTGGTGAGGACAACTTGGTTGCTGATTGTCTCTGGGGTGGGCAGTTAAAAAGTTTTGTGTTTTGCGTTTAGCCAGTGCGTTGCCATGGATCACAATTTATAATTTATTATGACTGCATGGTTTTCCTTATTGGAGATGAGTTTTGTTTGGGCTCGTTCCAAGGGGTCGAGAGTTCTAGAAGCTAGTGAGTTTTAGGAAGAGGAGTATTCTAGAAGCTAGTGAGTTTTAGGAAGACGAGAGTTCTAGAAGCTAGTGAGTTTTAGGAAGACGAGAGTTCTAGAAGCTAGTGAGTTTTAGGAAGAGGAGAGTTCTAGAAGCTAGTGAGTTTTAGGAAGACGAGAGTTCTAGAAGCTAGTGAGTTTTAGGAAGAGGAGAGTTCTAGAATCTAGTGAGTTTTAGGAAGACGAGAGTTCTAGAATCTAGTGAGTTTTAGGAAGACGAGAGTTCTAGAATCTAGTGAGTTTTAGGAAGACGAGAGTTCTAGAATCTAGTGAGTTTTAGGAAGACGAGAGTTCTAGAAGCTAGTGGGATTTAGGATTCTATAGAAAGAAAAAGGAGAAACAAATAATCCTATTGTATATTATTATTTAGAAATAGGTGTTTTTTTCTTGATTTTAATTGTTGACAGCCAGTAGACACCATGTTTATATTGGTGAAGGTGAAGCATTGTAGTTGATTATAATGTGAAATGGAAGTTGTTTTCTGTTGGTGGTGAGCAAACTTGTCCAACATAAATATAGGATATATTTGTTGTCTTAAGGTGTTACAGGCTTTGGTTTTTCCATTTATGTTTTGAGGTTGGACTTTAGTACGTCTAGCTCGTTAGCCCGTCTAGCTCGTTAGCCCGTCTAGCTCGTTAGCCCGTCTAGCTCGTTAGCATGTCTAGCCCGTTAGCACGTCTAGCTCGTTAGCACGTCTAGCTCGTTAGCACGTCTAGCTCGTTAGCCCGTCTAGCTCGTTAGCACGTCTAGCGCGTTAGCACGTAGGACGCACTGATTGGTGTCACCTCGTTAGTCAGTATGTGTTACACCTGTGCTGGCTTGTCCATCTCGTTAGTGGGAAGGTGTTTCACCTGAGCTGGTCCAGGTTCTATTTAAGAGTGTCTGGCCCAGTGCTCCAGTTGTCTTGATACATGTGGAGAGTCAACACCTTTAGTTGCTCCACCTTTTTGGTTTACTTCCTGTCTTTAAGTTTGGTGTGGGTTTTTCTTTTGTTTTCCTCTTCTTGGGCAGATTTAGTGGGTCTCATGGTGGGTGTCTTTTATGTCCCAGTTGTTGTTACTAGTCAACTTCCAGTGGACACCCCCATAGTGTCTTTCAGAACCCCTCCTAAAAAACAAGTTATATTTTGGGTTGGATATTGCATCATATTGTTGATATTTTAATCAATGGCATTTCCTTCCAATGCTCATTAGTCTTTCAGTTGTTATTATTGTTTTTTATCCTCATATTTGTGTACTAAATATTTCTGATTATTTTCATAGTTTTTTCCTGTGAAGCCATTGTGTTGCATCCATGTCTGACATGTGCTGTATAAATAAAGCTTGATTTGATTTGAACATATTGCAAAACTAATGAACCCTATGACCGACCAATCAACAGACTCTTGGTCCACCTTAGTATGAAAAACTGTATCAATCCCACGTTTCCAGCCTGCTGAAGGCGTGGTGGAGTGGTAAACACCACCCCCGGCTCTACCAGGGGCTTGAGGTGGTCTCCCACAGCTCTGCATATGTCATGTTCTGTGGCCTTGCTGTTCCATTTCTTGACTGCCCCTGCAACACAGAAACACATTTAGTCATATTATATAAACCACTCAAAGTAATGGATATGGAGCATCTATGGCCTCAGTTACATCTGGCACCTAAATGTGACTTCTGTCATCTGATCACTCCAAGCTGCATTAGGTTCAGATCTACCAGGATGGGCCTTTGACACAGTCAGGCCACTGATTATGCATCAGCAATGTAAAGAGATGGGGTGAATGAGGGGAAAAGTAAATTTGACACAAATGACCTTCATAACAAATCAAATGTTGTTGGTCACATACAGGTGTTCAGCAGATGTTATTGCAGGTGTAGTGAAATGCTTGTCCTTCTAGTTCCCACAGTGCAGTAATATCTAACAATTTCACAACAAATACCTAATGCACACAAATCTAAGGTAAGGAATGGAATTAGGAATATATAAATATATGGATAAACAATGTCAGAGCAGCATAGACTGAGATACAGTTTATACATACGAGATGAGAAATGATATGCAAACATTATTAAAGGGCCAATGATTTCATGATGCCTGTTTAACAGTCTGATGGCCTTGAGATAGAAGCTGTTTATCAGTCTGATGGCCTGGAGATAGAAGCTGTTTACCAGTCTGATGGTCTGGAGATAGAAGCTGTTTAACAGTCTGATGGCCTGGAGATAGAAGCTGTTTAACAGTCTGATGGCCTGGAGATAGAAGCTGTTTAACAGTCTGATGGCCTGGAGATAGAAGCTGTTTAACAGTCTGACGGCCTGGAGATAGAAGCTGTTTATCAGTCTGATGGCCTGGAGATAGAAGCTGTATAACAGTCTGATGGCCTGGAGATAGAAGCTGTTTAACAGTCTGATGGCCTGGAGATAGAAGCTGTTTATCAGTCTGATGGCCTGGAGATAGAAGCTGTTTTTCAGTCTGATGGTCTGGAGATAGAAGCTGTTTAACAGTCTGACGGCCTGGAGATAGAAGCTGTTTAACAGTCTGACGGCCTGGAGATAGAAGCTGTTTAACAGTCTGATGGCCTGGAGATAGAAGCTGTTTAACAGTCTGACGGCCTGGAGATAGAAGCTGTTTAACAGTCTGATGGCCTGGAGATAGAAGCTGTTTAACAGTCTGATGGCCTGGAGATAGAAGCTGTATAACAGTCTGATGGCCTGGAGATAGAAGCTGTTTAACAGTCTGACGGCCTGGAGATAGAAGCTGTTTAACAGTCTGATGGCCTGGGATAGAAGCTGTTTAACAGTCTGATGGTCTGGAGATAGAAGCTGTTTTTCAGTCTGATGGCCTGGAGATAGAAGCTGTTTATCAGTCTGATGACCTGGAGATAGAAGCTGTTTATCAGTCTGATGGCCTGGAGATAGAAGCTGTTTATCAGTCTGATGGTCTGGAGATAGAAGCTGTTTAACAGTCTGATGGCCTGGAGATAGAAGCTGTTTACCAGTCTGATGACCTGGAGATAGAAGCTGTTTATCAGTCTGATGGTCTGGAGATAGAAGCTGTTTAACAGTCTGATGGTCTGGAGAGAGAAGCTGTTTAACAGTCTGATGGCCTGGAGATAGAAGCTGTTTAACAGTCTGATGGCCTGGAGATAGAAGCTGTTTACCAGTCTGATGGCCTGGAGATAGAAGCTGTTTAACAGTCTGATGGCCTGGAGATAGAAGCTGTTTTTCAGTCTTTCAGTTCCAGCTTTGATGCACCTGTACTGACCTCGCCTTCTGGATGATAGCAGGCTGAACAGGCAGTGGCTCGGGTAATAACAAAGAACAAATGTGTGTGCCTGAGGGGAAATTAACTTTCATACAGCCAAAAAGGGTGAGAAATTACACCCATATCAGTGGACAATTTGCACTAATGTAAATAAACATAGATGATGGAACATATTACCTTTTGCTGACGTGATGAACCGCTAAGGGGACATAAATATTTACCATCTAAACCATGTGTGACCTCTCACCTCTCTGGCGGTAGAAGTGGTCTTCCTAACCAGTCCCTCAACAGCTCTCTGACTGAGCTCCACCCTCACTGGGTCTTCAGAGGAGAGGAAGGCTGAGTAGGGATGGAAGGATGAATGGATCAGTCAGTCAATAAAGTGTAGAGCTGCTGTCTATGCTGTCTGACAAAATCACTATTTTATTAGTTCATTAAAGTAAATAAGGCTTTATGACTGCTGAATACCAACTATCAATCACTTAGATCATGTATTTTCAGGTAGAGATACATCCTTGGGACGTCCCTAGCCCGTTGAAGTTGACATTTAAAATGGTTAAGGTAGGGGTTAAGGTTAGGGTTTAGGGTAGGGATGTCCCAAGGATCCCAGATAGCATTGACCATTGTGCATTCTTCTGTCTCTTTTACATAGCAGGTGATGAGTTCTGACTTCTGAACTTGAAAATATTAAATATCTTTATTATGTGAAATTGTATGAAACAATGATGTATGTTGATGCTAATATGATGTACAATATTCCATCATGTTTCTATCTGATAACAACAGAGTAATATATTTAATATGACAAATACTATTTTTTTTATAGTTTCACTAATTCATTTTAATTAACTTAATCATTATGAGTCAACATCAGTTCACCGTCTCACCTCATACTGTATTGGAGCAGCAGCAGCTGACTGCCCAGTTCAACATCAGTTCACCGTCTCACCTCATACTGTGTTGGAGCAGCAGCAGCTGACTGCCCAGTTCAACATCAGTTCACCGTCTCACCTCATACTGTATTGGAGCAGCAGCAGCTGACTGCCCGGTTCAACATCAGTTCACCGTCTCACCTCATACTGTATTGGAGCAGCAGCAGCTGACTGCCCGGTTCAACATCAGTTCACCGTCTCACCTCATACTGTATTGGAGCAGCAGCAGCTGACTGCCCAGTTCAACATCAGTTCACCGTCTCACCTCATACTGTATTGGAGCAGCAGCAGCTGACTGCCCAGTTCAACATCAGTTCACCGTCTCACCTCATACTGTATTGGAGCAGCAGCAGCTGACTGCCCGGTTCAAAGTCAGTTCACCGTCTCACCTCATACTGTATTGGAGCAGCAGCAGCTGACTGCCCAGTTCAACATCAGTTCACCTTCTCACCTCATACTGTATTGGAGCAGCAGCAGCTGACTTGATCGTTGATGCTATTCATCATGTTTGAATCTGAGAGTAAATAGAGCCGACTACACTCTAAAAATGAAGGGTTCAACTGGAGTTGTTCTCAGATCCCCTAAGAACCGTAGGGTTCTTGGTCAATGAAAAACAGCCCCAAAAGGTTCTTCAAAGAACTTGTTAGAAGGTGGGTTCATCGAGGAACCTCCGTTGTTGCTGGACTTCTTCCGGGAACTTCGCAATTACAACTGAAAACGATGGTGACAAGTTTGGATGCGACAACAGTTAAAAAGGTTAAGTTGGGTTGATGTTTGGCTCTGAATATGTCTCGAAATCATTTATTATAATAATATAACATACTAATAATGAATAACGAAGACAATGATGGTTTTCTGTGAATATCTTCCATAACGTTACTATAGTTAATTAACGTAAATATTAGAAAGCCGGGTTTGACCGTCGGCGTTGTATGAGCTACAGTACAGTACCGTTAGCTAGCTAGCTAACGTTATGTCCTAACTAGGCACAACTAGGTTTGGATTATTTCCTCAACTATATTCTTTCCCATATATTGTATATCGTTTCCATAAAGACAACATGGCTTTACACTCATTAACGTAAGTTTCCAATCTACATGTACAACTAGCTTCGTTAACTAACTAATTAACTAACTAAGGACGGTGACCTGTCCAGACCAGATGTTACAACGAACTGAATCGTCAATGGAGGTCTTCCTCTTTATATAGCCTGCTACAGCATGCAATACTATTAACTCACAAGGGGGAAGAACGTTACATGGACAATACTATCCCATTTTGGACACGTTACATGGACAATAGTATCCCATTTTGGAAACGTTACATGTACAATACTATCTCATTTTGGAAACGTTACATGGATAATACTATCCCATTTTGGAAACGTTACATGTACAATACTATCCCATTTTGGAAACGTTACATGTACAATACTATCCCATTTAGGAAACGTTACATGTACAATACTATCCCATTTTGGAAACGTTACATGTACAATACTATCCCATTTTGGAAACGTTACATAGACAATACTATCCCATTTTGGAAACGTTACATGTACAATACTATCCCATTTTGGAAACGTTACATGTCCGCCCCCTTGTGGAGGGCAATTAATATCTTAGATGGTAGCTCTAGATGGGATTCAAATGCATAATGGTATTAATACAGTGTCTAGACTACCTCTTTTGTATAAATGCCCTTCAGAATCCCAACACAGTATTGCCACGCAGCAAAATGTTGCATATAATATATAACACTTACTCTTGAGTTGCTGACTTGTTGCACCCTTGACAACTACTATGATTATTATTATTTGACCATGCTGGTCATTTATGAACATTTGAACATCTTGGCCATGTTCTGTTATAATCTCCACCCCGGCACAGCCAGAAGAGGACTGGCCACCCCTCATAGCCTGGTTCCTCTCTAGGTTTCTTTCTGGGTTTTGGCCTTTCTAGGGAGTTTTTCCTAGCCACCGTGCTTCTACACCTGCATTGCTTGCTGTTTGGGGTTTTAGGCTGGGTTTCTGTACAGCACTTTGAGATATCAGCTGATGTAAGAAGGGCTATATAAATAAATTGTATTTGATACAGATCTCTGTGAGGAACTATAGATCTCTGAGAGGAACTATACATTTACATTTAAGTCATTTAGCAGATGCTCTTATCCAGAGCGACTTACAAATTGGTGCATTCACCTTATGATATCCAGTGGAACAACCACTTTACAATAGTGCATCTAAATCTTTTAAGGGGGGGGGGGGGGGGGGGGTTAGAAGGATTACTTTATCCTATCCTAGGTATTCCTTAAAGAGGTGGGGTTTCAGGTGTCTCCGGAAGGTGGTGATTGACTCCGCTGTCCTGGCGTCGTGAGGGAGCTTGTTCCACCATTGGGGTGCCAGAGCAGCGAACAGTTTTGACTGGGCTGAGCGGGAACTGTGCTTCCGCAGAGGTAGGGGGCCAGCAGGCCAGAGGTGGATGAACGCAGTGCCCTCGTTAGGGTGTAGGGACTGATCAGAGCCTGAAGGTATGGAGGTGCCGTTCCCTTCACAGCTCCGTAGGCAAGCACCATGGTCTTGTAGTGGATGCGAGCTTCAACTGGAAGCCAGTGGAGTGAGCGGAGGAGCGGGGTGACGTGAGAGAACTTGGGGAGGTTGAACACCAGACGGGATGCGGAGTTCTGGATGAGTTGTAGGGGTTTAATGGCACAGGCAGGGAGCCCAGCCAACAGGGAGTTGCAGTAATCCAGACGGGAGATGACAAGTGCCTGGATTAGGACCTGCGCCGCTTCCTGTGTGAGGCAGGGTCGTACTCTGCGAATGTTGTAGAGCATGAACCTACAGGATCGGGTCACCGCCTTGATGTTAGCGAAGAACGACAGGGTGTTGTCCAGGGTCACGCCAAGGTTCTTAGCACTCTGGGAGGAGGACACAATGGAGGTGTCAACCGTGATGGCGAGATCATGGAACGGGCAGTCCTTCCCCGGGAGGAAAAGCAGCTCCGTCTTGCCGAGGTTCAGCTTGAGGTGGTGATCCGTCATCCACACTGATTTGTCTGCCAGACATGCAGAGATGCGATTCGCCACCTGGTTATCAGAAGGGGGAAAGGAGAAGATTAATTGTGTGTTGTCTGCATAGCAATGATAGGAGAGACTATGTGAGGATATGACAGAGCCAAGTGACTTGGTGTATAGCGAGAATAGGAGAGGGCCGAGAACTGAGCCCTGGGGGACACCAGTGGTGAGAGCACGTGGTGCGGAGACAGATTCTCGCCACGCCACCTGGTAGGAGCGACCTGTCAGGTAGGACGCAATCCAAGAGTGGTCCGCGCCGGAGATGCCCAACTCGGAGAGGGTGGAGAGGAGGATCTGGTGGTTCACAGTATCAAAGGCAGCAGATAGGTCTAAAAGGATGAGAGCAGAGGAGAGAGAGTTAGCTTTAGCAGTGCGGAGAGCCTCCGTGACACAGAGAAGAGCAGTCTCAGTTGAATGACCAGACTTGAAACCTGACTGATTTGGATCAAGAAGGTCATTCTGAAAGAGATAGCAAGAGAGCTGGCCAAGGACGGCACGCTCAAGAGTTTTGGAGAGGAAAGAAAGAAAGAAGGGATACTGGTCTGTAGTTGTTGACATCGGAGGGATCGAGTGTAGGTTTTTTGAGAAGGGGTGCAACTCTCGCTCTCTTGAGGATGGAAGGGACATATCCAGTGGTCAAGGATGAGTTGATGAACGAGGTGAGGTAAGGGAGAAGGTCTCCGGAAATGGTCTGGAGGAGAGTGGGGGGATAGGGTCAAGCGGGCAGGTTGTTGGGCGGCCGGCCGTCACAAGTCGCAAGATTTCATCTGGAGAGAGAGGGGAGAAAGAGGTCAAAGCATAGGGTAGGGCAATGTGAGCAGGACCAGCGGTGTCGTTTGACTTAACAAACGAGGAGCGGATGTCGTCAACCTTCTTTTCAAAATGGTTGACGAAGTCATCCGCAGAGAAGGAGGAGGGGGGAGGGGGGAGGAGGATTCAGGAGGGAGGAGAAGGTAGCAAAGAGCTTCCTCGGGTTAGAGGCAGATGCTTGGAATTTAGAGTGGTAGAAATTGGCTTTAGCAGCAGAAACAGAGGAAGAAAATGTAGAGAGGAGGGAGTGAAAGGATGCCAGGTCCGCAGGGAGGCTAGTTTTCCTCCATTTCCGCTCGGCTGCCCGGAGCCCTGTTCTGTGAGCTCGCACTGAGTCGTCGAGCCACGGAGCAGGAGGGGAGGACCGAGCCGGCCGGGAGGATAGGGGACATAGAGAGTCAAAGGATGCAGAAAGGGAGGAGAGGAGGGTTGAGTAGGCAGAATCAGGAGATAGGTTGGAGAAGGATTGAGCAGAGGGAAGAGATGATAGGATGGAAGAGGAGAGAGTAGCGGGAGAGAGAGAGCGAAGGTTGCGACGGCGCAATACCACCCGAGTAGGGGCAGAGTGAGAAGTGTTGGAGGAGAGCGAGAGGGAAAAGGATACAAGGTAGTGGTCGGAGACTTGGAGGGGAGTTGCAATGAGATTAGTGGAAGAACAGCATCTAGTAAAGATGAGGTCAAGCGTATTGCCTGCCTTGTGAGTAGGGGGGAGGGTGAGAGGGTGAGAGGGTGAGGTCAAAAGAGGAGAGGAGTGGAAAGAAGGAGGCAGAGAGGAATGAGTCAAAGGTTGACATGGGGAGGTTAAAGTCACCCATAACTGTGAGGGGTGAGCCATCCTCAGGAAAGGAACTTATCAAGCCGTCAAGCTCATTGATGAACTCTCCAAGGGAACCTGGAGGGCGATAAATGATAAGGATGTTAAGCTTGAATGGGCTAGTGACTGTGACAGCATGGAATTCAAAGGAGGAGATAGACAGATGGGTCAGGGGAGAAAGAGAGAATGTCCACTTGGGAGAGATGAGGATTCCAGTGCCACCCCCCGCTGGCCAGATGCTCTCGGGGTATGCGAGAACACGTGGTCAGACGAGGAGAGAGCAGTAGGAGTAGCAGTGTTTTCTGTGGTAATCCATGTTTCCGTCAGCGCCAAGAAGTCGAGGGACTGGAGCGTAGCATAGGCTGAGATGAACTCTGCCTTGTTGGCCACAGACCGGCAGTTCCAGAGGCTGCCGGAGACCTGGAACTCCATGTGGGTTGTGCGCACAGGGACTAGGTAACCTCGATAGTTTATCTGTACTACACCTTTATCATGATACAAAGGCAACTATGTAGCTAGCTAACGTAACACTAATCAAGACGTTCCTTTGTAATGTATTGAGTTTCTACAGTGCTGCTAGTCGGTAAAGTTGGCTAGCTAGCAGTGGTGTTGACTAAGTTTGACTAGGTTTAGAAAACAGCGTCGCGGCGGACGAAAATAGCTGGCTAGCTAACCTCGAAAATTACTCTAAACTACACAAAGACAGCAAAGACAGCTATGTAGCTAGCTAACACTACACTAATCAAATCGTTCCGTTGTAATGTATTAGTTTCTGCAGTGCTACAGTGCTGCTATTGGTAAAGTTGGCTAACTAGCGGTGGCTGTGGAGTTGACTGTTAGGAAAACGGCGCCGCTGCGAGCTGGCTAGCTAACCTCGATAATTTCTCTAAAGTTGGCGGTAAACTACACAATTATCTTTGATACAAAGACAGCAAAGACAACTATGTAGCTAGCTAACACTACACTAATCAAATCGTTCCGTTGTAATGTATTTAGTTTCTACAGTGCTACAGTGCTGCTATTGGTAATGTAGGCTAGCTAGCAGTGGCTGTGGTGATGACTAGGTTTGGAAAACGGTGTCGCGGCGGACGAAAATAGCTGGCTAGCTAACCTCGATAATTTCTCTAAACTACACCACTATCTTTGATACAACGACAGCAAAGACAGCTATGTAGCTAGCTAAAATTGCTCAGATCAAACAAATCAAACCGTTGTAATGTAGTGAAATGTAATATTACCTGCGGAGCGAAGTGCAGCACGACTACTCGCTCCAAACCCGGAAGTTTCTATAGATCTCTGAGAGGAACTATAGATCTCTGTGAGGAACTATAGACCTCTAGGAGGAACTATAGACCTCTAGGAGGAACTATAGATCTCTAGGAGGAACTATAGATCTCTGTGAGGAACTATAGATCTCTAGGAGGAACTATAGACCTCTAGGAGGAACTATAGACCTCTAGGAGGAACTATAGATCTCTAGGAGGAACTATAGATCTCTGTGAGGAACTACAGACCTCTGTGAGGAACTATAGACCTCTAGGAGGAACTACAGATCTCTGTGAGGAACTACAGACCTCTGTGAGGAACTATAGATCTCTGAGAGGAACTATAGATCTCTGAGAGGAACTATAGATCTCTAGGAGGAACTATAGATCTCTGTGAGGAACTATAGATCTCTAGGAGGAACTATAGACCTCTAGGAGGAACTATAGACCTCTAGGAGGAACTATAGATCTCTGTGAGGAACTACAGACATCTAGGATGAACAACAGATCTCTGTGAGGAACTACAGACCTCTGTGAGGAACTATAGATCTCTGTGAGGAACTATAGATCTCTGTGAGGAACTATAGATCTCTGTGAGGAACTATAGATCTCTAGGAGGAACTATAGATCTCTAGGAGGAACTATAGATCTCTAGGAGGAACTATAGATCTCTAGGAGGAACTATAGATCTCTGTGAGGAACTATAGATCTCTGTGAGGAACTACAGACCTCTAGGAGGAACTACAGATCTCTGTGAGGAACTACAGACCTCTAGGAGGAACTACAGATCTCTGTGAGGAACTATAGATCTCTGTGTGGAACAATAGATCTCTGTGAGGAACTATAGATCTCTAGGAGGAACTATAAATCTCTGTGAGGAACTATAGATCTCTATGTTACTATCCAAACATCAGATTAAGACTCAGTCACACAACTCTCATATCCACAGTCACACAACTCTCATATCACAGTCACACAATGCTATTCCCAAACATACCTAATCAATTAGTTGTTTTTCAACAATATTTTAACCTGCAGGAATATCTTCACATTTCTATCTCATGGTTAGTTGCTAGGATAATGTAACTCATACATGTACATATTTCAATACTTCTAAAATGGGGTCCAGGTTTAAAACAATTACAGGTTTAAAACAATTACAGGTGCACCGTACTATCATAAATGGTCTGTGTGGTTTCCCTGAGATCCCAAGTTTGAGGGATCCCTCATGCACCATTTACCCAGGTCGTCAGGAGCGGTCACCAAGTCAAGATTCACATTCCCATCGCCAAATGTGGTGGTTAATTTCTTTAATATCAAATGAGGAGACAAACTTATGACACAAGTCAGAGTTATTCTTAAAATCAATCTTTATTCACTTATAAGGGAGCAGGTCAATACAATGTACACATATAAAGTGAATCAATTGAGTGCTCTACGATAAATGATGGCTGGTCGACGAATCACCCCCAGATGATTCGTTGAGAGCCACGATACAAAAGTACAAAGGTCTTTTACAGCCAAGACACACCCCTTTTAACCTACATGACCAACAACAGATGTATAGAACGGGTCACAAGGTTAAGACTTGTATGAAAGATACTTATAAATTCTCAGCAGAGACTATCTGCTGTAAAAACAGTACTCTTTGTGTAGAGACCAGGGTCTGGCCCTGAGGTCATCTCTCCCTGGTACCATATAGAACAGAAACATTAACTCATGTTCTGGAATGCGGTCTCTTTAGGTTTTATCACCCAAAAGACATTGTAAATCTCCTGTCAGTGTTTTCTCCCAGAGGCCCATCCTCAGTAAAACACACAGACACAATAGTTCCAAGAACCCTCTATTCTGTTGCATAAAACAACCATTTGATGCAATAAAAGTATTATAACATAATGTTGCAATTTTGCTCTCAGTGTCCACTGAAAGTTGACTAGTAACAACAACTGGGACATAAAAGACACCCACCATGAGACCCACTAAATCTGCCCAAGAAGAGGAAAACAAAAGAAAAACCCACACCAAACTTAAAGACAGGAAGTAAACCAAAAAGGTGGAGCAACTAAAGGTGTTGACTCTCCACATGTATCAAGACAACTGGAGCACTGGGCCAGACACTCTTAAATAGAACCTGGACCAGCTCAGGTGAAACACCTTCCCACTAACGAGATGGACAAGCCAGCACAGGTGTAACACATACTGACTAACGAGGTGACACCAATCAGTGCGTCCTACGTGCTAACGAGCTAGACGGGCTAACGAGCTAGACGTGCTAACGAGCTAGACGTGCTAAAGTCCAACCTCAAAACATAAATGGAAAAACCAAAGACTGTAACACCTTACGAGAATGCTCACCACCAACAGAAAACAACTTTTATTTCACATTATAATCAACTACAATGCTTCACCTTCACCAATATAAACATGGTGTCTACTGGCTGTCAACAATTAAAAACAAGAAAACACAACACATATCCAAAACGGAAAAACGTGCAGTCAAGATAAGATCCATGACAACTCACAGGCTAAACGCAAAACACAAAACAGCCCACCTTGAGAAAATCAGAAACCAAGATGTCCTCACCATGGACACTCACCATGGACTGCAATATCCATAGTAACTTTCCACCTCACTGCAGAGCTTCTCTCTCTTTTCAGGGTTCACTAGATAGGCATGTTGTTGGATCAGGCCCAGTCCAAAATGTCATGCTCTAGTACATTTGGTTTGGCACATCTGAGAATGAACCCTGATATTCTAAAAGCAGGGCAACAATGTCAATATAATTGTACCAAAAATGTCAGTTGGTTGCATTAAAAATAATCATTACTAAATGTTACATGAAATGTAAATATGAAATATTTGGTTGCATAGTCTACTTTCAACAGCTTTTCAATGACATGTTGCTAGGTGGGATATCCCCAATGTCAAAACACAGTTTTAACGTGTCCAAATCAATAACCAATATGCAGAAACAGTTTGGGATATTGAAAACCTAAACATAAAATGTGCTATATACACAAACATCAGCCATAATAATCATATTACTTGGATTTTTTTTAAACAAGCACCTTTATAAAACTGCACAAGTAGCAATAAATCACTGATATCCATTAGGGGGGAAATCAGGTTGTTCGTGCTGTTGAAACAACTAAAAAAACACATGGAAATGGAGATATATTTCACCTCACTGGTTAGAGGACAACCTGCAGAAGACAGTCAGCTACATTTTGGAGTGATGCATTTCAATTTAGGGGTCGCTAAACAAAGGAACACAACATTTATTTGTCATAACTCATCGATATCATGTTGAAATCAATTGTAAGACAGGAGGGAGATGAGGTTGCACGTCCTGTTAAAACTAACAGCTCAAAAACCACACGGAATCTGGGAATAATGTGTACATCCCTGGGTAGAGGACAATTTGTAGAAAACAGCCAGATACATTTTGAAGTGTTGCATTTTGATTCCAGTGGGTCACCAACGTGGTAAGTGGAACACAACTCTTTTTTTGTTAGTCACTTTTTGTTAAATCTCATAAATAGTAACTCTTCCATTTCAGAGCCTGGATTTTCCCCCTGAGGCTAATATCCATATCATGTTGAAATCAATAGAACAGGGGACAAACGTTTAGGGTTCTACATTGTGACATCATTAAAATACTCCTACTACAATGTTTAAACATTCTACATTGTGACATTAATTCATTGATATCATGAAACAACTCCTTCATGTATGTATTTTCTGATATTTGATCAGAAGTCTTTTATCAGATTATCTCTGGTCACAGCTATAACATTTCTCTCCTGTGTGTGTTCTCTTGTGTACTGTCAGACCGCTAGATGAAACAAAACTCTTCCCACATTGATCACAGCTATAAGGTTTCTCTCCTGTGTGTGTTCGTCGGTGTATTGTCAGATAGCTAGATTGACTAAAACTCTTCCCACATTGACCACAGCTATAAGGTTTCTCTCCTGTGTGTATTCTCTTGTGTTGAGTCAGATGGCAAGATTGACCAAAACTCTTCCCACATTGACCACAGCTATAAGATTTCTCTCCTGTGTGTGTTCTCTGATGAATTTTAATGCCTGATGAGGAAGTAAATCTCTTCCCACAGTCAGAGCAGCAGTGAGTTCTCTTCCCTGTGGATCTCTGCAGGTGTTTCTTGAGGTGTTCTGATCTGGAGAGACTCTTCTCTGCCTCTTCAGCATCATGATGTTGTTGAGGCTCCCCAGAGGATCCATGATAGTCCCGTATCTCTCCTGTGTGAACAACAAAGTCAGACAGATGATTAAAGGCCCACAACAGCGGTAATCCACTGTAAAAGGTGATGCCAACAGCGTAGCCATGATGTTGGACAACAATTGACGTCTGTAATGAATGTTAAAATTATTTGACATTTGCCTTAAAATGAGCAAGAAAAGTCATAGTTTGTCTTGTTTTCACATTAGTAGTAACATCGATGATTGTAGGCTAGAAATAAGTTATTAAAGTTGATGAAACTCTAAGCAGTGTGCCAGACGACTTTTGGTCTCCAATATAGGCCCCTTTCTGTGTTTGCTAATATTGCGCTTTGCCATCAGCCTGACAATGAGTGTTTGTCCACTAAGTGTTTAACATAACTTCTCCTAACAACAACATAGACCTACTGTAGGACCCATAACTATAACATAGACCTATTGTAGGACCCATAACTTCTCCTAACAACAACATAGACCTGCTGTAGGACCCATAACTTCTCCTAACAACAACATAGACCTGCTGTAGGACCCATAACTTCACCTAACAATAACATAGACCTGCTGTAGGATCCATAACATCACCTAACAACAACATAGACCTACTGTAGGACCCATAACTTCACCTAACAACATAGACCTACTGTAGGACCCATAACTTCACATAACAACAACATAGACCTACTGTAGGACCCATAACTATAACATAGACCTACTGTAGGACCCATAACTTCACCTAACAATAACATACCTACTGTAGGACCCATAACTTCACCTAACAATAACAGACCTACTGTAGGAACCATAACTTCACCTAACAACAACATAGACCTACTGTATGACTCATAACTTCACCTAACAACAACATAGACCTACCGTAGGACCCATAACTTCACCTAACAACAACATAGACCTACTGTAGAACCCATAACTTCACCTAACAACAACATAGACCTACTGTAGGACCCATAACTTCACCTAACAACAACATAGACCTAGGACTATAAATTATTTAATATTTCAGGTGAAACATGGAAACTAAAATGTCTTTGTCATGACATTTCATAACCTGATCACCAGATAATTTTGTGAATAATCCCACTAGGCTACTCTGTAATGTGTTGTCATTCTAAATGTCCTGAATATAGGAAAATAGCTCTGTCTGTTGTACAATAGCCTATCCATCAAGGAACAGATCTCTACACATTATGAGCTAAGTATCTCTGTGTCCAAACAGACTAACGAGACCCTACTGTAAATCAAGCAGACAATAACACATTATAAACATCAATTTGTTAGGGATGTTGGATCCAACGTGGAGCACGGCATAACTGTCTTTACCAGAGTAATGAATGAAGAAGCACTTTGGTTGTTGTTGCATGTCGTGATGTTTGTCATGTGACTGTCATTCAGAAAATGATTTTCTGGATCAGCTGATGATAGTTGAACATGTGACTGTAACTAAACAGCTACAGTATTAAGAATTATGTGTAATTATTGAAGAACGACGTTAATGACAGTATCCATTTGGGTGTTGTCAATAAAGTTAAGGTGACTCGGTTAGAACCATTGGATTTAGCAAACTCTGAAATGATTTAGGATTTCTGTGCCCATGAAAACTGTTTTTCCAGCGTAACATAAGGAGACACTAAATGTTACGTAGGTAGAGAGCATTTCAGAGATCTGAATACAAAAAACTGTCCTAACAGGACAATAACCTAAACCACAAGGCCAAATCTACACTGGAGGAGCTTACCAAGATGACATTGAATGTTCCTGAGTGGCCTAGTTACAGTTTGGACTTAAATCGTCTTGAAAGTCAATGCAAGACTAGAAAATGGCTTTCTAGCAATGATCAACAACCAACTTGACAGAACAGGAAGGATTTTTAAAAGAATAATGAATATTCACATGAAGATCAGTCTCCTATTGGATGACATCACGACTTCCCATCAAGCCAACTCCTTGAAGGCCTTACTATGACATCACTCACTCCTTCTAGTTTGCAGTTGTTAAAAAAACACTATTTTGCTCAAAACATTTATTTGTTTCCCATTAGTGTGTTTATACTTTACTGCATTTATATCACTTTTCAACAGGAAAAGTTTAAAAATCCCTGGAGGACGTAATGGACAATTCATACAGTACAAAAATATATTCAAGTGTAGAATGCCCTTTTAAAAATCACACATTAGTTCAACAACTGCAGAGTTTGTGTCCCTGTTTTATTAGATAGCACTCACTGTATTTACTGGTGTTAATGAGATCAATGTCCCTGTTTTATTAGATAGTACTCACTGTATTTACTGGTGTTAATCAGATCAATGTCCCTGTTTTATAAGATAGTACTCACTGTATTTACTGGTGTTAATCAGATCAATGTCCCTGTTTTATTAGATAGTACTCACTGTATTTACTGGTGTTAATCAGATCAATGTCCCTGTTTTATTAGATAGTACTCACTGTATTTACTGGTGTTAATCAGATCAATGTCCCTGTTTTATAAGATAGTACTCACTGTATTTACTGGTGTTAATCAGATCAATGTCCCTGTTTTATTAGATAGTACTCACTGTATTTACTGGTGTTAATCAGATCAATGTCCCTGTTTTATTAGATAGTACTCACTGTATTTACTGGTGTTAATCAGATCAATGTCCCTGTTATATTAGATAGTACTCACTGTATTTACTGGTGTTAATCAGATCAATGTCCCTGTTTTATTAGATAGTACTCACTGTATTTACTGGTGTTAATCAGTTCTCCAGTCTTCTCTTCTTCGTCCTCCTCTAATGTGACAGTAATCTCCCCCTCTTCATCCTTCATTCCAAAAACGTCTTCATTTTCTTTTACTTCCTCCTCTTCTTTCACAGTAACATCCTCCTCCTCTTTCACTCTGAACGCATCTTCCTCTTCTTTCTCTGTAACGTCTTTCTCTTCTTCTTTCACGGTAACAGCCTCACCCTCTACTTGTTGTTTTACTGTGACATCCTCCTCTTCCTTCTCCTCTTTCACGACAATGTTCAACCCCAGAGCTTCTTTCTCCGTCCAACAGACCTCCACTTTAGCAGGAGGAGAGTAGCTTAGTGAACTCATGGTCGGGGATGTTAGCTAGCTAGACTAGTGCTAACTTAACCAGCCCGCTAGCTGACTTACAACGTAAATATTAAATTAAATGGGGTAGCTAGTTGTTTACACATAAGTATGTTTAAATCACAGTTACAATTAAACCAGGAAAGTGTCTAAAGAACTTGAATGTTCCGACTTTGTTGGCTAGCGAGCTACCGAGGTAGCTGCAGTTGTTGAAGAGTTCCGTCCACTAGATTATACGTCACACTAGAAACATCGCCTGAAAGACACATGTCGCCATCTGCTGTCTGGAGGGAGGAAACGCAGTTGAGGAGGGAAAACTATTTTTATTCTTCATTGAATTATAATATTATAAAGCAGTTTAGGGAAACGTTTTTTTTTCTCTCCATCAAATATGAATATTATATCAACACGTATAAAGAGCAACAAGTGTTGTTTGTTTAGTTCAGATTTTTAATGAAAATTTAAAACAAACTTAACCTCTACTTCACATCTGTATTTCTGATTCAGTCAAATGACTATATATCAAAATAGGCACCTAGTTATTGGTACCCTTGATAAAGATGAGCTAAAATTACTGTATGAAATAAATAAATAAACTTTACCCACTACCAGGATATTTTAGCCCAAAACCTGGTTACCTCTCTGCTAGGAGGCTGAAACTTGGCCATAAGTGGATCTTCCAGCAAGACACATCAACATCCACAAAGAAATGGTTAATTGGGCACAAAATCAACATTTTCAATGGCCATCTCAGTCTTCGGACTTGAACTCCATTGAAAACCTGTGGTTTGAATTGAACAGGGCAGTCCACAAGCGCAGACTAAATAAATCAAGGACAGATAGAGATTCTGTATGGAGGAATGTGTTCTCTAATCTCATAAAACATTTCAGTGTCGTTATTCTCTGAACAGACTAGGTCTATACTGCTCCTACATGGTGTAACAATACATCATGTAGATGTATATAATGAACAGACTAGGTCTATACTGCTCCTACATGGTGTAACAATACATCATGTAGATGTATATAATGAACAGACTAGGTCTATACTGCTCCTACATGGTGTAACAATACATCATGTAGATGCATATAATGAACAGACTAGGTCTATACTGCTCCTACATGGTGTAACAATACATCATGTAGATGTATATAATGAACAGCCTAGGTCTATACAAAAAGTTTGGGGTCACTTAGAAATGTCCTTGTTTTTGAAAGAAAATCAAAATGTTTCATTTATTTACCTGTGTTTGCTTTGTCATTATGGGGTATTGTGATGTCATTATAGGGTATTGTGATGTCATTATAGGGCATTGTGATGTCATTATGGGGCAACGTGATGTCATTATGGGGCAATGTGATGTCTTATGGGGTATTGTGTGTAGATTGATGAGGGAAAAAAATGATTTAATACATTTTAGAATAAGGCTGTAACGTAACAAAATGTAGAAAAGGTGAAGGGGTCTGAATACTTTCCGACTGCACTGTATATATTGGGGAAGTACTTAGTGACATCACTTCATTAAACATGAGGTACAAATATATAACATAGGTTCACAATATCAACATTCAATGTATCAGAATATATGACCAAGCTGGAAGTGTAAACGCCAGCCCAGCCACAATCCTAGAGGTTCACTAATGATCAATCTCCTCCTTCACATCTGACTCCTGATGATCAACCTCCTCCTTCACATCTGACTCCTGATGATCAACCTCCTCCTTCACATCTGAGTCCTGATGATCAACCTCCTCCTTCACATCTGACTCCTGATGATCAACCTCCTCCTTCACATCTGACTCCTGATGATCAACCTCCTCCTTCACATCTGACTCCTGATGATCAACCTCCTCCTTCACATCTGACTCCTGACGATCAACCTCCTCCTTCACATCTGACTCCTGATGATCAACCTCCTCCTTCACATCTGACTCCTGACGATCAACCTCCTCCTTCACATCTGACTCCTGATGATCAACCTCCTCCTTCACATCTGAGTCCTGATGATCAACCTCCTCCTTCACATCTGACTCCTGATGATCAACCTCCTCCTTCACATCTGACTCCTGATGATCAATCCAGAGTGTCTTCTTCTTTGGAGAATCATCATCGAATAGGCCGTCGTCACGACTACCGCCCACTAGTTAATTGTCATTCAGGTTATCAATGGGAAGAGCATTAGCAATATGTCCTGTCTGGTAACTTGTCTTGTTCAATAGATTTACATTCGCAGGTGCACAGGGAGAAACCCCATTAAAACACTTTTGGAAGTCTTTAACTGTATCAAAGTCTGTTCCCTGTGATGTTGGGACAGATGATAGTCCCTTATTATACAAGAGACAAAATCCCCTAATTCTACAGCACAACGGCAGAGTCATGTCTTCAGTGTAAAACTAACAATGACTCAATAATCCTTCTGGGAATGTGATGATGTCATAAAGTTATGGGAGGAGTTAGAAAGTTGTCTGTCAGAAGTACAGGATTATAATGTAAACTTACTTTTAATCCGTCTGTCTGCATATTTCAAGACATGACATATGAGGGTGCAGTGAGATACCCCCAGAGTTGGACGATACTTTTCTCGTCAATCATCTTAAATATTATACTTCATTAAAACCTGGAAATCAACCAATCCTCTGTTGTTAATTCAATAGAAAGGTCAAATGCTTTATTATCTAAAAGATGAAAGTGACGGAGAGAAATAAAATGGTGCTGATTCGGGCGCTGGAGATGGGGGTGTTCTAGTGGGTCTGGACAGGTGTGATGTAGTTAATGGAGATGGAGGTGTGTTCTAGTGGGCAGGTGTGATGTAGTTATTGGAGATGGAGATGTGTTCTAGTGGACAGGTGTGATGTAGTTAATGGAGATGGAGGTGTGTTCTAGTGGACAGGTGTGATGTAGTTAATGGAGATGGAGGTGTGTTCTAGTGGACAGGTGTGATGTAGTTAATGGAGATGGAGGTGTGTTCTAGTGGACAGGTGTGATGTAGTTAATGGAGATGGAGGTGTGTTCTAGTGGACAGGTGTGATGTAGTTAATGGAGATGGAGGTGTTCTAGTGGGTCTGGACAGGTGTGATGTAGTTAATGGAGATGGAGGTGTGTTCTAGTGGGTCTGGACAGGTGTGATGTAGTTAATGGAGATGGAGGTGTGTTCTAGTGGGCAGGTGTGATGTAGTTATTGGAGATGGAGGTGTGTTCTAGTGGACAGGTGTGATGTAGTTAATGGAGATGGAGGTGTGTTCTAGTGGACAGGTGTGATGTAGTTAATGGAGATGGAGGTGTGTTCTAGTGGACAGGTGTGATGTAGTTAATGGAGATGGAGGTGTGTTCTAGTGGACAGGTGTGATGTAGTTAATGGAGATGGAGGTGTGTTCTAGTGGACAGGTGTGATGTAGTTAATGGAGATGGGGGTGTGTTCTAGTGGGTCTGGGCAGGTGTGATGTAGTTAATGGAGATGGAGATGTGTTCTAGTGGACAGGTGTGATGTAGTTAATGGAGATGGAGGTGTGTTCTAGTGGACAGGTGTGATGTAGTTAATGGAGATGGAGGTGTGTTCTAGTGGGTCTGGGCAGGTGTGATGTAGTTAATGGAGATGGAGGTGTGTTCTAGTGGACAGGTGTGATGTAGTTAATGGAGATGGAGGTGTGTTCTAGTGGGTCTGGGCAGGTGTGATGTAGTTAATGGAGATGGAGATGTGTTTAACGTTTGCAAGCTTGAGCTAGATATCAACCTAGTGTGACCTTCCTGTTCCCGTCTCTCAACTCAGTGAGTCAACACAGGAAGGAGCAATGGATGGATAGTTCATTTATTTCCAAAGCTGCAATGATGGGACACACACAGTATGGATGAATGATCAGTAGTGACGGGATATAAATAGCACTCCCATAGCAATTCTCCATAAATCTGCCCTATAATATACTAACAAAAAACTATCAAGATGTCTGTCAAAGTTATTATGATCATATAGTGGATTTAACAGTTCCTAATAATTCCTAATTTACTATAATAAAATAAATACATAGTTTCCATGTGTAATCTCATATTCACAACATCAGAATAAACTGTCATCCATTTTAGTATCAAAATATATCAAATTAACCTGAAATATTACTCGATGTCCCCCTCTGGTGGTGAAGAAGTATAATCCACCTAAACTAACAGAACCGGGCTGATAAACTGGCTGGTGTTCATGAGTTTATAAAACACATACTTTATACATGTCATAAATTACCTGCATTGATGAGACACACAGTGTGGATGAATGATCAGAATATAAATAGCACTCCTAAAGAAGATGCAGTGTGGATGAATGATTAGGATATAAATAGCACTCCTAAAGAAGATGCAGCCTGGATGAATGATCAGGATATAAATAGCACTCCTAAAGATGATGCAGTGTGGATGAATGATCAGGATATAAATAGCACTCCTAAAGAAGATGCAGTGTGGATGAATGATCAGAATATAAATAGCACTCCTAAAGATGATGCAGTGTGGATGAATGATCAGGATATAAATAGCACTCCTATAGAAGATGCAGTGTGGATGAATGATCAGGATATAAATAGCACTCCTAAAGAAGATGCAGTGTGGATGAATGATCAGAATATAAATAGCACTCCTAAAGAAGATGTAGTGTGGATGAATGATCAGGATATAAATAGCTCTCCTAAAGAAGATGCAGTGTGGATGAATGATCAGTAGTGACAGGATATAAATAGCACTCCTAAAGAAGATGCAGTGTGGATGAATGATCAGGATATAAATAGCACTCCTAAAGAAGATGCAGTGTGGATGAATGATCAGTAGTGACAGGATATAAATATCACTCCTAAAGAAGATGCAGTGTGGATGAATGATCAGTAGTGACAGGATATAAATATCACTCCTAAAGAAGATGCAGTGTGGATGAATGATCAGGATATAAATAGCACTCCTAAAGAAGATGCAGTGTGGATGAATGATCAGGATATAAATAGCACTCCTAAAGAAGATGCAGTGTGGATGATTGATCAGGATATAAATAGCACTCCTAAAGAAGATGCAGTGTGGATGAATGATCAGTAGTCGACAGGATATAAATAGCACTCCTAAAGAAGATGCAGTGTGGATGAATGATCAGGATATAAATATCACTCCTAAAGAAGATGCAGTGTGGATGAATGATCAGGATATAAATAGCACTCCTAAAGAAGATGCAGTGTGGATGAATGATCAGGATATAAATAGCACTTCTAAAGAAGATGCAGTGTGGATGAATGATCAGGATATAAATAGCACTCCGAAAGAAGATGCAGTGAGGATGAATGATCAGGATATAAATAGCACTCCTAAAGAAGATGAAGTGTGGATGAATGATCAGGATATAAATAGCACTCCTAAAGAAGATGCAGTGTGGATGAATGTTCAGGATATAAATAGCACTCCTAAAGAAGATGCAGTGTGGATGAATGATCAGGATATAAATAGCACTCCTAAAGAAGATGCAGTGTGGATGAATGATCAGGATATAAATAGCACTCCTAAAGAAGATGCAGTGTGGATGAATGATCAGGATATAAATAGCACTCCTAAAGAAGATGCAGTGTGGATGAATGATCAGTAGTGACAGGATATAAATAGCACTCCTAAAGGAGATGCAGTGTGGATGAATGATCAGTAGTGACAGGATATAAATATCACTCCTAAAGAAGATGCAGTGTGGATGAATGATCAGTAGTGACAGGATATAAATATCACTCCTAAAGAAGATGCAGTGTGGATGAATGATCAGTAATGACAGGTTATAAATAGCACTCCTAAAGAAGATGCAGTGTGGATGAATGATCAGGATATAAATAGCACTCCTAAAGAAGATGTAGTGTGGATGAATGATCAGTAGTCAACAGGATATAAATAGCACTCCTAAAGAAGATGCAGTGAGGATGAATGATCAGCATATAAATAGCACTCCTAAAGAAGATGCAGTGTGGATGAATGATCAGGATATAAATAGCACTCCTATAGAAGATGCAGTGTGGATGAATGATCAGGATATAAATAGCACTCCTAAAGAAGATGCAGTGTGGATGAATGATCAGGATATAAATAGCACTCCTAAAGAAGATGCAGTGTGGATGAATGATCAGGATATAAATAGCACTCCTAAAGAAGATGCAGTGTGGATGAATGATCAGTAGTGACAGGATATAAATATCACTCCTAAAGAAGATGCAGTGTGGATGATTGATCAGGATATAAATAGCACTCCTAAAGAAGATGCAGTGTGGATGAATGAACAGTAATGACAGGTTATAAATAGCACTCCTAAAGAAGATGCAGTGTGGATGAATGATCAGGATATAAATAGCACTCCTAAAGAAGATGCACTGTGGATGAATGATCAGAATATAAATAGCACTCCTATAGAAGATGCAGTGTGGATGAATGATCAGGATATAAATAGCACTCCTAAAGAAGATGCAGTGTGGATGAATGATCAGGATATAAATAGCTCTCCTATAGAAGATGCAGTGTGGATGAATGATCAGTAGTCGACAGGATATAAATAGCACTCCTAAAGAAGATGCAGTGTGGATGAATGATCAGGATATAAATAGCACTCCTGAAGAAGATGCAGTGTGGATGAATGATCAGGATATAAATAGCACTCCTAAATAAGATGCAGTGAGGATGAATGATCAGGATATAAAT
The DNA here is from genome assembly GCF_965601325.2 of Salmo salar. NCBI lineage: Eukaryota > Metazoa > Chordata > Actinopteri > Salmoniformes > Salmonidae > Salmo > Salmo salar. The sequence continues at coordinate 961,122 of NW_027675387.1, forward strand.
AGCACTCCTAAAGAAGACGCAGTGTGGATGAATGATCAGTAGTGACAGGATATAAATAGCACTCCTAAAGAAGATGCAGTGTGGATGAATGATCAGTAGTGACAGGATATAAATAGCACTCCTAAAGAAGATGCAGTGTCTATGAATGATCAGGATATAAATAGCACTCCTAAAGAAGATGCAGTGTGGATGAATGATCAGGATATAAATAGCACTCCTAAAGAAGATGCAGTGTGGATGAATGATCAGGATATAAATAGCACTCCTAAAGAAGATGCAGTGTGGATGAATGATCAGGATATAAATAGCACTCCTAAAGAAGATGCAGTGTGGATGAATGATCAGGATATAAATAGCACTCCTAAAGAAGATGCAGTGTGGATGAATGATCAGGATATAAATAGCACTCCTAAAGAAGATGCAGTGAGGATGAATGATCAGGATATAAATAGCACTCCTAAAGAAGACGCAGTGTGGATGAATGATCAGTAGTCAATAGGATATAAATAGCACTCCCAAAGAAGATGCAGTGAGGATGAATGATCAGGATATAAATAGCACTCCTAAAGAACATGCAGTGTGGATGAATGATCAGGATATAAATAGCACTCCTATAGAAGATGCAGTGTCTATGAATGATCAGGATATAAATAGCACTCCTAAAGAAGATGCAGTGTGGATGAATGATCAGGATATAAATAGCACTCCTAAAGAAGATGCAGTGTGGATGAATGATCAGGATATAAATAGCACTCCTAAAGAAGATGCAGTGTCTATGAATGATCAGGATATAAATAGCACTCCTAAAGAAGATGCAGTGTGGATGAATGATCAGGATATAAATAGCACTCCTAAAGAAGATGCAGTGTGGATGAATGATCAGGATATAAATAGCACTCCTAAAGAAGATGCAGTGTGGATGAATGATCAGGATATAAATAGCACTCCTAAAGAAGATGCAGTGTGGATGAATGATCAGAATATAAATTGCACTCCTAAAGAAGATGCAGTGTGGATGAATGATCAGTAGTGACAGGATATAAATAGCACTCCTAAAGATGATGCAGTGTGGATGAATGATCAGGATATAAATAGCACTCCTAAAGAAGATGCAGTGTGGATGAATGATCAGGATATAAATAGCACTCCTAAAGAAGATGCAGTGTGGATGAATGATCAGTAGTGACAGGATATAAATATCACTCCTAAAGAAGATGCAGTGTGGATGATTGATCAGGATATAAATAGCACTCCTAAAGAAGATGCAGTGAGGATGAATGAACAGTAATGACAGGTTATAAATAGCACTCCTAAAGAAGATGCAGTGTGGATGAATGATCAGGATATAAATAGCACTCCTAAAGAAGATGCACTGTGGATGAATGATCAGAATATAAATAGCACTCCTATAGAAGATGCAGTGTGGATGAATGATCAGGATATAAATAGCACTCCTAAAGAAGATGCAGTGTGGATGAATGATCAGGATATAAATAGCTCTCCTATAGAAGATGCAGTGTGGATGAATGATCAGTAGTCGACAGGATATAAATAGCACTCCTAAAGAAGATGCAGTGTGGATGAATGATCAGGATATAAATAGCACTCCTGAAGAAGATGCAGTGTGGATGAATGATCAGGATATAAATAGCACTCCTAAAGAAGATGCAGTGAGGATGAATGATCAGGATATAAATAGCACTCCTAAAGAAGACGCAGTGTGGATGAATGATCAGTAGTGACAGGATATAAATAGCACTCCTAAAGAAGATGCAGTGTGGATGAATGATCAGTAGTGACAGGATATAAATAGCACTCCTAAAGAAGATGCAGTGTCTATGAATGATCAGGATATAAATAGCACTCCTAAAGAAGATGCAGTGTGGATGAATGATCAGGATATAAATAGCACTCCTAAAGAAGATGCAGTGTGGATGAATGATCAGGATATAAATAGCACTCCTAAAGAAGATGCAGTGTGGATGAATGATCAGGATATAAATAGCACTCCTAAAGAAGATGCAGTGTGGATGAATGATCAGGATATAAATAGCACTCCTAAAGAAGATGCAGTGTGGATGAATGATCAGTAGTGACAGGATATAAATAGCACTCCTAAAGAAGATGCAGTGAGGATGAATGATCAGGATATAAATAGCACTCCTAAAGAAGATGCAGTGAGGATGAATGATCAGGATATAAATAGCACTCCTAAAGAAGACGCAGTGTGGATGAATGATCAGTAGTCAATAGGATATAAATAGCACTCCTAAAGAAGATGCAGTGAGGATGAATGATCAGGATATAAATAGCACTCCTAAAGAAGATGCAGTGTGGATGAATGATCAGGATATAAATAGCACTCTTATAGAAGATGCAGTGTGGATGAATGATCAGGATATAAATAGCACTCCTAAAGAAGATGCAGTGTCTATGAATGATCAGGATATAAATAGCTCTCCTATAGAAGATGCAGTGTGGATGAATGATCAGTAGTCGACAGGATATAAATAGCACTCCTAAAGAAGATGCAGTGTGGATGAATGATCAGGATATAAATAGCACTCCTGAAGAAGATGCAGTGTGGATGAATGATCAGGATATAAATAGCACTCCTAAAGAAGATGCAGTGAGGATGAATGATCAGGATATAAATAGCACTCCTAAAGAAGACGCAGTGTGGATGAATGATCAGTAGTGACAGGATATAAATAGCACTCCTAAAGAAGATGCAGTGTGGATGAATGATCAGTAGTGACAGGATATAAATAGCACTCCTAAAGAAGATGCAGTGTCTATGAATGATCAGGATATAAATAGCACTCCTAAAGAAGATGCAGTGTGGATGAATGATCAGGATATAAATAGCACTCCTAAAGAAGATGCAGTGTGGATGAATGATCAGGATATAAATAGCACTCCTAAAGAAGATGCAGTGTGGATGAATGATCAGGATATAAATAGCACTCCTAAAGAAGATGCAGTGTGGATGAATGATCAGGATATAAATAGCACTCCTAAAGAAGATGCAGTGTGGATGAATGATCAGGATATAAATAGCACTCCTAAAGAAGATGCAGTGAGGATGAATGATCAGGATATAAATAGCACTCCTAAAGAAGACGCAGTGTGGATGAATGATCAGTAGTCAATAGGATATAAATAGCACTCCTAAAGAAGATGCAGTGAGGATGAATGATCAGGATATAAATAGCACTCCTAAAGAAGATGCAGTGTGGATGAATGATCAGGATATAAATAGCACTCCTATAGAAGATGCAGTGTGGATGAATGATCAGGATATAAATAGCACTCCTAAAGAAGATGCAGTGTCTATGAATGATCAGGATATAAATAGCACTCCTAAAGAAGATGCAGTGTGGATGAATGATCAGGATATAAATAGCACTCCTAAAGAAGATGCAGTGTGGATGAATGATCAGGATATAAATAGCACTCCTAAAGAAGATGCAGTGTGGATGAATGATCAGGATATAAATAGCACTCCTAAAGAAGATGCAGTGTGGATGAATGATCAGAATATAAATTGCACTCCTAAAGAAGATGCAGTGTGGATGAATGATCAGTAGTGACAGGATATAAATAGCACTCCTAAAGATGATGCAGTGTGGATGAATGATCAGTGTGGATGAATGATCAGGATATAAATAGCACTCCTATAGAAGATGCAGTGTGGATGAATGATCAGGATATAAATAGAACTCCTAAAGAAGATGCAGTGTGGATGAATGATCAGGATATAAATAGCACTCCTAAAGAAGATGCAGTGTGGATGAATGATCAGGATATAAATAGCACTCCTAAAGAAGATGCAGTGTGGATGAATGATCAGGATATAAATATCACTCCTAAAGAAGATGCAGTGTGGATGAATGATCAGGATATAAATAGCACTCCTAAAGAAGATGCAGTGTGGATGAATGATCAGGATATAAATAGCACTCCTATAGAAGATGCAGTGTGGATGAATGATCAGGATATAAATAGCACTCCTAAAGAAGATGCATTTTCCAGTTTGCTACCAACTTGATAGAGGGAACTTCAGCATAAAACCCACATGGAAAACTGAGATTCGGCAAATAACATATAAAGAGAGGCCAAACCAACAACAGAAGTTACTAAAACATAAATTGCTAATTTATGATGTAAAAGGTGGATTTTATGATGTAATGTCAACTTCATACATTTCTATCCCAGGACCACTCAATTTCCAATTACTCCAAAAATCTGCTGTGGGTTACCCAGAATCACATTGGGTTACCCAGAATCACATCCTTTATCACTGACTGTAATGTAAAGACACGAGCAGCAGTCTAAGGTCCTGCATCTCAGTGCTAGAGGCATCACTACAGACCCTGGTTCAAAACTAGGCTATATCATAACAGGCTGGGATTGGGAGTCCCATAGGGCAACGCACAGTGGCCCAGCATCGTCTGGGTTAGGGTTTGGCAGGGGTTTGGCCGTCATTGTAAATAATAATTTGTCCTTAGCTGGCTTGCCTGGTTAAATAAAGGTTAAATACATTTTTTTAAATGTAACTTCATTACACCGTTACACTGGCATACAAACTCGGTAGCATAGAGTTGATAATACATATGACGTTGGGAAATAGTGCATTGTGGGTAGTTTAGAAGATTTCCCGAAATAAGTTAATACATTTGTAATAATGCAAAAACATAACTGTTTGTACTTATAGGTAACCATATCGTGACTACAACTAGCTTACTAAGTCTTTAACCACACGGTATTGTCACACTGGTGAGTAAAAACTAATGCGTCCTACACTTTAACTTGTTGTCTGACAATAAAATATACATTTTACTCAACTGCGTTACCCACTCCAGTCAACAGATGGCGGTCTGTGAATTTAAGGTAATGCTGTTGGTGTGACGTATAATCTAGTGGACGGAACTCTTCTTTCAACAGTAGCAACAGTTATTCCGCCACCTCGGTAGCTTGCTAGACAAAATAGCCGAACCAATAAAGCTCTTTAGGCGTTATCGTGTATATTAGCCACTGTGTTTTATACCCTCTTCTGTCGTCTAGTTAGTTATCCGATTTAATTTCATATTTACGGTGTTGTTGTTATTGGTCAGCTAGCGGGCTGGTTAAGTTAGCATTAGCCTAGCTAGCTAACATCTCCGACCATGAGTTCACTAAGCTACTCTCCTCCTGCTAAAGAAGAGGTCTGCTGGACAGAGAAAGATGGTCTGTGGCTGAACGTTGTCGTGAAAGAGGAGGAAGAGGATGTCACAATACAAAAACAAGTAGAGGGTGAAGCTGTTACAGTGAAAGAAGAAGAGAAGGACGCGTTCAGAATGGAAGAGGAGGAAACTGGATATCTGGGCCCGGTTTCCCAAACGCATCTTAAGGCATCCAATGGTTCTAACGATGAACGGGCCCTGATTAACACTAGTAAGTACTGTCTTAAATACAGAGGCACAAACTCTGCAGTTGTTGAACTGATGTGTGGTGTTAAAGCGGAAATATGCAATAGCTACATCCATATTGTGACTTTTAAATTATTAATTTATAGCCATTGATTGTTGAAGAATATAACACATGCCTCATGAGCTTAGTTCAACTGTTGTACCCCATCAGAACACCAAATAAGCTTTTTTTTACTCCAATGTTTAGAAATGTAAATCAACACTGTATAGCCTCAACATGGTTAAAACTATAATGTTGATATCATGGATGGTCGGTCCTTGCATCCATCGGTCTGTCTATGAATTTGAGACTAGTTACATTTCTCCAACCCCATCATCTTATTACCACAACAGTGTTTGAACTGCAGATTTGGTTGGTTGATTGATGTGTGGGTTTTTTAAACAGCAACAAAATGGCTGCCCAGAGACTTGGTTTGGTAAACAGCTGAGGGATGGGGGAAGGAGAAGTGTAACCACTCTCAAATTCATAGAGAAAGCTATTGTAGCAACCGTAACCCAACACCTAGCGACCTCGTCAAGAAGTTCAGAAATCTTATAAAGTGTTGGCGAAACATACCTAGATTCAATTATATTCATGAATTGTTTTGAAACCTTTGTTTTAAACCATTCTCAAAGTTGGTGCCTTGACGGATTTGTAAAAAACAGTTTGTCATAAAACACTATTTATTTATTTAAATGTCACCTTTGATTAACTAGGCAAGTCAGTTAAGAATAAATTATTATTTACAATGACTGCCTACCCCGGACAACGCTGGGCCAATTGTGCGCCGCCCTATGGGCCTCCCGATCACGGCCGGCTGTGATACAGCCTGGATTCGAACCAGGGTGTCTGTAGTGAAGCCTCAAGCACTGAGATGCAGTGTCCGCTGCGCCACTCGGGAGCCCCAACATCATGTTCTAGTGCTGTCCCCAACTAAAATACATCTTGGTCAACCAAGAGTCATCTGTTCTTTCTACCAATCGCTCCATGTGTTTTTATACAATCACCTATATGTACGTAACTTGTCTGATGCTTTAAGCTGTTTGATTAAATAATTAAGACACACAAGTTACTTGAGGGAGCCAGTCATCAATATAACCTGACTAGAGGGAGGGAGCCAGTCATCACTATAACCTGACTAGAGGGAGGGAGCCAGTCATCACTATAACCTGACTAGAGGGAGCCAGTCATCACTATAACCTGACTAGAGGGAGGGAGCCAGTCATCACTATAACCTGACTAGAGGGAGGGAGCCAGTCATCACTATAACCTGACTAGAGGGAGGGAGCCAGTCATCACTATAACCTGACTAGAGGGAGGGATTTTTTTTTTATTGCCATTGTCAACTATGTAAAAATATCACGGTACTCCATTTTGTTTGTTTTGTTTATCTGTCGGCCACAGCCTCGAACTCAGGCCCCGTATGTAGTTAACTGACCCTCTCTGCTCATTCATCGCCACTTTACCTGTTATTATCTTAGCTGATTAACTGTTGTTGTCTTACCCGTTGTTGTCTTAGCTAGCTATCCCAATCAACACCTGTGATTGCTTTATGCCTCTCTAATGTCAATATGCCTTGTATACTGTTGTTTAGGGTAGTTATCATTGTTTTATTTTACTGCGGAGCCCCTAGTCCTACTCAACATGCCTCAGAGAACTCTTTTGTCCCACCTCCCACACATGCGGTGACCTCATAACTGGTGCCTCCAGAGATCCAACCTCTCTTATCATCACTCAATGCCTAGGTTTACCTCCATTGTACCCGCACCCTACCATACCCCTGTCTGTACATTATGCCTTGAATCTATCCTACCACGCCCAGAAATCTGCTCCTTTTATTCTCTGTTCCCAACGCACTAGAAGACCAGTTCTGATAGCCTTTAGCCTTACTCTCATCATTCTCCTCTGTTCCTAGGGTGATGTAGAGGTTATCCCAGGCCCTGTGTGTCTCCATGCGCTCTCATTTGTTAACTTCTGTAACCGTAAAAGCCTTGGTTTCATGCATGTTAACATCAGAAGCCTCCTCCCTAAGTTTATTTTATTCACTGCTTTAGCACACTCCGCCAACCCTGATGTCCTTGCCATGTCTGAATCCTGGCTTTGGAAGGCCACCAAAAATTCTGAAATTTCCGTTCCCAACTACAACATTATCCGTCAAGATAGAACTGCCAAAGGGGGAGGAGTTCTGTCATACTTTCCAGGTCCATGCCCAAACAGTTCGAGCTTCTAATTAAAAAAAAGAATCTCTCCAGAAATAAGTCTCTCACTGTTGCCGCCTGTTACAGACCCCCCTCTGCTCCCAGCTGTGCCCTGGACACCATATGTGAATCGATTGGCCCCCATCTATCTTCAGAGTTTGTTCTGTTAGGTGACCTAAACTGGGATATGCTTAACACCCCGGCCGTCCTACAATCCAAGCTAGATGCCCTCAATCTCACACAAATTATCAAGGAACCCACCAGGTACAACCCTAAATCTGTAAACATTGGCACCCTCATAGATATTATCCTGACCAACTTGCCCTCCAAATACACCTCTGCTGTTTTCAATCAGAATCTCAGCAATCTCTGCCTCATTGCCTGCATCTGTTATGGGTTCTCGGTCGAACGATCACCCCTCATCACTGTCAAACGCTCCCTAAAACACTTCTGCAAGCAGGACTTTCTAATCGACCTGGCCCGGGTCTCCTGGAAGGATATTGACCTCATCCCGTCAGTAGAGGATGCCTGGTTGTTTTTTTAATTATAATTTCCTCACCACCTTAAATAAGCATGCCCCTTTCAAAAAATATAGATCTAAGAACAGATATAGCCCTTGGTTCACTCCAGACCTGACTGCCCTCAACCAGCACAAAAACATCCTGTGGCGTACTGCACTAACAGCTCCCCACCCCCCGCAGCTACTTCCCCAAGCCTCCCCAAAATCTCCTTCTTCTTCCATCTTCTCGAGATTCCTATAGATTGGAACGCTTCCGTGGTCATCCCCCTCTTTAAAGGGGGTGACACTCTAGACCCAAACTGTTACTGACCTATATCCATCCTGCCCTGCCTTTCTAAAGTCAAGTTAACAAACAGAACACAGACCATTTTGAATCCCACCGTATCTTCTCCGCTGTGCAATCCAGTTTCCGAGCTGGTCACAGGTGCACCTCAGCCACGCTCAAGGTACTAAACGATATCATAACCGCCATCGATAAAAGACAGTACTGTGCAGCCGTCTTCATCAACCTGGCCAAGGCTTTCGACTCTGTCAATCACTGTATTCTTATCGGCAGACTCAATAGCCTTGGTTTCTCAAATGACTGACTCGCCTGGTTCACCAACTACTTCTCAGACAGAGTTCAAATTCGAATTCGTCCCACCTACGTAACAGCCACTTGAAGCTTGTGGCGCGATTTTCAAAACCTTAAAAATCCTATTACTTCAATTTCTCAAACATATGACTATTTTACAGCATTTTAAAGACAAGACTCTCGTTAATCTAACCACACTGTCCGATTTCAAAAAGGCTTTACAACGAAAGCAAAACATTAGATTATGTCAGCAGAGTACCCAGCCAGAAATAATCAGACACCCATTTTTCAAGCTAGCATATAATGTCACATAAACCCAAACCACAGCTAAATGCAGCACTAACCTTTGATGATCTTCATCAGATGACAATCTTAGGACATTATGTTATACAATACATGCATGTCTGTTCAATCAAGTTCATATTTATATCAAAAACCAGCTTTTTACATTAGCAGGTGACTAGCATGTGACTAGCATTCCCACCGAACACTTCCGGTGAATTTACTAAATAACTCACGATAAACGTTCACAAAAAACATAACAATTATTTTAAGAATTATAGATACAGAACTCCTCTATGCACTCGATTTTAAAATAGCTTTTCGGTGAAAGCACATTTTGCAATATTCTAAGTAGATAGCCCGGCATCACAGGGCTAGCTATTTAGACACCCAGCAAGTTTAGCATTCACCAAACTCCGATTTACTATTAGAAAAGTTTGATTACCTTGGGTGTTCTTCGTCAGAATGCACTCCCAGGACTTCTACTTCAATAACAAATGTTGGTTTGGTCCCAAATAATCCATAGTTATGTTCAAACAGCGGCGTTTTGTTCGTGCGTTCAAGACACTATCTGAAGTGTAAATAAGGGTCACGAGCATGGCGCATTTCGTGACAAAAAAATTCTAAATATTCCATTACCGTACTTCGAAGCATGTCAACCGCTGTTTAAAATCAATTTTTATGCCACTTTCCTCATAAAAAAGCGATAATATTCCGACCGGCAAAGTCTGTTTACATTCAACGAGAGAGAAAGTAAAAGCATGCTATCCCCTCATGCACGAGCCTCGTCTAATGGCCCTCTGATAGAGCACTTGCCCAATTCGATAATGTGATTCAGCCTGGGCCTTGAATTACGTCATTCAGCTTTTTCCCGGGTTCTGAGAGCCTATGGGAGCCATAGGAAGTGTCACGTTACAGCAGAGATCCTCAGTCTTCAATAAACAGAGGCAAGATGGACAACAACTTGTCAGACAGGCCACTTCCTGGTAAGAATCTTCTCAGGTTTTTGCCTGCCATATGAGTTCTGTTATACTCACAGACACCATTCAAACAGTTTTAGAAACTTTAGGGTGTTTTCTATCCAAAGCCAATAATTATATGCATATTCTAGTTACTGGGCAGGAGTAGTAACCAGATTAAATTGGGTACGTTTTTTTATCCGGCCGTGTAAATACTGCCCCCTATCCCCAACAGTTTAAAACAGGGACATTGATCTGATTAACACCAGTAAATACAGTGAGTAATATCTTATAAAACAGGGACATTGATCTGATTAACACCAGTAAATACAGTGAGTAATATCTTATATAACAGGGACACAAACTCTGCAGTTGTTGAACTAATGTGTGATTTTTTAAAAGGGCATTCTACACTCAAATATGTTTTTGTACTGTATGAATTGTTCATGACGTCCTCCAGGGATTTTTTAACTTTTCCTGTTGAAAAGTGATATATAAATACAGTAAAGTATAAACACACTAATGGGAAACAAATAAATGTTTTGAGCAAAATAGTGCTTTTTTAACAACTGCAAACTAGGAGTGAGTGATGTCATAGTAAGGTCTCCAAGGAGTTGGCTTGATGGGAAGTCGTGATGTCATCCAATAGGAGACTGATCTTCATGTGAATATTCATTATTCTTTTTAAAATCCTTCCTGTTCTGTCAAGTTGGTTGTTGATCATTGCTAGAAAGCCGTTTTCAAGTCTTGCTATATACTTTCAAGATGATTTAAGTCCAAACTGTAACTAGGCCACTCAGGAACATTCAATGTCATCTTGGTAAGCTCCTCCAGTGTAGATTTGGCCTTGTGGTTTAGGTTATTGTCCTGTTAGGACAGTTTTTTGTATTCAGATCTCTGAAATGCTCTCTACCTACGTAACATTTAGTGTCTCCTTATGTTACGCTGGGAAAACAGTTTTCATGGGAACAGAAATCCTAAATCATTTCAGAGTTTACTAAATCCAATGGTTCTAACCGAGTCACCTTAACTTTATTGACAACACCCAAATAGATACTGTCATTAACGCAGTTATTCAATAATTACACATAATTCTTAATACTGTAGCTGTTTAGTTACAGTCACATGTTCAACTATCATCAGCTGATCCAGGAAATCATTTTCTGAATGACAGTCACATGACAAACATCACGACATGCAACAACAACCAAAGTGCTTCTTCATTCATTACTCTGGTAAAGACAGTTATGCCGTGCTCCATGTTGGATCCAACATCCCTAACAAATGGATGTTTATAATGTGTTATTGTCTGGTTGATTTACAGTAGGGTCTCGTTAGTCTGTTTGGACACAGAGATACGCTCCACGTTGGATCCAACATCCCTACTTTGCTCATAATGTGTAGAGAAATGTTCCTTGATGGATAGGCTATTGTTCAACACACAGAGATATTTTCCTATATTTGTTGTTATGGGCCCTACAGTAGGTCTATGTTGTTGTTAGGTGAAGTTATGGGTCCTACAGTAGGTCTATGTTGTTGTTAGGTGAAGTTATGGGTCCTACAGTAGGTCTATGTTGTTGTTAGGTGAAGTTATGGGTCCTACAGTAGGTCTATGTTGTTGTTAGGTGAAGTTATGGGTCCTACAGTAGGTCTATGTTGTTGTTAGGTGAAGTTATGGGTCCTACAGTAGGTCTATGTTGTTGTTAGGTGAAGTTATGGGTCCTACAGTAGGTCTATGTTGTTGTTAGGTGAAGTTATGGGTCCTACGTTATTGTTATGGGTCCTAGAGGACACTATGTATGTCATGCAACAACAACCAAAGTGCTTCTTCGTTCATTACATAGGTATGATTGTTGTTAGGTGAAGTTATGGGCCAATTTGGCAAACAGTGTACAAACCCTCATTGTCAGGCTGATGTTAAAGCCAAAGAGCATTTTACTGGTTGAAGTGTTTTTTAAGTATAAAGCAGTTGATTTGCGATGACGACACAAACATTATATTAAGCAGGAAATTCAAACGAGCCTTACAATTATAATCCAAAGTAGTGTGAAATGAACTCATCATCAACCTGGAAATGGAGGTTACTCCCCTGAGTTTCCCCCATTCACATTCAGAATACATTGTGAAAAACTAAAATCTTTTCTCACCATTTCAGATATACTACATCCATAACTAGTGGTTTCCTCATTAGCAGATATACTACATCCATAACTAGTGGTTTCCTCATTACCAGATATACTACATCCATAACTAGTGGTTTCCTCATTAGCAGATATACTACATCCATAACTAGTGGTTTCCTCATTACCAGATATACTACATCCATAACTAGTGGTTTCCTCATTAGCAGATATACTACATCCATAACTAGTGGTTTCCTCATTACCAGATATACTACATCCATAACTAGTGGTTTCCTCATTACCAGATATACTACATCCATAACTAGTGGTTTCCTCATTACCAGATATACTACATCCATAACTAGTGGTTTCCTCATTACCAGATATACTACATCCATAACTAGTGGTTTCCTCATTAGCAGATATACTACATTCATAACTAGTGGTTTCCTCATTACCAGATATTCTACATCCATAACTATCGGTTTCCTCATTAGAAGGGAGGAGTTTCTGCAACCAAATTGTGTGTGCTTTGCCCTCGTGCCGCAATTTTAGCAAACACAGAAAGGGGCCTGTATTGGAGACCAAAAGTCGTCTGGCACACTGCTTAGAGTTTCAACAACATGAATAACGTATTTCTAGCCTACAATCATCAGTTTTACTACTAATGTGAAAACAAGACTAAATATGACTATTCTTGCTCATTTTAAGAAATTAAATAATTGTAACATTCATTACAGACGTCAGTTGTTGTACATCATGGCTCCGCTGTTGGCATCACCTTTTACAGTGGATTACCGCTGTTGTGGGCCTTTATATCATCTGTCTGACTTTGTTGTTCACACAGGAGAGATATGGGACTATCGTGGATCCTCTGGGGAGCCTCAACAACCTCATGATGCTGAAGAGGCAGAGAAGAGTCTCTCCACATTAGAACACCTCAATAAACACCTGCAGAGATCCACAAGGAAGAGAACTCACTGCTGCTCTGACTGTGGGAAGAGATTCACCTCATCAGGCATTAAAATTCATCAGAGAATACACACAGGAGAGAAACCTTATAGCTGTGGTCAATGTGGGACGAGTTTTGCTACATCTAGCGCTCTGACTCTACACCAGAGAATACACACAGGAGAGAAACCTTATAGCTGTGGTCAATGTGGGAAGAGTTTTGGTCGATCTGGAGCGCTGATAGTGCACCAGAGAATACACACAGGAGAAAAATCTTATAGCTGTGGTCAATGTGGGAAGAATTTTGCTGCATCTAGAACTCTGACACTACACCAGAGAACACACACAGGAGAGAAACCTTATAGCTGTGATCAATGTGGGAAGAGTTTTACTACATCTTGGTATCTGACTATACACCTACGAACACACACAGGAGAGAAACCTTATAGCTGTAATCAATGTGGGAAGAGTTTTACTACATCTAGCTCTCTGACTTCACACCAGAGAACACACACAGGAGAGAAACCTTATATCTGTGGTCAATGTGGGAAGAGTTTTTTTTCATCTAGCGGTCTGACAGTACACAAGAGAACACACACAGGAGAGAAATCTTATAGCTGTGACCAGAGATAATCTGATAAAAGACTTCTGATCAAATATCAGAAAATACATTCATGAAGGAGTTGTTTCATGATATCAATGAAATGATGTCACAATGTAGAATGTTTAAACATTGTAGTAGGAGTATTTTAATGATGTCACAATGTAGAACCCTAAACGTTTGTCCCCTGTTCTATTGATTTCAACATGATATGGATATTAGCCTCAGGGGGAAAATCCAGGCTCTGAAATGGAAGAGTTACTATTTATGTGATTTAACAAAAAGTGATTAACAAAAAAAGAGTTGTGTTACACTTACCACGTTGGTGACCCACTGGAATCAAAATGTATCTGGCTGTTTTCTACCAGTTGTCCTCTAACCAGGGATGTACACATTATTCCCAGATTCCGTGTGGTTTTTGAGCTGTTAGTTTTAACAGGACGTGCAACCTCATCTCCCTCCTCTCGGCACAATTGATTTCAACATGATATTAATGAGTGATGACAAATAAGTGTTGTGTTCCTTTGTTTAGTGACCCCTACATTTAAATGCATCACTCCAAAATGTAGCTGACTGTCTTCTTCAGGTTGTCCTCTAATCAGTGAGGTGAAATATATCTCCCATTTCCATGTGTTTTTTTAGTTATGCTAGTTTCAACAGCACGTACAACCTGATTTCCCGCCTAATCGATATCATTGATTTATTGCTACTTGTCAAAACAACAGTGTTTTTGATTGTTGTGTCCATGACGAGGACAATTTGGTTTGTAACTGTCTCAAGGTTGGGTAGTCAAAAAGTTTTGCGTTTAGCCAGTGAGTTGCCATGGATCTTTTTTTGACTGCACGTTTTTCCTTATTGGAGATGAGTTTTGTTTGGGCTCGTTCCAAGGAGACGAGAGTTCTAGAAGCTAGTGGGGAAAAAAATGTTTTTTTCTTGTTTTTAATTGTTGACAGCCAGTAGACACCATGTTTATATTGGTGAAGGTGAAGCATTGTAGTTGATTATAATGTGAAATGGAAGTTGTTTTCTGTTGGTGGTAAGCATTCTCTTAAGGTGTTACAGTCTTTGGTTTTTCCATTTATGTTTTGAGGTTTGGATTTTTGCACGTCTAGCTCGTTAGCACGTCTAGCTCGTTAGCACGTCTAGCCTCTTACATCTAGACGTTCCGCTAGCGGAACACCTGCTCCAATATCCAATGATGGGCGTGGCGCGAAATACAAAGTCCTCGAAAATCCGAAAACTTCCATTTTTCAAACATATGACTATTTTACAGCATTTTAAAGACAAGACTCTCCTTTATCTAACTACACTGTCAGATTTCAAAAAGGCTTTACAACGAAAGAAAAACATTAGATTATGTCAGGAGATTACCCAGCCAGAAATAATCAGACACCCATTTTTCAAGCTAGCATATAATGTCACAAAAACCAAAACCACAGCTAAATGCAGCACTAACCTTTGATGATCTTCATCAGATGACACTCCTAGGACATTATGTTATACAGTACATGCATGTTTTGTTCAATCAAGTTCATATTTATATCAAAAACCAGCTTTTTACATTAGCATGTGACGTTCAGAACTAGCATTCCCACCGAACACTTCCGGTGAATTTACTAAATTACTCACGATAAACGTTCACAAAAAACATAACAATTATTTTAAGAATTATAGATACAGAACTCCTTTATGCAATCGCGGTGTTTTTTGTGAACGTTTATCGTGAGTAATTTAGTAAATTCACCGGTGGTGGTGGGTGTGGTAGGTGTCTTCAAAGAACTTGTTAGAAGGTGGGTTCATCGAGGAACCTCCGTTGTTGCTGGACTTCTTCCGGGAACTTCGCAATTACAACTGAAAACGATGGTGACAAGTTTGGATGCGACAACAGTTAAAAAGGTTAAGTTGTGTTGATGTTTGGCTCTGAATATGTCTCGAAATAATGTATTATAATAATATAACATACTAATAATGAATAACGAAGACAATGATGGTTTTCTGTGAATATCTTCCATAACGTTACGATAGTTAATGAACGTAAATATTAGAAAGCCGGGTTTGACCGTCGGCGTTGTATGAGCTACAGTACAGTACCGTTAGCTAGCTAACGTTATGTCCTAACTAGGCACAACTAGGATTGGATTATTTCCTCAACTATATTCTTTCCCATATATTCTATATCGTTTCCATAAAGACAATATGGCTTTACACTCATTAACGTAAGTTTCCAATCTAGAGCAGTTCTCACTTTTGTGATAATAAACTAGCTAACGTTAGCTTCGTTAACTAACTATTACAGGTTTAAATCAAGTATATGTTTAAAATAATTACAGGTGCACCTTACTAGCTTATACTATATCATAAATGGTCTTAACTAGTAAACACAGATTCCAGTTTTCATTCAGTTCACAGATGGCTGGCTGGGCTTTACACCTCCAAGGCCCCCCCCCCCCCCCCCCAGGAATACACACTCAGAGCCTACGTGGCTTTTCTAAAAACTCCACTTTGCGTGCTTCGCTCACATTCTTTTATTTTTAACAACGTTCAAGATGTGGTATATAAATATACTATACTGATGGTATCCACTATATATACTATACTGATGGTATCCACTATATATACTATACTGATGGTATCCACTATATATACTATACTGATGGTATCCACTATATATACTATACTGATGGTATCCACTATATATACTATACTGATTATATCCGCTATATATACACTATACTGATGGTATCCGCTATATACACTATACTGATGGTATCCGCTATATACACTATACTGATGGTATCCGCTATATACACTATACTGACGGTATCCGCTATATACACTATACTGACGGTATCCGCTATATATACTATACTGACGGTATCCGCTATATATACTATACTGACGGTATCCGCTATATATACTATACTGACGGTATCCGCTATATATACTATACTGACGGTATCCGCTATATATACTATACTGACGGTACCCGCTATATATACTATACTGACGGTATCCACTATATATACTATACTGATGGTATCCACTATATATACTATACTGATGGTATCCACTATATATACTATACTGATGGTATCCACTATATACACTATACTGATGGTATCCACTATATACACTATACTGATGGTATCCACTATATATACTATACTGATGGTATCCACTATATATACTATACTGATGGTATCTACTATATATACTATACTGATGGTATCCACTATATATACTATACTGATGGTATCCACTCGGCTCGCTGCCTCTCAGATCAAAGGTTGGTCCATTTGCTCCGTTCCTGAAGTGTGGTCTCCCTGAGATCCCAAGTTAGAGGAATCCCTTGTGGACCATTTACCCAGGTCACCAGGAGTCAGGTAATTTACCCAGGTCACCAGGAGCGGTCACCAAGTCAAGATTCACATCCCCATATGTGGTGGTTAATTTCTTTAATATCAATTGAGACAAACTTATCACACAAGTCAGAGTTATTCTAAAACTAAATCTTTATTCACTTACTAATACGGAAGCAGGTCAAAACAACACACACATATAAAGTGAATCAATTGAGTGCTCTACGATAATGATGGCTGGTCGAACAATCATTGAGAGATGAATCACCCCCAGATGATTCATTGAGAGATGAATCACCCCCAGATGATTCGTTGAGAGATGAATCACCACCAGATGATTCATTGAGAGATGAATCACCCCCAGATGATTCATTGAGAGATGAATCACCCCCAGATGATTCGTTGAGAGATGAATCACCCCCAGATGATTCGTTGAGAGCCACGATACAAAAGTACAAAGGTATTTTACAGCCAAGATACACCCCTTTCAACCTAAATGACCAACAACAGATGTATAGAACGGGTCACAAGGTTAAGATTTGTATGAAAGATGCTTATAATTCTCAGCAGACAGTATCTGCTGTAAAAACAGTACTCTTTATGTAGAGACCAGGGTCTGGCCCTGGGGTCATCTCTCCCTGGTACCATATAGAACAGAAACATTAACTCATGCTCTGGAATGCAGTCTCTAGGTTTTATCACCCAAAAGACATTGTAAATCTCCTGTCAGTGTTTTCTCCCAGAGGCCCATCCTCAGTAGAACACACAGACACAATAGTTCTAAGAACCCTCTATTCTGTTGCATAAAACAACCATTTGATGCAATAAAAGTATTATAACAATGTTGCAGTTTTGCTCTCTCAGTGTCCACTGGAAGTTGACTAGTAACAACAACTGGGACATAAAAGACACCCACCATGAGACCCACTAAATCTGCCCAAGAAGAGGCAAACAAAAGAAAAACCCACACCAAACTTAAAGACAGGAAGTAAACCAAAAAGGTGGAGCAACTAAAGGTGTTGACTCTCCACATGTATCAAGACAACTGGAGCACTGGGCCAGACACTCTTAAATAGAACCTGGACCAGCTCAGGTGAAACACCTTCCCACTAACGAGATGGACAAGCCAGCACAGGTGTAACACATACTGACTAACGATGTGACACCAATCAGTGCGTCCTACGTGCTAACGAGCTAGACGTGCTAACGAGCTAGACGTGCTAAAGTCCAACCTCAAAACATAAATGGAAAAACCAAAGCCTGTAACACCTTCCCCCTTAAGACAACAAATATATCCTATATTTATGTTGGACAAGTTTGCTCACCACCAACAGAAAACAACTTCCATTTCTCATGATAATCAACTACAATGATTCACCTTCACCAATATAAACATGATGTCTACTGGATGTCAACAATTAAAAACAAGAAAAAAACACGTATTTCTAAAAAATAATATACAATAGGATTATTTGTTTCTCCTTTTTCTTTCTATAGAATCCTAAATCCCACTAGCTTCTAGAACACTCATCTTCCTAAAACTCACTAGCTTCTAGAACTCTCCTCTTTCTAAATCCCACTAGCTTCTAGAACTCTCGTCTTCCTAAAACTCACTAGATTCTAGAACTCTCCTCTTCCTAAATCCCACTAGCTTCTAGAACTCACTTCTTCCTAAATCCCACTAGCTTCTAGAACTCTCGTCCCCTTGGAACCCAAACAAAACTCATCTCCAATACGGAAAAAACGTGCAGTCAAAATACATTGTGATCCATGGCAACGCACTGTCTAAACACAAAACTTTTTAACTGCCCACCCTTGAGACAATCAGCAACCAAGTTGTCCTCACCACAGACATGTCTGATTTCAAGAGGAAACTCCTGCAATATCCATAGTAACTTTCCACCTCACTGCAGAGCTTCTCTCTCTTTTCAGGGTTCACTAGATAGGCATGTTGTTGGATCGGGGCCCAGTCCCCAATGTCATGTTCTAGTACATTTGGGTTGGCACATCTGAGAATGAACCCTGATATTTTAAAAGCAGGGCAACAATGTCAATATAATTGTACCAAAAATTGTCAGTTGGTTGCATGAATAAATATCATCAATAAATCGATTACTAAATCTGATCATGAAATGTAAATATGAAATATTTGGTTGCATAGTCATATTTTCAATGTCTTTTCAATGACATGTTGCTAGATGGGATATCCCCAATGTCAAAACACAGTTTTAACGTGTCCTAATCAATAACCAATATGCAGAAACAGTTTGGGATATATTGAAAACCTAAACATAAAA
This sequence comes from Salmo salar, assembly GCF_965601325.2. Taxonomy (NCBI): domain Eukaryota; kingdom Metazoa; phylum Chordata; class Actinopteri; order Salmoniformes; family Salmonidae; genus Salmo; species Salmo salar. Next base: position 980,437 of record NW_027675387.1, read on the forward strand.
TGTGCTATATACACAAACATCTGCCACAATAAACACAACACATGGAAATGGGAGATATCTGTTACCTCACTGGTTAGAGGACAACCTGCAGAAGACAGTCAGCTACATTTTGGAGTGATGCATTTAAATGTAGGGGTCGCTAAACAAAGGAACACAACACTTATTTGTCATAACTCATCGATATCATGTTAAAATCATTTGTGTGACAGGAGGGAGATGAAGTTGCACGTCCTGTTAAAACGAACAGCTCAAAAAGCACACGGAATCTGGGAATAATGTGTACATCCCTGGTCAGAGGACAATTTGTAGAAAACAGCTAGCTACATTTTGAAGTGTTGCATTTTGATTCAAGTGCGTCACCAACATGGTAAGTGTAACACAGCTCTTTTTTTGTTAGTCACTTTTTGTTAAATCACATAAATAGTACTCTTCCATTTCTGAGCCTGGATTTTCCCCCTGAAACTAAAATCAATAGAACAGGGGGCAAATATTTAGGGTTCTACATTGTGACATCATTAAAATACTCCTACTACAATGTTAAAACATTCTACATTGTGACATTATTTCATTGATATCATGAAACAACTCCTTCATGTTTTTTCTGATGTTTAATCAGAGATCTGTTATCAGAGTATCTCTTCCCACATTGATCACAGCTAGGAGATTTCTCTCCTGTGTGTGTTCTCTGATGTGATACTAGGCTGGTTAGCCAAGAATATCTTGTCCCACATTGACTACAGCTATATTGTTTCTCTCCTGTGTGTGTTCTCTGGTGTATAGTGAGATAGCTAGACGTAGAAAAACTCTTCCCACATCGAGTACAGCTATATAGTTTCTCTCCTGTGTGTGTTCTCTGGTGTATAGTGAGATAGCTAGACGTAGAAAAACTCTTCCCACATTGAGTACAGCTATATGGTTTTTCTCCTGTATGAGTTCTCTGGTGTTTAGTGAGATAGCTAGATGTAGAAAAACTATTCCCACATTGGTTACAGCTATATGGTTTCTCTCCTGTGTGTGTTCTCTGGTGTATAGTGAGATAGCTAGATGTAGAAAAACTATTCCCACATTGGTTACAGCTATAAGGTTTCTCTCCTGTGTGTGTTCTCTGGTGTAATATCAGGCCGTCTGACTGAGTAAAACTCTTCCCACATTGATTACAGCTATAAGGTTTCTCTCCTGTGTGTGTTTTCTGGTGCTTCTTCATATTCTGTGAAGTTAAGAATATTTTTCCACAATCTGAACAGTGGAAAGATTTCTCTCCTGTGTGTGTTTTCTGGTGTAGAGTCAGAGAGCCAGATGCAGCAAAACTCTTCCCACATTGATCACAGCTATATTATTTCTCTCCTGTGTGTGTTTTCTGGTGTAATATCAGGCTGTCTGGCCGAGTAAAACTCTTCCCACATTGATTACAGCTATAAGATTTCTCTCCTGTGTGTACTCGCTGGTGTTTAGTCAGATGGCAAGATGAAATATAAGTCTTCCCACATTGATCACAGCTATAAGGTTTCTCTCCTGTGTGTGTTCTCTGGTGTATTATCAGGCTGTCTGGCCGAGTAAAACTCTTCCCACATTGATTACAGCTATAAGGTTTCTCTGCTGTGTGTACTCGCTGGTGTCTACTCAGATGGCAAGATGAAATATAAGTCTTCCCACATTGATCACAGCTATAAGATTTCTCTCCTGTGTGTGTTCTCTGGTGTATTATCAGGCTGTCTGGCCGAGTAAAACTCTTCCCACATTGATTACAGCTATAAGGTTTCTCTCCTGTGTGTACTCGCTGGTGTCTACTCAGATGGCAAGATGAAATATAAGTCTTCCCACATTGATCACAGCTATAAGGTTTCTCTCCTGTGTGTGTTCTCTGGTGTGATAACAGGTTGCTTGACTGAGTAAAACTCTTCCCACATTGAGTACAGCTGTACGGTTTCTCTCAGGTGTACTTTTAGTGCTTTTAAACTTGAGTAACTCTTCCCACAATCAAAACAGTGGTGAGATTTCTCTCCTGTGTGTGTTCGCTGGTGTATTTTAAGTTCTGATGAAGATTTGCAATGTTTTCCACAGTCAGAGCAGCAGATAGATTTCTTCCCTGTGGGTCTCTGCTGGTGTTTCTTGAGGTGATAGAATCTGGACAGACTCTTCTCTGACTCGTTAGCATCATGATGTTGAGGCTCCCCAGAGGATCCATGATAGTCACGTCTCTCTCCTGTGTGAACAAGTCAGACAGATAGTTAAAGGCTCACAACAGCAGAAATCCACTGAAAAAGGTGATGCCAACAGCGTAGCCATGATAGTGTACAACAATTGACGTCTGTAATGAATGTTAAAATGACTTGACAATTGTCTTAAGACAGTCAAGTGAGCAACAATAGTCATATTTAGTCTTGTTTTCACATTAGTAGTAACTAGAAATAAGTAAAAGGTGTTGAACTCCTAAGCAGTGTGCCAGGCGACTTTTGTTCTCAAATATAGGCACCTTTCTGTGTTTGCTAAAATTGCGACAAGGGCGATGCGCACACAATTTGATTGCAGAAACACCTCCCTGCTAATGCAGAAACCGCTAGTTATGGATGTAGTATATCTGCCTGGAGCAAAAATGGTGAGCAAGTGGCCTAAGCTGTGCCATTAGAGATTCTGGGTTCGAGTCCAAGCTCTGTTGCAGCCGGCCGCGACCGGGAGGCCCATGGGGCGACGCACAATTGGCCCAGCGTCGTCCGGGTTAGGGGAGGGTTTGGCCGGCAGGGATATCCTTGTTTCATCGCGCACTGGCGACTCCTGTGGCGGGCCGGGCGCAGTGGACGCTGACCAGGTTGCCAGGTGTACAGTGTTTCCTCCGACACATTGGTGCTGCTGGCTTCCGGGTTGGATAGGCATTGTGTCAAGAAGCATCGCGGCTAGGTTGGGTTGTGTTTTGGAGGACGCATGGCTCTCGACCTTCGCCTCTCCAGAGTCCGTATGGGAGTTGCAGCAATGAGACAAGACTATGTACCGATTGGGGAGAAAAAAGGGGTGAAAAAAAATATATATTTAACAAATGGTGAGCAAAGATTAGTTTTCACAATGTATTCTGAATATTACAGCACTAGATCAGGAGTGCTACTCAAGGAAACTCACATTAAGCTCTGTGTCTATTCACTAATTCACCACCGTGGGGGAAACTCAGGGGAGTTCTCATAGGCTGACAGCAAAAATAGCCTCCATTTCCAGGTTGATTATGATTATTATTATCATCATTTGACACTACTTTGGATTATAATTGTAAGGCTCGTTTGAATGTCCTGATTTAATATAATGTTTGTGTTATTGTCGAAAATGTACTACTTTATATTTAAAAACGACTTCAACCAGTAAAATGATCATTGGCCAGTTTACCATCAGCCTGACATCAGCCTGACAATGAGGTTTTGTCCACTAAGTGTATGCCAAAATGGTCTATAATCTCACCTAACAATAACATAGACCTACTGTAGGACCCATAACTTCACCTAACAACAACATAGACCTAGGACTATAAATCATTTAATATTTTAGGTGAAACAAGGAGACTAAAATGTCTTTGTCATGACAATTCATAACCTGATCACCAGATAATTTTGTGAATAATCCCACTAGGCTACTCTGTAATGTGTTGTCATTCTAAATGTTCTGAATAAAGGAAAATAGCTCTGTGTGTTGTACAATAGCCTATCCATCAAGGAACAGTTCTCTACACATTATGAGCTAAGTATCTCCGTTTCCAAATGGACTAACGAGACCCTACTGTAAATCAAGTAGACAATAACACATTATAAACATCAATTTGTTAGGGATGTTGGATCCAACGTGGAGCACGGCATAACTGTCTTTAACGGTGTAATGAATGAAGAACTACATTTGACTGGCATGCAGAAAATGATTTCCTGGATCAGCTGATGATAGTTGAACATGTGATTGTAACTAAAAAGCTACAGTATTAAGTATTATGTGTAATTATTTACGAACCGCATTAATGACAGTATCCATTTGGGAGTTGTCAATAAAGTTAAGGTGACTCTCGGTAAGAACCATTGGATTTAGTAAACTGAAATGATTTAGGATTTCTGTGCCCATGAAAACTGTTTTCCCAGCGTAACATAAGGAGACACTAAATGTCACGTAGTTAGAGAGCATTTCAGAGATCTGAATACAAAAAAACTGTCCGACAGCAAGATCCAGTATTTAAGTTAAAGTTCATCATATGACAAGCTTAACATTATGACTATATCTACTATTCCCTGAAGGAGGGAAACTAGGTACAACATACTATTAAATCCTCATGTTATGACTATAACTACTGTTCCCTGAAGGAGGGAAACTAGGTACAACATACTCTTAAATCCACACGTTATGACTATAACTACTGTTCCCTGAAGGAGGGAAACTAGGTACAACATACTATTAAATCCATACGTTATGACTATAACTACTGTTCCCTGAAGGAGGTAAACTAGGTACAACATACTATTAAATCCTCATGTTATGACTATAACTACTGTTCCCTGAAGGAGGGAAACTAGGTACAACATACTATTAAATCCACACGTTATGACTATAACTACTGTTCCCTGAAGGAGGGAAACTAGGTACAACATACTATTAAATCCACATGTTATGACTATAATTACTGTTCCCTGAAGGAGGGAAACTAGGTACAACCTACTATTAAATCCACATGTTATGACTATAACTACTGTTCACTGAAGGAGGGAAACTAGGTACAACATACTATTAAATCCACATGTTATGACTATAACTACTGTTCCCTGAAGGAGGGAAACTAGGTACAACATACTATTAAATCCACACCTCGCTGGAAGCCCCGCATTCCACAGGTGATGAGCGTGAGACTCGGATATATTCCTTAAATTATTTAATCCTTAAATTTAATACCTCACTTCACCGACCCAGGAAGTGGCGGAGCCAAACAGGTGTTGTAACTCGTTCATAACTGGCATGCAGATCGGTAGAAATGGTAAGATAAATTGGCACTTCAAACGGAAATGGAAAAAGTTTGCCTATTTTACCGGAAACTTCAGGAGCATAACGTCAGAATTAACGAAGGCCAACAGCAGGTGGGGAATTGGTTATTTTCTTCTGGTTATATTGACCTCTGGCTTCCTCAAGTCATTTGTGTGTGTTAATTATTTAATCAAACGCTTGAAGCATCAGTTCAGTTCAAGTTCTGCACATACAGTTGATTTTATTAAACACATGGGGTGTGTCCATATGGAAAAATACACGTCATAACATTTCAACCAATCAATTGGTAGAAAGAAAATACTATTTTTTTAAAAAAATCTGCCCTAGAACATACAACATACATGCATTCAGACCCATTCCCTTTTTACACATTTGGTTATTATAAAAATGTTTTTTTTTTTCAATTATCAATTTTCAGATAATACCTCATAAAGACATCACAATACCCCATAAAGGTGAGAAAAAAAGTTTAGAAATGCTTGTATATATATATATATATATATATATATATGTCATGCCAGTAGGCTACAGTAGGTTGTATCTCTCTAGGTCATGCCAGTAAGCTACAGTAGGTTGTAACTCTCTAGGTCATGCCAGTAGGTTACAGTAGGTTGTATCTCTCTAGGTCATGCCAGTAGGTTGTATCTCTCTAGGTCATGCCAGTAAGCTACAGTAGGTTGTAACTCTCTAGGTCATGCCAGTAGGTTACAGTAGGTTGTATCTCTCTAGGTCATGCCAGTAGGTTGTATCTCTCTAGGTCATGCCAGTAAGCTACAGTAGGTTTTATCTCTCTAGGTCATACCAGTAAGCTACAGTAGGTTGTAACTCTCTAGGTCATGCCAGTAGGTTACAGTAGGTTGTATCTCTCTAGGTCATGCCAGTAAGCTACAGTAGGTTGTATCTCTCTAGGTCATGCCAGTAGGTTACAGTAGGTCGTATCTCTCTAGGTCATGCCAGTAGGTTACAGTAGGTTGTATCTCTCTAGGTCATGCCAGTAGGTTACAGTAGGTTGTATCTCTCTAGGTCATGCCAGTAAGCTACAGTAGGTTGTAACTCTCTAGGTCATGCCAGTAGGTTACAGTAGGTTGTATCTCTCTAGGTCATGCCAGTAGGTTGTATCTCTCTAGGTCATGCCAGTAAGCTACAGTAGGTTGTAACTCTCTAGGTCATGCCAGTAGGTTACAGTAGGTTGTATCTCTCTAGGTCATGCCAGTAGGTTGTATCTCTCTAGGTCATGCCAGTAAGCTACAGTAGGTTTTATCTCTCTAGGTCATACCAGTAAGCTACAGTAGGTTGTAACTCTCTAGGTCATGCCAGTAGGTTACAGTAGGTTGTATCTCTCTAGGTCATGCCAGTAAGCTACAGTAGGTTGTATCTCTCTAGGTCATGCCAGTAGGTTACAGTAGGTCGTATCTCTCTAGGTCATGCCAGTAGGTTACAGTAGGTTGTATCTCTCTAGGTCATGCCAGTAGGCTACAGTAGGTTGTATCTCTCTAGGTCATGCCAGTAGGTTACAGTAGGTTGTATCTCTCTAGGTCATGCCAGTAGGTTACAGTAGATTGTATCTCTCTAGATCATGCCAGTAGGTTACAGTAGGTTGTATCTCTCTAGGTCATGCCAGTAGGTTACAGTAGGTTGTATCTCTCTAGGTCATGCCAGTAGGTTACAGTAGGTTGTATCTCTCTAGGTCATGCCAGTAGGTTACAGTAGGTTGTATCTCTCTAGGTCATGCCAGTAGGTTACAGTAGGTTGTATCTCTCTAGGTCATGCCAGTAGGTTACAGTAGGTTGTATCTCTCTAGGTCATGCCAGTAGGTTACAGTAGGTTGTATCTCTCTAGGTCATGCCAGTAGGTTACAGTAGGTTGTATCTCTCTAGGTCATGCCAGTAGGTTACAGTAGGTTGTATCTCTCTAGGTCATGCCAGTAGGTTACAGTAGGTTGTATCTCTCTAGGTCATACCAGTAGGTTGTATCTCTCTAGGTCATGCCAGTAAGCTACAGTAGGTTGTAACTCTCTAGGTCATGCCAGTAGGCTACAGTAGGTTGTATCTCTCTAGGTCATGCCAGTAGGTTACAGTAGGTTGTATCTCTCTAGGTCATGCCAGTAGGTTACAGTAGATTGTATCTCTCTAGGTCATGCCAGTAGGCTACAGTAGGTTGTAGCTCTCTAGGTCATGCCAGTAGGCTACAGTAGGTTGTACTCGTCTAGGTCATGCAGGTAGGCTACAGTAGGTTGTAACTCTCTAGGTCATGCCGGTAGGCTACAGTAGGTTGAATCTCTCTAGGTCATGCCAGTAGGCTACAGTAGGTTGTACTCGTCTAGGTCATGCCAGTAGGCTACAGTAGGTTGTAACTCTCTAGGTCATGCCAGTAGGTTGTATCTCTCTAGGTCATGCCAGTAGGCTACAGTAGGTTGTATCTCTCTAGGTCATGCCAGTAGGCTACAGTAGGTTGTATCTCTCTAGGCCTTGCCAGTAGGCTACAGTAGGTTGTATCTCTCTAGGTCATGCCAGTAGGTTACAGTAGGTTGTAACTCTCTAGATCATGCCAGTAGGTTACAGTAGGTTGTATCTCTCTAGGTCATGCCAGTAGGTTACAGTAGGTTGTATCTCTCTAGATCATGCCAGTAGGTTACAGTAGATTGTATCTCTCTAGGTCATGCCAGTAGGTTACAGTAGGTTGTATCTCTCTAGGTCATGCCAGTAGGCTACAGTAGGTTGTAACTCTCTAGGTCATGCCAGTAGGCTACAGTAGGTTGTATCTCTCTAGGTCATGCCAGTAGGCTACAGTAGGTTGTACCTCTCTAGGTCATGCCAGTAGGCTACAGTAGGTTGTAACTCTCTAGGTCATGCCAGTAGGTTACAGTAGGTTGTATCTCTCTAGGTCATGCCAGTAGGTTGTATCTCTCTAGGTCATGCCAGTAGGCTACAGTAGGTTGTATCTCTCTAGGCCTTGCCAGTAGGCTACAGTAGGTTGTATCTCTCTAGGTCATGCCAGTAGGTTACAGTAGGTTGTAACTCTCTAGATCATGCCAGTAGATTACAGTAGGTTGTATCTCTCTAGGTCATGCCAGTAGGTTACAGTAGGTTGTATCTCTCTAGGTCATGCCAGTAGGTTACAGTAGATTGTATCTCTCTAGGTCATGCCAGTAGGTTACAGTAGGTTGTATCTCTCTAGGTCATGCCAGTAGGCTACAGTAGGTTGTATCTCTCTAGGTCATGCCAGTAGGCTACAGTAGGTTGTAACTCTCTAGGTCATGCCAGTAGGTTACAGTAGGTTGTAACTCTCTAGGTCATGCCAGTAGGCTACAGTAGGCTGTATCTCTCTAGGTCATGCCAGTAGGTTGTATCTCTCTAGGTCATGCCAGTAGGCTACAGTAGGTTGTATCTCTCTAGGTCATGCCAGTAGGCTACAGTAGGTTGTACCTCTCTAGGTCATGCCAGTAGGTTACAGTAGGTTGTATCTCTCTAGGTCATGCCAGTAGGTTACAGTAGGTTGTATCTCTCTAGGTCATGCCAGTAGGCTACAGTAGGTTGTAGCTCTCTAGGTCATGCCAGTAACCTACAGTAGGTTGTAACTCTCTAGGTCATGCCAGTAGGCTACAGTAGGTTGTATCTCTCTAGGTCATGCCAGTAGGTTACAGTAGGTGGTAACTCTCTAGGTCATGCCAGTAAGTTACAGTTGGCTGTATCCAAGTGGAAACAATTATCAACCCAATGTGGAAAGTGTTGAATTTGGTCAACAACAAAATGAATGGCTTATTTGCTACGTGAGGTTTACTTGATCTAACAGAAGTTTCGTAGTGATTAAGTTGTTACGTGGACACGTGACATACCGACAACTTTGATAAAAACACTATAGGAGTTGTCTTCAGATCGCTATGCATATTCATGCTAGTAGCTTAGCATCTCTCTCCATTGAATACAGGCGGTTGACGACAACAACCCTCATAGAATATAAACAATAGATTACAATAATAAGATGTATCCACCAATCCAAAGACAGGATAGGCGGGAGATAGACAACCCACAGTGCAGCTTTGTGGACAACGACTCCCCTTGTCAGGACGGAGAGACATCTTGTCAGTATATCCATAATGTTTGGTGTAGCCAACCCAACTCTCACATGGCTCTATTGGGGGTCACGGTGTGTAGTAAAACATCACTACATTAAAATCACTACATGCCGTGGCCCCCCAGTCTGCGGTCAGCAGATAGACCCTCCTCAAATATATATGTTAAGTCACTTTTTGGAAACGGAACGGAGAAAACAAGGGGTAGCTTGTCTCTACGTCGTCTGATTCTAGACATATCAGTCATCATCCCAGGGCCCTCCGTTGAAGAGGTATTGACGAGCCAACTCCGAATATCCAAAGTTAAAAACTAATTGAAGGCGGTACTTACTGGTGTTAATCAGATCTCCTATCTCCTCCTCTTCATCTTCCAATGTGACAGTAATCTCTCCTTCCTTCTTAACTCCAAAAACAGCATCATCCTCTTCTTCCTCTTGTTTAACTGTAACGTCTTTCTCTTCTTCTTTCACGGTAACAGCCTCACCCTCTACTTGGTTTTGTATTGAAACAGCCTCCTCTTCCTCCTCCTCTTTGACGAGAGCTTCTTTCTCCGTCCAGCAGACCTCATCTTCTTTAGCAGGAGGAGAGTAGCTTAGTGAACGCATGGTCGGAGATGTTAGCTAGCTAGGCTAATGCTAACTTAACCAGCCCGCTAGCTGACTAATAACAACAACACCGTAAATATGAAATTAAATCGGATAACTAACTAGACGACAGAAGTGGGTTTAAAACACAGTGGCTAATATACACTAAAGCATCTAAAGAGCTTTATTGTTCGGCTATTTTGTCTAGCAAGCTACCGTGGTGTCTGACTAACTGTTGTTGCTGTTGAAAGAAGCGTTCCGTCCACTACATTATACGTCACACCAACAGCATTACCTTAAATTCCCAGACCGCCATCTGCTGACTGGAGTGGGTAACGCAGTTGAGTAAAATGATTATTTTATTGTCAGACAAAAAGTTAAAGTGTAGGAAGCATGAGTTTTTACTCGCCAGTGTAACAACACAGTGTGGTTAAAGACTTAGTAGCCTAGTTGTAGTCACGATATGGTTACCTATAAGTACAAACAGCTATGTTTTTGCATTATTACAAATTGATTAACTTATTTCGGGAAATCTTCTAAACTACCCACAATGCACTATTTCCCAACGTCATATGTATTATCAACTCTATGCTACCGAGTTTGTATGCCAGTGTAACGGTGTAATGAAGTTACATTTAAAAAAAAATGTATTTAACCTTTATTTAAACAGGCAAGCCAGCTAAGGACAAATTCTTATTTACAATGACGGCCAAACCCCTGCCAAACCCTAACCCATGTTTCCTGAAGCACCTCCCACAAATTGGATTGGATTGATGGGCACTTCTTACGTATCATACGGTCAAGCTGCCCCCACAACAGCTCAATAGGGTTGAGATCCGGTGACTGTGCTGACCACTCCATTATAGACAGAATACCAGCTGAATGCTTCTTCCCTAAATGGAGCTGTGCTTTGGGTCATTGTCCTGTTGTAGGAGGAAGTTGGCTCCAATTAAGCGCCGTCCACAGGGTATGGCATGGCATTGCAAAATGGAGTGATAGCCTTCCTTCTTCAAGATCCCTTTTACCCTGTATAAATCTCCCACTTTACCACCACCAAAGCACCCCCAGACCATCACATTGCCTCCACCATGCTTGACAGAAGGCGTCAAGCACTCCTCCAGCATCTTTTCATTTTTTCTGGAACTCACGAATGTTGTTGTTTGTGATCCGAACACATCAAACTTAGATTCGTCTGTCCATAACACTTTTTTCCAATCTTCCTCTGCCCAATGTCTGTGTTATTTTGCCCATCTTAATCTTTTGCTTTTTTTTAAAACGGTCTGAGATATGGATTTTTCTTTGCAACTCTGCCTAGAAGGCCAACATCCCGGAGTCGCCTCTTCACTGTTGACGTTTAGACTGGTGTTTTGCAGGTACAATTTGATAAAGCTTCCAGTTGAAAACTTGTGAGGCGTCTGTTTCTCAAATTAGACACTAACGTACTTGTCCTCTTGCTCAGTTGTGCACTGGGGCCTACTTCTATTCTGGTTAGAGCCAGTTTGCGCTGTTCTGTGAAGTGAGTAGTACATAGCTTTGTACGAGATCTTCAGTTTCTTAGCAATTTCTCGCATGGAATAGCCTTCATTTCTCAGAAAAATAATAGACTAACGTTTTTCAAAAGAAAGTTATTTGTTTCTGGCCATTTTGAGCCTGTAACCGAACCCACAAATGCTGATGCTCCAGATACTCAACTAGTTTAAAGAAGGACAGTTGTATTGCTTCTTTAATCAGAACAACAGTTTTCAGCTGTGCTAACATAATTGCAAAAGCGTTTTCTAATGATCAATTAGCCTTTTAAAATGATAAACTTGGAGACTATAAAATATAGAATATATTTTGATTTGTTTAACACTTTTTTTGGTTACTACATGATTCCATGTGAGTTGTTTCATAGTTTTGATGTCTCCACTATTATTCTACAATGTAGACAATAGTTAAAATAAAGAAAAAACATTGCATTTGGAGGTGTGTCCAAACAATTGACCGATACTGTATATGCATTGTGGAGGAGAACTGATCCTAGATCTGTACAAAGGCATAACATCTACAGCAGAAACAACTGTCTGTGTTAAAAAGGCCCAGCTGGATTGAATTGAGCTATTTAAAATGACATATTTGAGTCTGAAATGATTTGTAATATTTTTTTTAAGGAGTGGGGAATTTTTTACAATTAGGAAATAATATTTAATGTTTTACTCGTACCTCAGCCAGCATTGTGAATGGTTAGGAAATAATAGGTCATGTTTTACTAGTACCTCAGCCAGCATTGTGAATGGTTAGGAAATAATATGTCATGTTTTACTAGTACCTCAGCCAGCATTGTGAATGGTTAGGAAATAATATGTCATGTTTTACTCGTACCTCAGCCAGCATTGTGAATGGTTAGGAAATAATATGTCATGTTTTACTCGTACCTCAGCCAGCATTGTGAATGGTGTCTGATGCAGTGACATACTAGACCATGGCAGTAAATCTAATACTTAGGTGTTTTTAGTCATGCATGAAAGGTCTGTGGTGGTTCTGTGGTTATAAGTTACTGACCTTGGAATACATTTCTGGCCATGCTGGCAGGGTCTGAATCAAACCCAATGTCCACCTGGTACACTGACAGGGTCTGAATCAAACCCAATGTCCACCTGGTACACTGACAGGGTCTGAATCAAACCCAATGTCCACCTGGTACACTGACAGGGTCTGAATCAAACCCAATGTCCACCTGGTACACTGGCAGGGCCTGAATCAAACCCAATGTCCACCTGGTACACTGACAGGGTCTGAATCAAACCCAATGTCCACCTGGTACACTGGCAGGGTCTGAATCAAACCCAATGTCCACCTGGTACACTGGCAGGGCCTGAATCAAACCCAATGTCCACCTGGTACACTGACAGGGTCTGAATCAATCCCAATGTCCACCTGGTACACTGACAGGGTCTGAATCAAACCCAATGTCCACCTGGTACACTGACAGGGTCTGAATCAACCCAATGTCCACCTGGTACACTGACAGGGTCTGAATCAAACCCAATGTCCACCTGGTACACTGACAGGGTCTGAATCAACCCAATGTCCACCTGGTACACTGACAGGGTCTGAATCAACCCAATGTCCACCTGGTACACTGACAGGGTCTGAATCAAACCCAATGTCCACCTGGTACACTGACAGGGTCTGAATCAAACCCAATGTCCACCTGGTACACTGACAGGGTCTGAATCAACCCAATGTCCACCTGGTACACTGACAGGGTCTGAATCAACCCAATGTCCACCTGGTACACTGGCAGGGTCTGAATCAACCCAATGTCCACCTGGTACACTGGCAGGGTCTGAATCAACCCAATGTCCACCTGGTACACTGACAGGGTCTGAATCAAACCCAATGTCCACCTGGTACACTGACAGGGTCTGAATCAAACCCAATGTCCACCTGGTACACTGGCAGGGTCTGAATCAACCCAATGTCCACCTGGTACACTGACAGGGTCTGAATCAACCCAATGTCCACCTGGTACACTGACAGGGTCTGAATCAACCCAATGTCCACCTGGTACACTGACAGGGTCTGAATCAACCCAATGTCCACCTGGTACACTGACAGGGTCTGAATCAACCCAATGTTAAGGGGAGGGTAGATTGGTCAAGAGGGTGATGATTATTGTTGTTCTACTGCCTGATTGTTATGCAACAACACTGTTTACAAAAGCTTTGTTAAAGAACAACTTGTTGTTTGTGTCGCACTGCTTTGCTTTATCTTGGCCAGGTCGCAGATGTAAATGAGAACTTGTTCTCAACTGGCCACCTGGTTAAATAAAGGTGAATTTGTTTAATTTTTTTGTTTGTTAATTTTTTTACAACATTAACAATGTCTACACTGTATTTCTGATAAATTTTATTATTATTTTAATGGATGAAAAATGTGCTTTCTTTAAAAAACAAGGACATTTCTAAGTGACCCCAAACTTTTGAACGGTAGTATATATCTACATGATGTATTGTTACACCATGTAGGAGCAGTATAGACCTAGTCTGTTCATTATATACATCTACATGATGTATTGTTACACCATGTAGGAGCAGTATAGACCTAGTCTGTTCATTATATACATCTACATGATGTATTGTTACACCATGTAGGAGCAGTATAGACCTAGTCTGTTCATTATATACATCTACATGATGTATTGTTACACCATATAGGAGCAGTATAGACCTAGTCTGTTCATTATATACATCTACATGATGTATTGTTACACCATGTAGGAGCAGTATAGACCTAGTCTGTTCATTATATACATCTACATGATGTATTGTTACACCATGTAGGAGCAGTATAGACCTAGTCTGTTCATTATATACATCTACATGATGTATTGTTACACCATGTAGGAGCAGTATAGACCTAGTCTGTTCATTATATACATCTACATGATGTATTGTTACACCATATAGGAGCAGTATAGACCTAGTCTGTTCATTATATACATCTACATGATGTATTGTTACACCATGTAGGAGCAGTATAGACCTAGTCTGTTCATTATATACATCTACATGATGTATTGTTACACCATGTAGGAGCAGTATAGACCTAGTCTGTTCATTATATACATCTACATGATGTATTGTTACACCATGTAGGAGCAGTATAGACCTAGTCTGTTCATTATATACATCTACATGATGTATTGTTAGTCCATGTAGGAGCAGTATAGACCTAGTCTGTTCATTATATACATCTACATGATGTATTGTTACACCATGTAGGAGCAGTATAGACCTAGTCTGTTCATTATATACATCTACATGATGTATTGTTACACCATATAGGAGCAGTATAGACCTAGTCTGTTCATTATATACATCTACATGATGTATTGTTACACCATGTAGGAGCAGTATAGACCTAGTCTGTTCATTATATACATCTACATGATGTATTGTTACACCATGTAGGAGCAGTATAGACCTAGTCTGTTCATTATATACATCTACATGATGTATTGTTACACCATGTAGGAGCAGTATAGACCTAGTCCTATAGCTAGTCCTATATTATTTTATACTAATACAATTGCTCAGAGAAAGAGATTTAGTTTAAAATGTAATTCTCAAAAGGTTGGGGTCTGAATTATTGCCTCCCATGTTTTCAATACTCCAGCACCCTCCCCTTGGGAGGATAATGACACTGAAATGTTTTATGAGTCTGAAGACTGAGATGGCCATTGAAAATGTTGATTTTTGTGCCCAAATAACTATTTCTTTGTGGATGTTGATGTGTCTTGCTGGAAGATCCACTTATGGCCAAGTTTCAGCCTCCTAGCAGAGAGGTAACCAGGTTTTGGGCTAAAATATCCTGGTAGAGGGTAAAGTTTATTTATTTATTTCATACAGTAATTTTAGCTCATCTTTATCAAGGGTATCAATAACTAGGTGCTTATTTTGATATCTAGTTATTTGACTGAATCAGAAATACAGATGTGGAGTAGATGTAGAGTTTGTTTAAAATTCTCATAAAAAATCTGAACTAATCAAACAACACTTGTTGCTCTTTGTACGTGTTGATATAATATTAATATTTAATGGAGAGAAAAAACGTTTCCCTAAACTGCTTTATAATATTATAATTCAATGAAGAATAAAAATAGTTTTCCCTCCTCAACTGCGTTTCCTCCCTCCAGACAGCAGATGGCGATATGTGTCTTTCAGGCGATGTTTCTAGTGTGACGTATAATCTAGTGGACGGAAAGCTTCTTCAACAACTGCAGCCACCTCGGTAGCTCGCTAGCCGACAAAGTCTGAACATTCAAGTTCTTAAGACAATTTCGTGGTTTAATTGCCACTGTGATTTAAACATAGTACTCCATTTTATGTCATATTTACGTTGTAAGTCAACTAGCTGGCTGGTTAAGTTAGCACTAGTCTAGTCGCTAATGCTAACTAGCTATTATCTCCGACCATGAGTTCACTAAGCTACTCTCCTCCTGTTAAAGAAGAGGAGGTCTGCTGGACGGAGAAAGAAGCTCTCGTGAAAGAGGAGGAGGAAGAGGAGGATGTCACAATACAAAAACAAGTAGAGGATGAGGCTGTTACCGTGAAAGAAGAAGAGAAAGACGTTACAGAGAAAGAAGAAGAAGACGCGTTCAGAGTGAAAGAGGAGGAGGATGTTACAGTAAAAGAAGAGGAGGAAGATGCAGTTTTTGGAGTGAAAGATGAAGAGGGGGAGATTACTGTCACATTAGAGGAGGACGAAGAAGAGAAGACTGGAGAACTGATTAACACCAGTAAATACAGTGAGTACTATCTAATAAAACAGGGACATTGATCTGATTAACACCAGTAAATACAGTGAGTACTATCTTATAAAACAGGGACATTGATCTGATTAACACCAGTAAATACAGTGAGTACTATCTAATAAAACAGGGACATTGATCTGATTAACACCAGTAAATACAGTGAGTACTATCTAATAAAACAGGGACATTGATCTGATTAACACCAGTAAATACAGTGAGTACTATCTAATAAAACAGGGACATTGATCTGATTAACACCAGTAAATACAGTGAGTACTATCTAATAAAACAGGGACACAAACTCTGCAGTTGTTGAACTAATGTGTGATTTTTAAAAGGGCATTCTACACTCAAATATGTTTTTGTACTGTCGGAATTGTTCATGACGTCCTCCAGTGATTAAAAAAAAACCTTTCCTGTTGAAACATGAAACAAATAAATGTTTTGAGCAAAATAGTGTTTTTTTAACAACTGCAAACTAGAAGGAGTGAGTGATGTCATAGTGAGGCCTCCAAGGAGTTGGCTTGATGGGAAGTCGTGATGTCATCCAATAGGAGACTGATCTTCATGTGAATATTCATTATTCTTTTTAAAATCCTTCCTGTTCTGTCAAGTTGGTTGTTGATCATTGCTAGAAAGCCGTTTTCAAGTCTTGCATTGACTTTCAAGATGATTTAAGTCCAGACTGTAACTAGGCCACTCAGGAACATTCAATGTCATCTTGGTAAGCTCCTCCAGTGTAGATTTGGCCTTGTGGTTTAGGTTATTGTCCTGTTAGGACAGTTTTTTGTATTCAGATCTCTGAAATGCTCTCTACCTACGTAACATTTAGTGTTTCCTTATGTTACGCTGGGAAAACAGTTTTCATGGGCACAGAAATCCTAAATCATTTCAGAGTTTGCTAAATCCAATGGTTCTAACCAAGAGTCACCTTAACTTTATTGACAACACCCAAATGGATACTGTCATTAATGTGGTTCTTCAATAATTACACATAATACTTAATACTGTAGCTGTTTAGTTACAGTCACATGTTCAACTATCATCAGCTGATCCAGGAAATCATTTTCTGAATGACAGTCACATGACAAACATCACGACATGCAACAACAACCAAAGTGCTTCTTCATTCATTACTCTGGTAAAGACAGTTATGCCGTGCTCCACGTTGGATCCAACATCCCTAACAAATTGATGTTTATAATGTGTTATTGTCTGCTTGATTTACAGTAGGGTCTCGTTAGTCTGTTTGGACACAGAGATACTTAGCTCATAATGTGTAGAGAACTGTTCCTTGATGGATAGGCTATTGTACAACACACAGAGCTATTTTCCTTTGTTCAGGACATTTAGAATGACAACACATCACAGAGTAGCCTAGTGGGATTATTCACAAAATGATCTGGTGATCAGGTTATGAATTGTCATGACAAAGACATTTTAGTCTCCTTGTTTCACCTAAAATATTAAATGATTTATAGTCCTAGGTCTATGTTGTTGTTAGGTGAAGTTATGGGTCCTACAGTAGGTCTATGTTATTGTTAGGTGAGATTATAGACCATTTTGGCATACACTTAGTGGACAAAATCTCATTGTCAGGCTGATGTCAGGCTGATGGAAAACTAGCCAATGAGCATTTTACTGGTTGAAGTCGTTTTTAAATATAAAGTAGTACATTTGACAATAACACAAACATTATATTAAATCAGGACATTCAAACGAGCCTTACAATTATAATCCAAAGTAGTGTCAAATGATAATAATAATCATAATCAACCTGGAAATGGAGGCTTTATTTGCTGTCAGCCTATGAGAACTCCCCTGAGTTTCCCCCACGGTGGTGAAGTAGTGAATAGACACAGAGCTTAATGTGAGTTTCCTTGAGTAGCACTCCTGATCTTGTGCTGTAATATTCAGAATACATTGTGAAAACTAATCTTTGCTCACCATTTTTTAAATATATATATTTTTTTCACCCCTTTTTTCTCCCCAATTGGTACTTACAGTCTTGTCTCATCGCTGCAACTCCCGTACGGACTCAGGAGAGGCGAAGGTCGAGAGCCATGCGTCCTCTGAAACACAACCCAACCTAGCCGCGCTGCTTCTTGACACAATGCCCATCCAACCCGGAAGCCAGCAGCACCAATGTGTCGGAGGAAACACTGTACACCTGGCAACCTGGTCAGCGTGCACTGCGCCTGGCCCGCCACAGGAGTCGCTAGTGCGCGATGAGACAAGGATATCCCTGCCGGCCAAACCCTCCCCTAACCCGGACGACGGTGGGCCAATTGTGCGTCGCCCCATGGGCCTCCCGGTCGCGGCCGGCTGCAACAGAGCTTGGACTCGAACCCAGAATCTCTAATGGCACAGCTTAGGCCACTTGCTCACCATTTTTGTTCCAGGCAGATATACTACATCCATAACTAGCGGTTTCTGCATTAGCAGGGAGGTGTTTCTGCAATCAAATTGTGTGCGCATCACCCTTGTCGCAATTTTAGCAAACACAGAAAGGTGCCTATATTTGAGAACAAAAGTCGCCTGGCACACTGCTTAGGAGTTCAACACCTTTTACTTATTTCTAGTTACTACTAATGTGAAAACAAGACTAAATATGACTATTGTTGCTCACTTGACTGTCTTAAGACAATTGTCAAGTAATTTTAACATTCATTACAGACGTCAATTGTTGTACAGTATCATGGCTACGCTGTTGGCATCACCTTTTTCAGTGGATTTCTGCTGTTGTGAGCCTTTAACTATCTGTCTGACTTGTTCACACAGGAGAGAGACGTGACTATCATGGATCCTCTGGGGAGCCTCAACATCATGATGCTAACGAGTCAGAGAAGAGTCTGTCCAGATTCTATCACCTCAAGAAACACCAGCAGAGACCCACAGGGAAGAAATCTATCTGCTGCTCTGACTGTGGAAAACATTGCAAATCTTCATCAGAACTTAAAATACACCAGCGAACACACACAGGAGAGAAATCTCACCACTGTTTTGATTGTGGGAAGAGTTACTTAAGATTAAAAGCACTAAAAGTACACCTGAGAATTCACACTGGAGAGAAATCTTACAGCTGTGATCAATGTGGGAGGAGTTTTACTACATCTTTCTCTCTGACTCTACACCAGAGAATACACACAGGAGAGAAACCGTACAGCTGTACTCAATGTGGGAAGCGTTTTACTCAGTCAAGCAACCTGTTATCACACCAGAGGATACACACAGGAGAGAAATCTTTTAGTTGTAATCAATGTGTGAAAAGTTTTATTTCATCTAGTGACCTGACTGTACACCAGAGAACACACACAGGAGAGAAACCTTATAGCTGTGATCAATGTGGGAAGACTTATATTTCATCTTGCCATCTGACTAGACACCAGCGAGTACACACAGAAGAGAAACCTTATAGCTGTAATAAATGTGGGAAGAGTTTTACTTGGCCAGACAGCCTGATATTACACCAGAGAACACACACAGGAGAGAAACAATATAGCTGTAATCAATGTGGGAAGAGTTTTACTACATCTGGCTCTCTGACTCGACACCAGAGAAGACACACAGGAGAGAAATCTTATAGCTGTGGTCAATGTGGGAAGAGTTTTACTACATCTGGCTATCTTACTCTACACCAAAGAACACACACAGGAGAGAAACCTTCTAGTTGTGGTCAATGTGGGAAGAGTTTTACTACATCTGGCTCTCTGACTCGACACCAGAGAACACACACAGGAGAGAAATCTTATAGCTGTGATCAGTGTGACAAGAGATTCTCCGGTAAAATACATCTGATCAAACATCAGAAAATACATGAATGAGTTGTTTCATGATATCAATGATATAATGTCACAATGTAGAATGTTTTAACATTGTAGTAGGAGTATTTTAGTGATGTCACAATGTAGAACCCTAAATGTTTGTCCCCTGTTCTATTGATTTCAACATGATATGGATATTAGCCTCAGGGGGAAAATCCAGGCTCTGAATTGAAAGAGTACTATTTATGAGATTTAATAAAAAGTGACTAACAAAAAAAGAGTTGTGTTACACTTACCATGTTGGTTACGCACTTGAATCAAAATGTATCTAGCAGCTTTCTACCAGTTGTCCTCTAACCAGGGATGTACACATTATTCCCAGATTCTGTGTGGTTTTTGAGCTGTTAGTTTTAACAGGACGTGCAACCTCATCTCCCTCCTCTCAGCACAATTGATTTCAACATGATATCGATGAGTTATGACAAATAAGTGTTGTGTTCCTTTGTTTAGGGACCCCTAAATTTAAATGCATCACTCCAAAATGTAGCTGACTGTCTTCTGCAGGTTGTCCTCTAACCAGTGAGGTAAAATATATCTCCATTTCCATGTGTTTTTGTTTTGTTGTGTTAGTTTCAGGAGCAGGTTCAACCTGATTTCCCCCCAAATGGATATAAGATTTCTGTTTTGCATTTAGCTAGTGCGTTGCTATGGATCTTTATTTATTTTGACTGCACGTTTTTCCGTATTGGAGATGAGTTTTGTTTGGCCTCGTTCCAAGGAGACGAGAGTTCTAGAAGCTAGTGGGATTTAGAAAGAGGAGAGTTCTAGAATCTAGTGAGTTTTAGGAAGACGAGAGTTCTAGAAGCTTGTGGGATTTAGAAAGACGAGAGTTCTAGAAGCTAGTGTTTTTTAGGTAGACGAGAGTTCTAGAAGCTAGTGGGATTTAGGAAGACGAGAGTTCTAGAAGCTAGTGAGTTTTAGGAAGACGAGAGTTCTAGAAGCTAGTGGGATTTAGGATTCTATAGAAAGAAAAAGGAGAAACAAATAATCCTATTGTATATTATTATTTAGAAATACGTGTTTTTTCTTGTTTTTAATTGTTGACAGCCAGTAGACATCATGTTTATATTGGTGAAGGTGAAGCATTGTGGTTGATTATAATGTGAAATGGAAGTTGTTTTCTGTTGGTGGTGAGCAAACTTTTCCAACAAAAATATAGGACATATTTGTTGTCTTAAGGTGTTACAGGCTTTGGTTTTTCCATTTATGTTTTGAGGTTGGACTTTAGCACGTATAGCTCGTTAGCACGTATAGCTCGTTAGCACGTATAGCTCGTTAGCACGTATAGCTCGTTAGCACGTATAGCTCGTTAGCACGTCTAGCTCGTTAGCACGTCTAGCTCGTTAGCTCGTCTAGCTCGTTAGCACGTAGGACGCACTGATTGGTGTCTTCTCGTTAGTCAGTATGTGTTACACCTGTGCTGGCTTGTCCATCTCGTTAGTGGGAAGGTGTTTCACCTGAGCTGGTCCAGGTTCTATTTAAGAGTGTCTGGCCCAGTGCTCCAGTTGTCTTGATACATGTGGAGAGTCAACACCTTTAGTTGCTCCACCTTTTTGGTTTACTTCCTGTCTTTAAGTTTGGTGTGGGTTTTTCTTCTGTTTTCCTCTTCTTGGGCAGATTTAGTGGGTCTCATGGTGGGTGTCTTTTAGGTCCCAGTTGTTGTTACTAGTCAACTTCCAGTGGACACCCCCATAGTGTCTTTCAGAGCCCCTCCAAAAAACATGCTTATATTTTGGGTTGGATGTTGCATCCAATTAATATTTTAATCAATGGATTTTCCTTAGAATGCTAATTCGTCTTTCAGTTGTTAATCTTATGTTTGTTGTGGTAAATATTTCTGTTTATTTTCATTGTTTTATTTTTTTCCTGTGAAGCATCCATGTCTGAAATGTGTTGTATAAATAAAGCTTGATTTGAACATATTGCAAAAGAAATTAACATAATGACTGACAATCAACAGACTCTTGCAAAACCAATACGTATCTTGGTCCATCTTATTATGAAAAAAGTATAAATTCAGTATATTTCCCACTATGTCAAAATAGTGCTGGTATGTACGTTTAGTATCACTTTTCAACCAACCCAGTGCATTTGTTGAAGATAAATGTTTAATTCAACAATATGTCAAAGGATTCAACTACTGGAAACGGACACAAACAAATGGATCAACCAGATCAATCCCACTTTTCCAGCCTGCTGAAGGCGTGGTGGAGTGGTAAACACCACCCCCGGCTCTACCAGGGGCTTGAAGTGGTCTCCCACAGCTCTGCTTATGTCATGTTCTGTGGCCTTGCTGTTACATTTCTTGACTGTCCCTGCAACACAGAAACACATTTAGTCATATTATATAAAACTCTCAAAGTAATGGATATGGAGCATCTATGGCCTCAGTTACACCTGGCACCTAAATGTGACTTCTGTCATCTGATCACTCCAAGCTGCATTAGGTTCAGATCTACCAGGATGAGCCTTTGACACAGTCAGGCCACTGATTATGCATCAGCAATGTAAAGAGATGGGGTGAATGAGGGGAAAAGTAAATTTGACACAAATTACCTTCATAATAAATCAAATGTTGTTGGTCACATACAGGTGTTCAGCAGATGTTATTGCAGGTGTAGTGAAATGCTTGTCCTTCTAGTTCCCACAGTGCAGTAATTTCTAACAATTAATATCTAACAATTTCACAACAAATACCTAATACACACAAATCTAAGTAAAGGAATGGAATTAGGAATATATAAATATATGGATAAACAATGTCAGAGCAGCATAGACTGAGATACAGTTTCTACATATGAGATGAGAAATGATATGCAAACATTATTAAAGGGCCAATGATTTCATGATGCCTGTTTAACAGTCTGATGGCCTGGAGATAGAAGCTGTTGAGGATACCGTAGGATAGGGGGCGCCACAGCGCATTTTGAAAAAAAATCGTTCCCATTTTCAACGGCCTACTAATCAAACTCAGAAGCTAGGGCATGCATATACTTATTATATATGGATAGAAAACACTATAAAGTTTCTAAAACTGTTTGAATGGTGTCTGTGAGTATAACAGAACTCAAATGGCAGTCAAAACCCCGAGACCGATTGAAACAGGAAGTGGAATTCTGAATTGTGGACTCGACTTCTCATCTTTCCCTATAAATAACACCGTTAACCATGGTTCAGTGAGCACTTCCTATTGCTTCCACTAGATGTCGCCAGTCCTTTCACAGTGGTTTGAGCCTTATAGAGTCAAAACTCAGTGAATGAGACGAGTTTGAAATTGGTCACAGGGGATGGGCCATCACCATTATGACGCCGGCGGCCATGTCTGCCCCCACCTTTGGAAACGGGTTTAAAGGCCATGACATCATCCCCCTCGAATCTTATTGGCTCTCTTGGTGTTACAGGCCCTGAAGATTTATGTTATACAACGTTTGACATGTTTGAACGAACCTACATGCGGGAGCATCGCATTTTATCCGGAACTTCAGCCCTGCGCTTGGAGAGAGCCATAGGACGCGCTACCAACATCAGGCTAATGGAATGTGAAGTATGGACTTTTTGACCGAAAATACATCTGTTGTGGACCTGGGATGCTTTCTGATGAAGACAACTAAAGGTAGGCGATTATTGACAATATTATACAAGATGAGATGTGACATGCGATTGTTTCCAAGATGGTGCCGAGCTCTGTATATTAGCTAATTTTCTGAGTATCGCATCTCCTTTTATCGCAAAGTGTGATTACCCAGTAAAGTTAATTTAAAATCTGGTATGACGGGTGTTCTCAAGAGATATTCATCTATAAATGTTAGATTGACAATATAAATTAAAAAAATCGTTATAGGATAGTAAATTAGGGAAATGTAGCATTGTTTACCGGGACGCTTTTGAGGGGAAATTATGTAGTCAACCTCAGACAGAGATGTAAAATGCTGTTTTTATATATAAATATGACCTTTATTGAACAAAAGAATGCATGCATTGTATAACATGATGTCCTAGGGGTGCCATCTGATGAAGTTTGTAAAAGGTTAGTGCTGCATTTAGCTGTTTTTTGATTATATGTGATGCAAGTGGTTGGTCGGAAAATGGCTATGAAGCTGCTTTTTACGATGGACTCATCTAATATAATCTAATGATTTGCTTTTCCTGTAAAACCTTTTTGAAATCGGACGACGTGGGTCGATTCAGGAGAGGTGTATCTATAAAAAAAAAAATATATATATATATATTTTTTTTAATTATGATTTTTTTTTTTAATGCTAATTGGCGATATGATTTTTCGCTGGATTTTGATCCCGGTGACGGGATGAGACGCTGAAGAGGTTTAACAGTCTGACGGCCTGGAGATAGAAGCTGTTTAACAGTCTGATGGCCTGGAGATAGAAGCTGTTTAACAGTCTGATGGCCTGGAGATAGAAGCTGTTTAACAGTCTGATGGCCTGGAGATAGAAGCTGTTTAACAGTCTGATGGCCTGGAGATAGAAGCTGTTGATCAGTCTGATGGTCTGGAGATAGAAGCTGTGGAGATAGAAGCTGTTTACCAGTCTGATGGCCTGGAGATAGAAGCTGTTTAACAGTCTGATGGCCTGGAGATAGAAGCTGTTTAACAGTCTGATGCCCTGGAGATAGAAGCTGTTTAACAGTCTGATGGCCTGGAGATAGAAGCTGTTTAACAGTCTGATGGCCTGGAGATAGAAGCTGTTTACCAGTCTGATGGTCTGGAGATAGAAGCTGTTTTTCAGTCTTTCAGTTCCAGCTTTGATGCACCTGTACTGATCTCGCCTTCTGGATGATAGCGGGGTGAACAGGCAGTGGCTCGGGTAATAACAAAGAAGAAATGTGTGTGCCTGAGGGGAAATTAACTTTCATACAGCCAAAAGGGGTGAGAAATTACACCCATATCAGTGGACAATTTGCACTAATGTAAATAAATATAGATGATGGAACATATTACCTTTTGCTGACGTGATGAACCACTAAGGGGACATAAATATTTACCATCTAAACCATGTGTGACCTCTCACCTCTCTGGCTGTAGAAGTGTTCTTCCTAACCAGTCCCTCAACAGCTCTCTGACTGAGCTCCACCCTCACTGGGTCTTCAGAGGAGAGGAAGGCTGAGGAGGGATGGAAGGATGAATGGATCAGTCAGTCAATAATGTGTAGAGCTGCTGTCTATGCTGTCTGACTAAATCACTATTTTAGTAGTTCATTAAAGTAAATAAGGCTTTATGACTGCTGAATACCAACTATCAATCACTTAGATCATGTATTTTCAGGTAGAGATACATCCTTGGGACGTCCCTAGCCCGTTGAAGTTGACATTTAAAATGGTTAAGGTAGGGGTTAAGGTTAGGGTTTAGGGTAGGGATGTCCCAAGGATCCCAGATAGAATAATGCACAATGGTCAATGCTGTCTCTTTTACATAGCAGGTGATGAGTTCTGAACTTGAAAATATTAAATATCCTTATTATGTGAAATTGTATGAAACAATAATGTATGTTGATGCTAATATGATGTACAATATTCCATCATGTTTCTATATGATAACAATAGCGTAAAATATTGAATATACAATTTTTTTAACAGTTTCACAAATTCATTTTAATTAACTTAATCATTATGATTCAACATCAGTTCACCGTCTCACCTCATACTGTATTGGAGCAGCAGCAGCTGACTGCCCAGTTCAACGTCAGTTCACCGTCTCACCTCATACTGTATTGGAGCAGCAGCAGCTGACTGCCCAGTTCAACATCAGTTCACCGTCTCACCTCATACTGTATTGGAGCAGCAGCAGCTGACTGCCCGGTTCAACGTCAGTTCACCGTCTCACCTCATACTGTATTGGAGCATCAGCAGCTGACTGCCCGGTTCAACGTCAGTTCACCGTCTCACCTCATACTGTATTGGAGCAGCAGCAGCTGACTGCCCGGTTCAACGTCAGTTCACCGTCTCACCTCATACTGTATTGGAGCAGCAGCAGCTGACTGCCCGGTTCAACGTCAGTTCACCGTCTCACCTCATACTGTATTGGAGCAGCAGCAGCTGACTGCCCGGTTCAACGTCAGTTCACCGTCTCACCTCATACTGTATTGGAGCAGCAGCAGCTGACTGCCCGGTTCAACATCAGTTCACCGTCTCACCTCATACTGTATTGGAGCAGCAGCAGCTGACTGCCCAGTTCAACATCAGTTCACCGTCTCACCTCATACTGTATTGGAGCAGCAGCAGCTGACTGCCCAGTTCAACATCAGTTCACCGTCTCACCTCATACTGTATTGGAGCAGCAGCAGCTGACTTGATCGTTGATGCTATTCATCATGTTTGAATCTGAGAGTAAATAGAGCCGACTACACTCTAAAAATGAAGGGTTCAACTGGAGTTGTTCTCAGATCCCCTAAGAACCGTAGGGTTCTTGGTCAATGAAAAACAGCCCCAAAAGGTTCTTCAAAGAACTTGTTAGAAGGTGGGTTCATCGAGGAACCTCCGTTGTTGCTGGACTTCTTCCGGGAACTTCGCAATTACAACTGAAAACGATGGTGACAAGTTTGGATGCGACAACAGTTAAAAAAGTTACGTTGGGTTGATGTTTGGCTCTGAATATGTCTCGAAATAATGTATTATAATAATATAACATATTAATAATGAATAACGAAGACAATGATGGTTTTCTGTGAATATCTTCCATAACGTTACTATAGTTAATGAACGTAAATATTAGAAAGCCGGGTTTGACCGTCGGCGTTGTATGAGCTACAGTACAGTACCGTTAGCTAGCTAGCTAACGTTATGTCCTAACTAGGCACAACTAGGTTTGGATTATTTCCTCAACTATATTCTTTCCCATATATTCTATATCGTTTCCATAAAGCCAACATGGCTTTACACTCTCATTAATGTAAGTTTCCAATCTAGAGCAGTTCTCACTTTTGTGATAATAAACTAGCTAACTTAACTAACTAACTAATTAACTAACTAAGGACAGTGACCTGTCCAGACGAGATGTTACAACGAACTGAATCGTCAATGGAGGTCTTCCTCTTTATATAGCCTGCTATAGCATGCAATACTATTAACTCACAAGGGGGCATAATGTTACATGGACAATACTATCCCATTCTGGAAACGTTACATGTACAATACTATCCCATTTTGGAAACGTTACATGGACAATACTAACCCATTTTGGAAACGTTACATGGACAATACTATCCCATTTTGGAAACGTTACATGGACAATACTATCCCATTTTGGAAACGATACATGTACAATACTATCCCATTTTGGAAACGTTACATGTACAATACTATCCCATTTTGGAAACGTTACATGTCCGCCCCCTTGTGGAGGGAAATTAATATCTTAGATGGTAGCTGTAGATGGGATTCAAATGCATAATGGTATTAATACAGTGTCTAGACTACCTCTTTTGTATGAATGCCCTTCAGAATCCAAACACAGTATTGCCACGCAGCAAAATGTTGCGTATAATGTTTCAAGTCAGCCTGATAAAATATTGAACAATTTGTGTACAAAGATATCTTGAAATGTGATATTAGGCCTGAATGGCAGTACTGTTACTGTATGGCAGTACTGTATTGGCTAGTGCTTTCTCCAATATGTTCTTCTATTTTACATGACATTGTATGTCGATGTCATTTATCTTTCAATATTTATTTAATATATATTTTTTAATGCTTGTAAGACTATTCTTTGACACATTTTCTCTTCCTTTGAAATTCTTATAGGACAGAACATGGACACAATGCAATTGGGATCAAGAAGAAGGTACAGATTGTCACGCCCTGACCAGGTGAACTCGGGTATATTGGGTCAGGGTGTGTCAGGTTAGGTATTTTTCATTGGTTTGTGTTTGGTTTACGTTTTAGCCTTGTGTAGGCTCTAGGTGGGTTTATTTCTATGTTGGGTTCTGTCGATTCCCAATCAGAGACAGCTGTCGCTAATTGTCTCTGATTGGGATCACATTTAAGTTGCTGTTTTCCCCACGCTGTTTGTGGGGTGTTGTCTCTTTGTTTGAGCACGTAACGTATCTGCATTTTTCTTGATTTTGTGTACATGTTTAATTCCAGTGTGTTGAATAAACATGTGTTCGCTCCCAGCTGCGTTTTGGTCCGCTTCCTCGTCACCAGGCGATGCACGTTACACAGATATGTTGTAGGACAGCTGCATTTCAAGTGTACATTTAACCTACATAGCAGTCAATACAAACTGACATCTATTAGCATACAAATGTGTGCAAATGATCTTTTCAGATCTTCTCAGAAATGAATCAAGTCCATGGAATGGATATAGACAAAAATATAATTCAAGGACTATCAGAGGTAGAGAGGCGAGGCAGGGGTGAGGACATCATCCTGCTATTTTGACAGTCCCTGAAGGACAATACAGAAGAGGTATTTGCTCTTATTCCTTCCCTTTCTCTAATGTATTTTGTAATAAAATTAGCAAGTGTAGTAAGATCATTGCTTTACTTTACTAGGACTGGAGACCACAGCAGCGATTCTGCTCTTTCCCTACCTCTTCAATGAGGACCCGAGTGGCCTTTATGTCCGTGACAAGGTATGTCTATGCACCAATCATCTGTTTCTTCATAAACATAGGTGTGCATGCTTATATAAAACTACAGCTGAACATTTGTTATGTTCTTTGTTAATTGTTTGTGTATTAATCTTTTCTTACTTTTCTTGACACAGATTTCACCGCTCTTCACTCCTTTACTGCACATCGGTGGAAATCCATTTCACCATGAGAGTGAAATCCCGCTGGCCTTTGATGGGGAGAACATCCACACCCTCGAGGACGTCCCCCATGGGACTTGGAGCTCTGCTACGACTGTATTTTTTATTTTCCCTTCAATTTCCCAAAAATGTCAGAAAAACAGTTATGTTGTTAAGTTACTGTGTTCTGGGGATCAGAGAAGTTGGGGTGAAGTTACCAGGGCCAGTCATAAAGATGGAAAACTTCCTAACATAACTAAGTGGATACAATATACACACTAAAGCTGAAAAATCTGTATTTAGCATCAAGTCTACAATATTGTTAGTTTACCTATGATTCATTTTTAATGTTATTTTTATTGTACATCATTATTATTTATATATTTTAAATGTCATGAAAAGCACTATACAAAGTAAATGTATTATTTATTAGGGTCTGACATGTCTGCAGAAATGTTGCAATTTTTTTATGTGTTTTGTAAATATTAATTCACATTTGTGGTGCCACTAAATAAACAATGAATTATTTAAATCAATATTGTCAATATTGTTGTTATTAAAATATGTTTTTTATAATGCAGGGTGGGTGGACCGAGAGTTAAAAAAATGAACCCCAAAATGTTCTTTGAGGAACTTATAGGGGTTCCCCCACAGTTTCAATGTTCAATTTGAAGAACCCCTAAACTCCAGGAACCTTTACGGGACGCTTCTTCAACATCAACAGCTAGTCAGACACCTTGGTTCACTCTAACTTTATGGAAAAAGGTTTATTCAATAAATCCAGCAACTCCTCTCATACTGGGAAGAACCCTACGCCTTAAGGGCAGTTTATTTCAATTAAGGTACCCGGACGTTTTATAGTTTCATCCTTAGGGCAACTTACCCTAAAGTGGACACACAAACATCAGTTTCTGAGACAACTGCCCAGACTTTGTAGACAGTTTAATAATGCTTAAACCTCATCTTTATCAAATTATCCATTAAAGATTCCAACTCAAAACCTACGTTCATCTACATATGGGTTGTTTAAATTGTATCTAATTATATTCCCAGTATTACTTCATCAAATCTCTATTAATCATTATACACACATACAATTCATCATATTTTCATATATTCACAGAATCCATATAAAACATAAGAAATTCTCAGGTAGTCACGACAACCATTCAATTTGCTTTTTCAGGGACTCTCCATAGCAACGAAGCATCTCTCCAAACATCCTCCCTGCAGAACCAAAAATAAACTTTAGTTTCCCGGACAATGACCATGGGATCCTCAACGGTTCTCTAACCTCCCAGAGACCACGGCAAAATCAAGCCTCCCAGGAACTATAGACCTTCCTCTGCTTTCTAAAATATCATTCCCCTCTCAATACCACCCCGTGATCTTCTATGATGGGCAGTGAAGGAACGGAACCCCAAGATAACGTTATAATAAAGCTTATTATCCACATGTCAATCATCTGATTAAGCATATTTCTATATGAGGAACTATAGACCTCTAGGAGGAACTATAGACCTCTAGGAGGAACTATAGACCTCTAGGAGGAACTATAGATCTCTAGGAGGAACTATAGACCTCTAGGAGGAACTATAGACCTCTAGGAGGAACTATAGATCTCTAGGAGGAACTATAGATCTCTAGGAGGAACTATAGACCTCTAGGAGGAACTATAGACCTCTAGGAGGAACTATAGACCTCTAGGAGGAACTATAGACCTCTAGGAGGAACTATAGACCTCTAGGAGGAACTATAGACCTCTAGGAGGAACTATAGACCTCTAGGAGGAACTATAGACCTCTAGGAGGAACTATAGACCTCTAGGAGGAACTATAGACCTCTAGGTGGAACTATAGATCTCTAGGAGGAACTATAGATCTCTAGGAGGAACTATAGATCTCTAGGAGGAACTATAGATCTCTAGGAGGAACTATAGATCTCTAGGAGGAACTATAGATCTCTGTTACTATCCAAACATCAGATTATGACTCAGTCACACAACTCTCATACCACAGTCACACAACTCTCATACCACAGTCACACAACTCTCATATCACAGTCACACAACTCTCATATCAGAAAATATGAAATGGGGTCCAGGTTTAAAATAATTACATGTTTAAAACAATTACAGGTGCACCTTACTATCTTGTACTATATTATAAATGGTCTTAACTAGTAAACACAGATTCTAGTTGTCATCTCGTTCACACAGATTCTAGTTGTCATCTCGTTCACACAGATTCTAGTTGTCATCTCGTTCACACAGATTCTAGTTGTCATCTCGTTCACACAGATTCTAGTTGTCATCTCGTTCACACAGATTCTAGATATTTAACGCTAAATGACCGAACCCAGGGCATACCTGGCAGCACGTTTAAAATCATTGGAATTCACCACTTCTGAGAGTCACACAGACACTTTTCAGAATGAGGTCCTTCTTCCAATAGAGTTTAACCAGGTACCGTGTTTCACACAGAACCCACAGTCACCCTGGCCCCTCACCCCTACAGACCAATCCCCACTGTGATCAATTCAGTGTCAGGACAGCTCTAGGTCGCCCGCAACCGACCAATGATAGGTGTCTGAGTCGACTGACTCTCAGATCATCCTCCAATGACTGGGCCCTGTTTACACCTCCACACAGGAATACACACTCAGAGCCTCCTGACTGGGCCCTGTTTACACCTCCACACAGGAATACACACTCAGAGCCTACTGACTGGGCCCTGTTTACACCTCCACACAGGAATACACACTCAGAGCCTACTGACTGGGCCCTGTTTACACCTCCACACAGGAATACACACTCAGAGCCTACTGACTGGGCCCTGTTTACACCTCCACACAGGAATACACACTCAGAGCCTACTGACTGGGCCCTGTTTACACCTCCACACAGGAATACACACTCAGAGCCTACTGACTGGGCCCTGTTTACACCTCCACACAGGAATACACACTCAGAGCCTCCTGACTGGGCCCTGTTTACACCTCCACACAGGAATACACACTCAGAGCCTACTGACTGGGCCCTGTTTACACCTCTACACAGGAATACACACTCAGAGCCTCCTGACTGGGCCCTGTTTACACCTCCACACAGGAATACACACTCAGAGCCTACTGACTGGGCCCTGTTTACACCTCTACACAGGAATACACACTCAGAGCCTACTGACTGGGCCCTGTTTACACCTCTACACAGGAATACACACTCAGAGCCTCCTGACTGGGCCCTGTTTACACCTCCACACAGGAATACACACTCAGAGCCTACTGACTGGGCCCTGTTTACACCTCCACACAGGAATACACACTCAGAGCCTACTGACTGGGCCCTGTTTACACCTCCACACAGGAATACACACTCAGAGCCTACTGACTGGGCCCTGTTTACACCTCCACACAGCAATACACACTCAGAGCCTACTGACTGGGCCCTGTTTACACCTCCACACAGGAATACACACTCAGAGCCTACTGACTGGGCCCTGTTTACACCTCCACACAGGAATACACACTCAGAGCCTACTGACTGGGCCCTGTTTACACCTCCACACAGGAATACACACTCAGAGCCTCCTGACTGGGCCCTGTTTACACCTCCACACAGGAATACACACTCAGAGCCTACTGACTGGGCCCTGTTTACACCTCCACACAGGAATACACACTCAGAGCCTACTGACTGGGCCCTGTTTACACCTCCACACAGGAATACACACTCAGAGCCTCCTGACTGGGCCCTGTTTACACCTCCACACAGGAATACACACTCAGAGCCTACTGACTGGGCCCTGTTTACACCTCCACACAGGAATACACACTCAGAGCCTACTGACTGGTCCCTGTTTACACCTCTACACAGGAATACACACTCAGAGCCTACTGACTGGGCCCTGTTTACACCTCCACACAGGAATACACACTCAGAGCCTCCTGACTGGGCCCTGTTTACACCTCCACACAGGAATACACACTCAGAGCCTACTGACTGGGCCCTGTTCACACCTCCACACAGGAATACACACTCAGAGCCTACTGACTGGTCCCTGTTTACACCTCTACACAGGAATACACACTCAGAGCCTACTGACTGGGCCCTGTTTACACCTCCACACAGGAATACACACTCAGAGCCTACTGACTGGGCCCTGTTTACACCTCCACACAGGAATACACACTCAGAGCCTACTGACTGGGCCCTGTTTACACCTCCACACAGGAATACACACTCAGAGCCTACTGACTGGGCCCTGTTTACACCTCCACACAGGAATACACACTCAGAGCCTCCTGACTGGGCCCTGTTTACACCTCCACACAGGAATACACACTCAGAGCCTACTGACTGGGCCCTGTTTACACCTCTACACAGGAATACACACTCAGAGCCTCCTGACTGGGCCCTGTTTACACCTCCACACAGGAATACACACTCAGAGCCTACTGACTGGGCCCTGTTTACACCTCTACACAGGAATACACACTCAGAGCCTACTGACTGGGCCCTGTTTACACCTCTACACAGGAATACACACTCAGAGCCTCCTGACTGGGCCCTGTTTACACCTCCACACAGGAATACACACTCAGAGCCTACTGACTGGGCCCTGTTTACACCTCCACACAGGAATACACACTCAGAGCCTACTGACTGGGCCCTGTTTACACCTCCACACAGGAATACACACTCAGAGCCTACTGACTGGGCCCTGTTTACACCTCCACACAGCAATACACACTCAGAGCCTACTGACTGGGCCCTGTTTACACCTCCACACAGGAATACACACTCAGAGCCTACTGACTGGGCCCTGTTTACACCTCCACACAGGAATACACACTCAGAGCCTACTGACTGGGCCCTGTTTACACCTCCACACAGGAATACACACTCAGAGCCTCCTGACTGGGCCCTGTTTACACCTCCACACAGGAATACACACTCAGAGCCTACTGACTGGGCCCTGTTTACACCTCCACACAGGAATACACACTCAGAGCCTACTGACTGGGCCCTGTTTACACCTCCACACAGGAATACACACTCAGAGCCTCCTGACTGGGCCCTGTTTACACCTCCACACAGGAATACACACTCAGAGCCTACTGACTGGGCCCTGTTTACACCTCCACACAGGAATACACACTCAGAGCCTACTGACTGGTCCCTGTTTACACCTCTACACAGGAATACACACTCAGAGCCTACTGACTGGGCCCTGTTTACACCTCCACACAGGAATACACACTCAGAGCCTCCTGACTGGGCCCTGTTTACACCTCCACACAGGAATACACACTCAGAGCCTACTGACTGGGCCCTGTTTACACCTCCACACAGGAATACACACTCAGAGCCTACTGACTGGTCCCTGTTTACACCTCTACACAGGAATACACACTCAGAGCCTACTGACTGGGCCCTGTTTACACCTCCACACAGGAATACACACTCAGAGCCTACTGACTGGGCCCTGTTTACACCTCCACACAGGAATACACACTCAGAGCCTACTGACTGGGCCCTGTTTACACCTCCACACAGGAATACACACTCAGAGCCTACTGACTGGGCCCTGTTTACACCTCCAAACAGGAATACACACTCAGAGCCTACTGACTGGGCCCTGTTTACACCTCCACACAGGAACACACACTCAGAGCCTACTGACTGGGCCCTGTTTACACCTCCACACAGGAATACACACTCAGAGCCTACTGACTGGGCCCTGTTTACACCTCCACACAGGAATACACACTCAGAGCCTACTGACTGGGCCCTGTTTACACCTCCACACAGGAATACACACTCAGAGCCTACTGACTGGGCCCTGTTTACACCTCCACACAGGAATACACACTCAGAGCCTACTGACTGGGCCCTGTTTACACCTCTACACAGGAATACACACTCAGAGCCTCCTGACTGGGCCCTGTTTACACCTCCACACAGGAATACACACTCAGAGCCTACTGACTGGGCCCTGTTTACACCTCCACACAGGAATACACACTCAGAGCCTCCTGACTGGGCCCTGTTTACACTTCCACACAGGAATACACACTCAGAGCCTCCTGACTGGGCCCTGTTTACACCTCCACACAGGAATACACACTCAGAGCCTACTGACTGGGCCCTGTTTACACCTCCACACAGGAATACACACTCAGAGCCTACTGACTGGGCCCTGTTTACACCTCCACACAGGAATACACACTCAGAGCCTCCTGACTGGGCCCTGTTTACACCTCCACACAGGAATACACACTCAGAGCCTACTGACTGGGCCCTGTTTACACCTCCACACAGGAATACACACTCAGAGCCTACTGACTGGGCCCTGTTTACACCTCCACACAGGAATACACACTCAGAGCCTACTGACTGGGCCCTGTTTACACCTCCACACAGGAATACACACTCAGAGCCTCCTGACTGGGCCCTGTTTACACCTCCACACAGGAATACACACTCAGAGCCTCCTGACTGGGCCCTGTTTACACCTCTACACAGGAATACACACTCAGAGCCTACGAGGATTTTCTAAAAACTCCACTTAACGTGTTTTGCTCACCTCTTTATTTTTTTAAAACTACGTTCGAGATGTGGTATCCACTCGGCTCGCTGCCTCTCAGATCAAAGGTGGGTCCATCTGCTCCGTTCCTGAAGTGTGGTCTCCCTGAGATCCCAAGTTAGAGGAATCCCTTGTGGACCATTTACCCAGGTCACCAGGAGTCAGGTAATTTACCCAGGTCACCAGGAGCGGTCACCAAGTCAAGATTCACATCCCCATATGTGGTGGTTAATTTCTTTAATATCAATTGAGACAAACTTATCACACAAGTCAGAGTTATTCTAAAACTAAATCTTTATTCACTTATAAGGCAGCAGGTCAATACAACACACACATACAAAGTGAATCGATTGAGTGTTCTACGATAATGATGGCTGGTAGACGAATCACCCCCAGATGATTCATTGAGAGATGAATCACCCCCAGATGATTCATTGAGAGATGAATCACCCCCAGATGATTCATTGAGAGATGAATCACCCCCAGATGATTCATTGAGAGATGAATCACCCCCAGATGATTCGTTGAGAGATGAATCACCACCAGATGATTCGTTGAGAGCCATGAGACAAAAGTACAAAGGTCTTTTAAAGCCAAGATACACCCCTTTCAACTACATGACCAACAACAGATGTATAGAACGGGTCACAAGGTTAAGATTTGTATGAAAGATACTTATAATTCTCAGCAGACAGTATCTGCTGTAAAAACAGTACTCTGTGTCGAGACCAGGGTCTGGCCCTGGGGTCATCTCTCCCTGGTACCATATAGAACAGAAACATTAACTCATGTTCTGGAATGCAGTCTCTCTAGGTTTTATCACCCAAAAGACATTGTAAATCTCCTGTCAGTGTTTTCTCCCAGAGGTCCATCCTCAGTAGAACACACAGACACAATAGTTCTAAGAACCCTCTATTCTGTTGCATAAAACAACCATTTGATGCAATAAAAGTATTATAACATAATCTTGTAGTTTTGCTCTCAGTGTCCACTGAAAGTTGACTAGTAACAACAACTGGGACCTAAAAGACACCCACCATGAGACCCACTAAATCTGCCCAAGAAGAGGCAAACAAAAGAAAAACCCACACCAAACTTAAAGACAGGAAGTAAACCAAAAAGGTGGAGCAACTAAAGGTGTTGACTCTCCACATGTATCAAGACAACTGGAGCACTGGGCCAGACACTCTTAAATAGAACCTGGACCAGCTCAGGTGAAACACCTTCCCACTAACGAGATGGACAAGCCAGCACAGGTGTAACACATACTGACTAACCAGGCGACACCAATCAGTGCACCCAAGACACATTTCAGTTGAATGCATTCAGTTGTACAATCAATCAATTCAGATCAAATTTATTTATATAGCCCTTCTTACATCAGCTGATATCTCAAAGTGCTGTACAGAAACCCAGCCTAAAACCCCAAACAACAAACAATGCAGGTGTAGATGCACGGTGCCGAGGAAAAACTCCCTAGGAAAAACTCCCTAGAAAGGCCAAAACCTAGGAAGAAACCTAGAGAGGAACCAGGCTATGAGGGGTGGCCAGTCCTCTTCTGGCTGTGCAGGGTGGATATTATAACAGAACATGGTCAAAATGTTAAAATGTTCATAGATGACCAGCAGGGTCAAATAATAATAATCACAGTAGTTGTCGAGGGTGCAACAAGTACCTCAGGAGTAAATGTCAATTGGCTTTTCATAGCCAATCATTCAGAGTATCTCTACAACTTCCATTTCACATTATAATCAACCACAATGCTTCACCTTCACCAATATAAACATGGTGTCTACTGGCTGTCAACAATTAAACACAAGAAAAAACACTTATTTCTAAATAATAATATACAATAGGATTATTTGTTTCTCCTTTTTCTTTCTATAGAATCCTAAATCCCACTAGCTTCTAGAACTCTCGTCTTCCTAAAACCCACTAGCTTCTAGAACTCTCGTCTTCCTAAAACTCACTAGCTTCTAGAACTCTCGTCTCCTTGGAACGAGCCCAAACAAAACTCATCTCCAATACGGAAAAACGTGCAGTCAAAATAAATAAAGATCCATAGCAACGCACTAGCTAAACACAAAACACAAATCTTATATCCATTTGGGGGGAAATCAGGTTGAACCTGCTCCTGAAACTAACACAACAAAACAAAAAACACATGGAAATGGAGATATATTTTACCTCACTGGTTAGAGGACAACCTGCAGAAGACAGTCAGCTACATTTTGGAGTGATGCATTTAAATGTAGGGGTCCCTAAACAAAGGAACACAACACCTATTTGTCATAACTCATCGATGTCATGTGGATTTTTTTTTCTTTTTACCGTTGTTTTACCAGTTAAGTTGACTGAGAACACATTCTCATTTACAGCAACAACCTGGGGAATAGTTACAGGGGAGAGGAGGGGGATGAATGAGCCAATTGTAAGCTGGGGATGATTAGGTGGCCGTGATGGTCTGAGGGCCAGATTGGGAATTTAGCCAGGACACCGGGGTTAACACCCCTACTCTTACAATAAGTGCAATGGGATCTTTAATGACCTCAGAGAGTCAGGACACCCGTTTAACGTCCCATCCGAAAGACGGCACCCTACACAGGGCAGTCACTGCCCTGGGGCATTGGGATATTGTTTAGACCAGAGGAAAGAGTACCTCCGACTGGCCCTCCAGCAGCATATGGTCTCCCAACCAGGACCAACCCTGCTTAGCTTCAGAAGCAAGCAAGCAGTGGGATGCAGGGTGGTATGCTGCTGGCAACAATTGTGCGAAAGGAGGAAGATGAGTTTACACGTCCTGTTAAAACGAACAGCTCAAAAACCACACGGAATCTGGGAATAATGTGTACATCCCTGGTTAGAGGACAATTTGTAGAAAACAGCTCGCTACATTTTGAAGTGTTGCATTTTGATTCAAGTGGGTCACCAACATGGTAAGTGTAACAACTCTTTTTGTGTTAGTCACTTTTTGTTAAATCACATAAATAGTAACTCTTCCATTTCAGAGCCTGGATTTTCCCCCTGAGGCTAATATCCATATCATGCTGAAATCAATAGAACAGGGGACAAACGTTTAGGGTTCTACATTGTGACATCATTAAAATACTCCTTCTACAATGTTAAAAACATTCTACATTGTGACATTAATTCATTGATATCATGAAACAATTCCTTCATGTATGTATTTTCTGATGTTTGATCAGAGATCTTTTATCAGAGTATCTCTTGTCACACTGACCACAGCTATAAGGTTTCTCTCCTGTGTGTATTCTCTGGTGTAGAGTCAGAGAGCCAGATCCTGTAAAACTCTTCCCACATTGATCACACCTATAAGGTTTCTCTCCTGTGTGTATTCTCTGGTGTAGAGTCAGACTGCGAGATGCAGCAAAACTCTTCCCACATTGACCACAGATATAAGATTTATCTCCTGTGTGTGTTCTCTGGTGCACTGTCAGCCCTCCAGATACACCAAAACTCTTCCCACATTGATCACAGCTGTATGGTTTCTCTCCTGTGTGTATTCTCTGGTGTTGAGTCAGAGTGCCAAATGTAGTAAAACTCTTCCCACATTGATCACAGCTATAAGGTTTCTCTCCTGTGTGTGTTCTCTGATGAATTTTAATGCCTGATGAGGTGAATCTCTTCCCACAGTCAGAGCAGCAGTGAGTTCTCTTCCCTGTGGATGTCTGCAGGTGTTTCTTGAGGTGTTCTAATGTGGAGAGACTCTTCTCTGCCTCTTCAGCATCATGATGTTGTTGAGGCTCCCCAGAGGATCCACGATAGTTAAGTATCTCTCCTGCGTGAACAACAAAGTCAGACAGATGGTTAAAGGCCCACAACAGCGGTAATCCACTGTAAAAGGTGATGCCAACAGCGGAGCCATGATGTTGGACAACAATTGACGTCTGTAATGAATGTTAAAATTATTTGATATTTGCCTTAAAATGAGCAAGAATAGTCATATTTTGTCTTGTTTTCACATTCGTAGTAACATCAATGATTGTAGGCTAGAAATAAGTTATTCATGTTGTTGAAACTCTAAGCAGTGTGCCAGACGACTTTTGGTCTCCAATATAGGCCCCTTTCTGTATTTGCTAAAATTGCGGCACGAGGGCAATTTGATTGCAGAAACTCCTCCCTGCTAATGAGGAAACCACTAGTTATGGATGTACTATATCTGCCTGGAGCAAAAATGGTGAGCAAAGATTTTAGTTTTTCACAATGTATTCTGAATGTGAATGGGGAAAACTCAGGGGAGTAACCTCCATTTCCAGGTTGCTTATGAGTGCATTTCACACTACCTTGGCTTAAAATTGTAAGGATATTTGAATGTCCTGTTTAATATAATGCTTGCTAAAGCATTAAGAATTATGTGTAATTATTGAAGAACCGCGTTAATGACAGTATCCATTTGGGTGTTGTCAATAAAGTTAAGATTTTATTTATTTATTTAACCAGGTAGGCCAGTTGAGAACAAGTTCTCATTTACAACTGTGACCTGGCCAAGATAAAGCAAAGCAGTGCGACAAAAAAACAACAGAGTTACACGTTGGATAAACAAACGTACAGTCAATAACACAATAGAAAAATCTACATACAATGTGTGCAAATGGAGTACGGAGGCAAGGCAATAAATAGACCATAGTAGTGAAGTAATTACAATTTAGCAAATTAACACTGGAGAGATAGATGTGCAGATGATGATGTGCAAGTAGAAATACTGGTGTGCAAAAGAGCAAAAAAGTAAATAAAAACATGGGGATGAGGTAGGCAGTTGGATGGGCTATTTACAGATGGGCTGTGTACAGCTGCAGCGATCGGTAAGCTGATCAGATAGCTGATGCTTAAAGTTAGTGAGGGAGATATATGTCTCCAACTTCAGCGATTTTTGCAATTCGTTCCAGTCATTGGCAGCAGAGAACTGGAAGGAAATGCGGCCAAAGTAGGTGTTGGCTTTGGGGATGACCAGTGAGATATACCTCCTGGAGCGTGTGCTATGGGTGGGTGTTGCTATGGTGACCAGTGAGCTGAGTTAAGGCGGAGCTTTACATAGCAAAGACTTATAGATGACCTGGAGCCAGTGGGTTTGGCGACGAATATGTAGCGAGGGCCAGCCGACGAGAGCGTACAGGTCGCAGTGGTGGGTGGTATATGGGGCATTGGTGACAAAACGGATGGCACTGTGATAGACTGCATCCAGTTTGCTGAGTAGAGTGTTGGAGGCTATTTTGAAAATGACATCGCCGAAGTTAACCTCTATGGGCTTTTTACATGCTAATGTAAAAAGCTGGTTTTTGATATAAATATGAACTTGATTGAACAAAACATGCATGTATTGTATAACATAATGTCCTAGGAGTGTCATCTGATGAAGATCATCAAAGGTTAGTGCTGCATTTAGCTGTGGTTTTGGTTTTTGTGACATATCAAACGCTGTTTAAAATCAATTTTTATGCTACTTTTCTCGTAAAATAGCGATAATATTACAACCGGGCAACGTTGTATTCATTCAAAGGCTGAAAGAAAAAAAAATTGAATTCTCGTGAACGCGCATCTCAGTCTCACTGTCCCCAGGCTGACTGATCACAAACAGAGCTGCTGTACTTTGCCCAGAGACAGCAGACACCCCATTTCACTTTCTGGTGGCTTTAGAGAGCAAATGGAAGCCTTAGAAAGTGTCACGTTACAGCACAGATGCTGTAATGTCGATAGAGATGCAGAAGGACAACAAATTATCAGACAGGGCCTTCCTGTATGGAATCTTCTCAGGTTTTTGCCTGCCATATGAGTTCTGTTATACTCACAGACACCATTCAAACAGTTTTAGAAACTTTAGAGTGTTTTCTATCCAAATCTACTAATTATATGCATATTCTAGTTTCTGGGCAGGAGTAGTAACCAGATTAAATCGGGTACGTTTTTTATCCGGACGTGAAAATACTGCCCCCTATCCCAAACAGGGTAAACTATCATTATAACATCATGGATGAATTCTAGAATATACTATATAGCCTAGAAACCTGGTTAAACTATCATTATGACATCATGGATGAATTCTAGAATATACTATATAGCCTAGAAACCTGGTTAAACTATCATTATAACATCATGGATGAATTCTAGAATATACTATATAGCCTAGAAACCTGGTTAAACTATCATTATGACATCATGGATGAATTCTAGAATATACTATATATCCTAGAAACCTGGTTAAACTATCATTATGACATCATGGATGGCCAGTCTTTGTATTCATAGTGTAGTGAATTCAGGGGGAGGCCCTGAGCTGAACTCAAACCTGGGTCCAGTGACTGTCAAGCCAACACCTTATAACTGTTACGCCAAGATGTCTGAACTTCTTGACGAGGTCCCTATGAATTTGAGAGTGGTTACATTTCTCCTTCCCCCATCCCTCAGCTGTTTACCAAACCAAGTCTCTGGGCAGCCATTTTGTTTCTGTTTTAAAACTAGGTTGCCCCTTTAAAAAAGCCACACAATCAATCAACCAATCTGCCGTTCATACAACAACAAATCTGTCATTCCACCACTGTTTTGGTTATAAGATGATTATGGGGTTGGAGAAATGTAACTACTTTCAAATTCATAGACTGACCTATGGATGCAAGGACTGACCATCCATGATGTCAACATTATAGTTTTAACCATGTTGAGGCTATACAGTGTTGGTTTACATTTCTAAACATTGGAGTAAAAAAAGTTTCTTTGGGGGTTCTGATGGGGTACAACAGTTGAACTAAGCTCATGAGGCATGTGTTATATTCTTCAAGAATCAATGGCTATAAATTAATAATTATAAAGTCACAATATGGATGTAGCAATTGCAGATTTCCCCTTTAACACCACACATCAGTTCAACAACTGCAGAGTTTGTGCCTCTGTATTTAAGACAGTACTTACTAGTGTTTATCAGGGCCCGTTCATCGTTAAAACCATTGGATGCCTTAACATGCCTTTGGGAAACCGGGCCCAGATATCCAGATTCCTCCTCTTCTTCCTTTTTCGATGTGACAGTCATCTCCCCCTCTTCCACTCCATAAACTGCATCTTCCTCCTCTTCTTTTACTGTAACATCCTCCTCCTCTTTCACTCTGAACGCGTCTTCCTCTTCTTTTACTGAAACGTCTTTCTCTTCTTCTTTCACGGTAACAGCCTCACCCTCCACTTGTTTTTGTATTGTAACATCTTTCTCTTCCTCCTCCTCTTTGACGAGAGTTTCTTTCTCCGTCCAGCAGACCTCCTCTTTAACAGGAGGAGAGTAGCTCAGTGACCGCATGGTCGGAGATGTTAGCTAGCTAGGCTAATGCTAACTTAACCAGCCCGCTAGCTGAATAATAACAACAACACCGTAAATATGAAATTAAAACGGATAAGTAACTAGACGACCGAAGTGGGTTTAAAACACAGTGGCTAATATACACGAACGCGTCTAAAGAGCTTTATTGGTTCGGCTATTTTGTCTAGCAAGCTACCGAGGTGGCTGAATAACTGTTGCTGCTGTTGAAAGAAGCGTTCCGTCCACTACATTATACGTCACACTAACAGCATTACCTTAAATTCCCACACCGCCATCTGCTGACTGGAGTGGGTAACGCAGTTGAGTAAAATGTATATTATAATGTTCAGACAAAAAGTTAAACGGTAGGAACTTCCTGAATTGGAATTACCCCTCTACACATGTACTGCACTGGAATTATCCCATTGGCTGGCAGAAACGTGCAGTTTCGTTTTTATTGGGCCATCAAAGCTGTGTCAGGGATTTTTGTGATTGGTTCCATTTCAGTCACATGTGCATAAGGGAGAGGTGGTGTCTGATGTCTGCAGGTCAATGCAACTGAGAAATATGATCCTTGTAACTATTCTCTGTGAATATCAGCAGTGGTAATGATTGTGAAATATGATCCTTGTAATTATTCTCTGTGAATATCAGCAGTGGGAATGATTGTGAAATATGATCCTTGTAATTATTCTCTGTGAATATCAGCAGTGGTAATGATTGTGAAATATGATCCTTGTAATTATTCTCTGTGAATATCAGCAGTGGGAATGATTGTGAAATATGATCCTTGTAATTATTCTCTGTGAATATCAGCAGTGGTAATGATTGTGAAATATGATCCTTGTAATTATTCTCTGTGAATATCAGCAGTGGTAATGATTGTGAAATATGATCCTTGTAATTATTCTCTGTGAATATCAGCAGTGGGAATGATTGTGAAATATGATCCTTGTAATTATTCTCTGTGAATATCAGCAGTGGTAATGATTGTGAAATATGATCCTTGTAATTATTCTCTGTGAATATCAGCAGTGGGAATGATTGTGAAATATGATCCTTGTAATTATTCTCTGTGAATATCAGCAGTGGGAATGATTGTGAAATATGATCCTTGTAATTATTCTCTGTGAATATCAGCAGTGGTAATGATTGTGAAATATGATCCTTGTAATTATTCTCTGTGAATATCAGCAGTGGGAATGATTGTGAAATATGATCCTTGTAATTATTCTCTGTGAATATCAGCAGTGGTAATGATTGTGAAATATTTAGTTCATTTCATCAGAGCAACATGATAATTAATGATTTCTGAACAACCATTTTTTATTTAATGTCTATTAAGAATATCTGATCAACTTTATTTCACTTGGTGATGTTTCATTATAGAGAACATAACAATACATGACATCTACAGTGGTGATGTTTCATTATAGAGAACATAACATGACAATACATGACATCTACAGTGGTGATGTTTCATTATAGAGAACATAACATGACAATACATGACATCTACAGTGGTGATGTTTCATTATAGAGAACATAACATGACAATACATGACATCTACAGTGGTGATGTTTCATTATAGAGAACATGACATGACAATACATGACATCTACAGTGGTGATGTTTCATTATAGAGAACATGACAATACATGACATCTACAGTGGTGATGTTTCATTATAGAGAACATGACAATACATGACATCTACAGTGGTGATGTTTCATTATAGAGAACATAACATGACAATACATGACATCTACAGTGGTGATGTTTCATTATAGAGAACATGACAATACATGACATCTACAGTGGTGATGTGTCATTATAGAGAACATAACAATACATGACATCTACAGTGGTGATGTGTCATTATAGAGAACATAACATGACAATACATGACATCTACAGTGGTGATGTTTCATTATAGAGAACATAACAATACATGACATCTACAGTGGTGATGTTTCATTATAGAGAACATAACATAACAATACATGACATCTACAGTGGTGATGTTTCATTATAGAGAACATGACATAACAATACATGACATCTACAGTGGTGATGTTTCATTATAGAGAACATAACATGACAATACATGACATCTACAGTGGTGATGTTTCATTATAGAGAACATAACATGACAATACATGACATCTACAGTGGTGATGTTTCATTATAGAGAACATGACATGACAATACATGACATCTACAGTGGTTATGTTTCATTATAGAGAACATGACATAACAATA
The DNA here is from genome assembly GCF_965601325.2 of Salmo salar. NCBI lineage: Eukaryota > Metazoa > Chordata > Actinopteri > Salmoniformes > Salmonidae > Salmo > Salmo salar. The sequence goes on from NW_027675387.1 coordinate 1,025,101, forward strand.
CATGACATCTACAGTGGTGATGTTTCATTATAGAGAACATAACATAACAATACATGACATCTACAGTGGTGATGTTTCATTATAGAGAACATAACAATACATGACATCTACAGTGGTGATGTTTCATTATAGAGAACATAACAATACATGACATCTACAGTGGTGATGTTTCATTATAGAGAACATAACATAACAATACATGACATCTACAGTGGTGATGTTTCATTATAGAGAACATAACATGACAATACATGACATCTACAGTGGTTATGTTTCATTATAGAGAACATAACAATACATGACATCTACAGTGGTGATGTTTCATTATAGAGAACATGACAATACATGACATCTACAGTGGTGATGTTTCATTATAGAGAACATAACATAACAATACATGACATCTACAGTGGTGATGTTTCATTATAGAGAACATGACATAACAATACATGACATCTACAGTGGTGATGTTTCATTATAGAGAACATAACAATACATGACATCTACAGTGGTTATGTTTCATTATAGAGAACATGACATAACAATACATGACATCTACAGTGGTGATGTTTCATTATAGAGAACATGACAATACATGACATCTAAGTAGCTGAATATGATTATGGACTAACAGTTTGAAGGACACAACTCATGTTATTCTGGTTAAACAGAGAGAGACTAGTTGATTAAGGAGTGGGGATTTTTTTTACAATTAGGAAATAATATGTCATGTTTTACTCGTACCTCAGCCAGCATTGTGAATGGTTAGGAAATAATATGTCATGTTTTACTCGTACTTCAGCCAGCATTGTGAATGGTTAGGAAATAATATGTCATGTTTTACTAGTACCTCAGCCAGCATTGTGAATGGTTAGGAAATAATATGTCATGTTTTACTAGTACCTCAGCCAGCATTGTGAATGGTTAGGAAATAATATGTCATGTTTTACTCGTACCTCAGCCAGCATTGTGAATGGTTAGGAAATAATATTTCATGTTTTACTCGTACCTCAGCCAGCATTGTGAATGGTTAGGAAATAATATGTCATGTTTTACTCGTACCTCAGCCAGCATTGTGACTGGTGTCTGATGCAGTGACATACTAGACCATGACAGTAAATCTAATATTTAGGTGTTTTTAGTCATGCATGAAAGGTCTGGGGTGGTTCTGTGGTTATAAGTTACTGACCTTGGAATACATTTCTGGCCATGCTGGCAGGGTCTGAATCAAACCCAATGTCCACCTGGTACACTGGCAGGGTCTGAATCAAACCCAATGTCCACCTGGTACACTGACAGGGTCTGAATCAACCCAATGTCCACCTGGTACACTGACAGGGTCTGAATCAACCCAATGTCCACCTGGTACACTGACAGGGTCTGAATCAACCCAATGTCCACCTGGTACACTGACAGGGTCTGAATCAAACCCAATGTCCACCTGGTACACTGGCAGGGTCTGAATCAAACCCAATGTCCACCTGGTACACTGACAGGGTCTGAATCAAACCCAATGTCCACCTGGTACACTGGCAGGGTCTGAATCAAACCCAATGTCCACCTGGTACACTGGCAGGGTCTGAATCAAACCCAATGTCCACCTGGTACACTGACAGGGTCTGAATCAAACCCAATGTCCACCTGGTACACTGACAGGGTCTGAATCAAACCCAATGTCCACCTGGTACACTGACAGGGTCTGAATCAACCCAATGTTAAGGGGAGGGTAGATTGGTCAAGAGGGTGATGATTATTGTTGTTCTACTGCCTGATTGTTATGCAACAACACTGTTTACAAAAGCTTTGTTAAATCAGCACAACAGTTTTCAGCTGTGCTAACATAATTGCAAAAGGGTTTTCTAATGATCAATTAGCCTTTTAAAATGATAAACTTGGATTAGCTAACACAACGTGGCATTGGAACACAGGAGTGATGGTTGCTGATAATGGGCCTCTGTACGCCTATGTAGATGTTCCATAAACAATCAGCTGTTTCCAGCTACAATAGTCATTTACAACATGAACAATGTCTACACTGTATTTCAGATCAATTTGATGTTATTTTAATGGACAAAAAAAGTGTTTTTCTTTCAAAAACAAGAACATTTCTAAGTGACTCCAACCTTTTGAACGGTAGTGTTAATCATTTTAGAATAAGGCTGTAATGTAACAAAATGTGGAAAAAGTGAAGGGGTCTGAATACTTTCCGAATGCACTGTATTGTTATACCATGTAGGAGCAGTATAGACCTAGTCTGTTCATTATATACATCTACATGATGTATTGTTACACCATGTAGGAGCAGTATAGACCTAGTCTGTTCATTATATACATCTGCATGATGTATTGTTACACCATGTAGCAGCAGTATGGAGGTACAGTGGGGGACAAAATTGTTGACACCCTTGATAAAGATGAGCAAAAACAACTCTATAAAATAAAGAATTCAAATACTTCTATGTAAAAAAAAGGGTGAATTATATTATTGTATGCTGAAACAATTGCTCAGAGAAAGAGATTTAGTTGAACATGTTATTCTCAAAAGGTAAGGGTCTGAATTACTGCCACCCATGTTTTCAATACTCCAGCACCCTCCCCTTGGGAGGAAAACGACACTGAAATGTTTTATGAGATTAGAGTACACATTGGGTGGGATCTTAGACCCTTCCTCCATACAGAATCTCTCCAGGTCTTTGATTTATTTTGTCTGCGCTTATGGACTGCCCTGTTTAATTCAAACCACAGGTTTTCAATGGAGTTCAAGTCCGAAGACTGAGATGGCCATTAAAAATGTTGATTTTGTGCCCAATTAACCATTTCTTTGTGGATGTTGATGTGTCTTGCTGGAAGATCCTCTTATGGCCAAGTTTCAGCCTCCTAGCAGAGAGGTAACCAGGTTTTGGGCTAAAATATCCTGGTAGTGGGTAAAGTTAATTTATTTATTTCATACAGTAATTTTTGCTCATCATTATCAAGGGTACCAATAACTAGGTGCTTATTTTGATATCTAGTTATTTGACTGAATCAGAAATACAGATGTGGAGTAGATGTAGAGTTTGTTTTAAATTCTCATAAAAAATCTGAACTAATCAAACACTTGTTGCTCTTTGTACTTGTTGATATAATATTCATATTTAATGGAGAGGAAAAAAACGTTTCCCTAAACTGCTTTATAATATTATAATTCAATGAAGAATAAAAATAGTTTTCCCTCCTCAACTGCGTTTCCTCCCTCCAGACAGCAGATGGCGATATGTGTCTTTCAGGCGATGTTTCTAGTGTGACGTATAATCTAGTGGACGGAACGCTTCTTCAACAACTGCAGCCACCTCGGTAGCTCGCTAGCCGACAAAGTCGGAACATTCAAGTTCTTTAGACACTTTCCTGGTTTAATTGCAACTGTGATTTAAACATACTTATGTGTAAACAACTAGCTAACCCATTTCATTTCATATTTACGCTGTAAGTCAACTAGCTGGCTGGTTAAGTTAGCACTAGTCTAGTCGCTAATGCTAACTTGCTGTTATTCCCGACCATGAGTTCACTAAGCTACTCTCCTGCTAAAGATGAGGTCTGCTGGACGGAGAAAGAAGGTCTGTGGCTGAACGTTGTCGTGAAAGAGGAAGAGGAGGATGTCACACTACAAAGACAAGTACAGGGTGAAGCTGTTACCGTGAAAGAAGAAGAGAAAGACGTTTCAGTTAAAGAAGAGGAAGACGCGTTCAGAGTGAAAGAGGAGGAGGATGTTACAGTGAAAGAAGAGGAGGAAGATGCAGTCTTTGGAGTGGAGGATGAAGAGGGGGAGATTACTGTCACATTAGAGGAGGACGAAGAAGAGAAGACTGGAGAACTGATTAACACCAGTAAATACAGTGAGTACTATCTAATAAAACAGGGACATTGATCTGATTAACACCAGTAAATACAGTGAGTACTATCTTATAAAACAGGGACATTGATCTGATTAACACCAGTAAATACAGTGAGTACTATCTAATAAAACAGGGGCATTGATCTGATTAACACCAGTAAATACAGTGAGTACTATCTAATAAAACAGGGACATTGATCTGATTAACACCAGTAAATACAGTGAGTACTATCTAATAAAACAGGGACATTGATCTGATTAACACCAGTAAATACAGTGAGTACTATCTAATAAAACAGGGACATTGATCTGATTAACACCAGTAAATACAGTGAGTACTATCTAATAAAACAGGGACATTGATCTGATTAACACCAGTAAATACAGTGAGTACTATCTTATAAAACAGGGACATTGATCTGATTAACACCAGTAAATACAGTGAGTACTATCTTATAAAACAGGGACACAAACTCTGCAGATGTTGAACTAATGTGTGATTTTTAAAAGAGCATTCTACACTTGAATATGTTTTTGTACTGTATGAATTGTCCATGACGCCCTACAGTGATTTTGTAAAAAAACTTTTCCCGTTGAAAAGTGATATAATAATAAATGAAAAAAACGTAACTTTATTGACAACACCCAAATGGATACTGTCATTAACGCGGTTCTTCAACAATTACACATAATACTTAATACTTTAGCTGTTTAGTTACAGTCACATGTTCAACTATCATCAGCTGATCCAGGAAATCATTTTCTGAATGACAGTCACATGACAAACATCACGACATGCAACAACAACCAAAGTGCTTCTTCATTCATTACTCTGGTAAAGACAGTTATGCCGTGCTCCATGTTGGATCCAACATCCCTAACAAATTGATGTTTATAATGTGTTATTGTCTACTTGATTTACTGTAGGGTCTCGTTAGTCTGTTTGGAAACAGAGATACTTAGCTCATAATGTGTAGAGAACTGTTCCTTGATGGATAGGCTATTGTACAACACACAGAGCTATTTTCCTTTATTCAGGACATTTAGAATGACAACACATTAAAGAGTAGCCTAGTGGGATTATTCACAAAATTATCTGGTGATCAGGTTATGAAATGTCACGACAGACATTTTAGTTTCCATGTTTCACTTGAAATATTTAATATATAGTCTTAGGTCTATGTTGTTGTTAGGTGAAGTTATGGGTCCTACAGTAGGTCTATGTTGTTGTTAGGTGATGTTATGGGTCCTACAGTAGGCCTATGTTGTTGTTAGGTGAAGTTATGGGTCCTACAGTAGGTCTATGTTGTTAGGTGATGTTATGGGTCCTACAGTAGGTCTATGTTGTTAGGTGAAGTTATGGGTCCAACAGTAGGTCTATGTTGTTGTTAGGTGTAGTTATGGGTCCTACAGTAGGTCTATGTTGTTGTTAGGTGAAGTTATGGGTCCTACAGTAGGTCTATGTTGTTGTTAGGTGATGTTATGGGTCCTACAGTAGGTCTATGTTGTTGTTAGGTGAAGTTATGGGTCCAACAGTAGGTCTATGTTGTTGTTAGGGGAAGTTATGGGTCCTACAGTAGGTCTATGTTGTTATTAGGTGATGTTATGGGTCCTACAGCAGGTCTATGTTGTTGTTAGGTGAAGCTATGGGCCAATTTGTTAAACACTTGGTGTACAAACCCTTATTGTCAGCTTGATGGCAAAGCTAGCCAAAGAGCATTTTACTAGTTGAAGTGTTTTTTTTAAGTATAAAGCAGTTGATTTGCGACAATAACACAAACATATTAAGCAGGTGATTCAAGCGAGTCTTACAGTTATAATCCAAAAGTAGTGTGAAATGCACTCATAATCAACCTGTAAATGGAGGCTATATTTGCTGTCAGCCTATGAGAACTCCCCTGAGTTTCCCCCACGGTGGTGAATTAGTGAATAGACACAGAGCTTAATGTGAGTTTCCTTGAGTAGCACTCCTGATCTTGCGCTCTAATATTCAGAATACATTGTGAAAACGAAAATCTTTGTTCACTATTTTTGCTCCATGCAGATATTCTACATCCATAACTAGTGGTTTCCTCATTACCAGATATACTACATCCATAACTAGTGGTTTCCTCGTTACCAGATATACTACATCCATAACTAGTGGTTTCCTCATTACCAGATATACTACATCCATAACTAGTGGTTTCCTCATTAGCAGGGAGGAGTTTCTGTAATCAAATTGTGTGTGCTTTGCCCTCGTGCTGAAAGGACCTATATTGGAGACCAAAAGTCATCTGGCACACTGCTTAGAGTTACAACAACTTTAATAACTTATTTGTAGTTACTACTAATGTGAAAACAAGACTAAATATGACTTGTTGCTAACTTGACTGTCTTAATTGTCAAATAATTTAACAGATATGAATTGTTGTACAACTTCACGGGTATGCTCTGGGCATCACCTCAAATAAACAGTCTCAGACCTGCAGACCTGCTGTTTTCAACTCTCTAGAGACAGCAGGAGCGGTAGATATACTCTCAATGATCAGCTATGAAAAGCCAACTGACATTTACTCCTGGGGTCCTGACCTGTTGCACCCTCGACAACTACTGTGATTATTGTTATTTGACCATGCTGGTCATTTATGAACAATTTAACATCTTGGCCATATTCTGTTATAATCTCCACCCCGGCACAGCCAGAAGAGGACTGGCCACCCCTCATAGCCTGGTTCCTCTCTAGGTTTCTTCCTAGGTTTTGGCCTTTCTAGGGAGTTTTTCCTAGCCACCGTGCTTCTACACCTGCATTGCTCGCTGTTTGGGGTTTTAGGCTGGGTTTCTATACAGCACTTTGTGACATCAGCTGATGTAAGAAGGGCTATATAAATACATTTGATTTGATTTCTGCTGTTGTGGGCCTTTAACCGTCTGTCTGACTTTGTCATTCACACAGGAGAGAGACGTGACTATCGGGGATCCTCCTGGGAGCCTCAACAACATCATGATGCTGAAGAGGCAGAGAAAAGTCTCTCCAGATCAGAACTCCTAAAGAAACACCAGCAGAGACCCACAGGGAAGAAATCTAACTGCTGCTCTGGCTGTGGGAAAAGATTCAACACTTCATCAGACCTTAAAATACATCAAAGAATTCACACTGGAGAGAAACCTTACAGCTGTGATCAATGTGGGAAGAGATTTACCAGATCTAGCTATCTCACTATACATCAGAGAATACACACAGGAGAGAAACCATATAGCTGTGATCAATGTGGAAAGAGTTTCGGTGCATCTGGCTGTCTGACAAAACACCAGAGAACACACACAGGAGAGAAACCTTATAGCTGTAGTCAATGTGGAAAGAGTTTCTGTATATCTGGCTCTCTGACTGAACACCAGAGAACACACACAGGAGAGAAATCTTATAGCTGTGATCAATGTGGGAAGAGTTTTTCTCGGCAATACAGCCTGATAGTACACCAGCGGGGACACACAGGAGAGAAACCTTATAGCTGTGATCAATGTGGGAAGAGTTTTACTCAGTCAAACAGCCTGATATCACACCAGAGAACACACACAGGAGAGAAACCTTATAGCTGTAATCAATGTGGGAAGAGATACTCTAATAAAAAATCTCTGACTAAACATCAGAAAATACATGGAGTTGTTTCATGATATCAATGAAATAATGTAAAATGTTTTTAATATTGTGGAAGTATTTTAGTAACGTCACAATATAGAATGTTTTAACATTGTAGTAGCAGTATTTTAAGGAATGAATGTAGAACCCTAAATGTTCAGTTGATATTAGCCTCAGTGGAAAGTAAAATCCAGGCTCTGAATTGAAAGAGTTACTATTTATGAGATGTAACAAAAAGTGACTAACAAAAATAGAGTTGTGTTACACTTACCACGTTGGTCACCCACTTGAATCAAAATGCAACACTTCAAAATGTTTAGGTTTTCAATATATCCCAAACAGTTTCTGCATATTGGTTATTGATTTGGACACGTTAAAACTGTGTTTTGACATTGCGCTATTCTCATTTAGCAAAATGTCATTCAAAAGACGTTGAAAATAAGACTATATATATGTTCGCTTGTAGTTCAAAGTGAAAGTTGAAAAGATGTATTTTCGGGTCGTTCTTTCAATGACTTGAAAACAACTTAATTTCAAGGTACTTGCAGCCTATACATAAGGACGCAGTGTAATAAATTGGTCTATAATAAAAAAAAATGTAACAATCTTACATCACTCCAGTATTTATTTACAACATCCAAGTGTTATATGTCTTTATTCCACTTCTGAAGAAGCAGGTCTCAAATCACCTCATATTTCAAACATTCAGCCTGACAAAAGATACGTGTTTTATTATTCCATGCCTCACCCTTAAGTTAATTATTGCCAATACATATTAACAAAGGGGTGTACATTTGCTTTTCATATTTCATATTTACAATTCATGTAACATTTAGACATCATAATTATTGATGCAACCATCATTATCCTGCTTTTAGAATATCAGGGTTCATTCTCAGATATGCCAACCCAAATGTACTGGAGCATGACATTGGGGACTGGGCCCCGATCCAACAACATGCCTATCGAGATATTGCAGGAGTTTGCTCTTGAAATCAGACATGACTAATACAATTTGATTTTTGTTTGGGCTTGTTCCAAGGGGACGAGAGTTCTAGAAGGTAGTGAGTTTTAGGAAGACGAGAGTTCTAGAAGCTAGTGAGTTTTAGGAAGACGAGAGTTCTAGAAGCTAGTGAGTTTTAGGAAGACGAGAGTTCTAGAAGCTAGTGAGTTTTAGGAAGACGAGAGTTCTAGAAGCTAGTGAGTTTTAGGAAGACGAGAGTTCTAGAAGCTAGTGAGTTTTAGGAAGATGAGAGTTCTAGAAGCTAGTGAGTTTTAGGAAGATGAGAGTTCTAGAAGCTAGTGAGTTTTAGGAAGACGAGAGTTCTAGAAGCTAGTGAGTTTTAGGAAGATGAGTGTTCTAGAAGCTAGTGGGATTTAGGATTCTATAGAAAGAAAAAGGAGAAAAATTATATGATTGTATATTATTATTTAGAAATACGTTTTTTTTCTTGTTTTTAATTGTTGACAGCAAGTTGTTTTCTGTTGGTGGTGAGCAAACTTGTCCAACAAAAATGTAGGATATATTTGTTGTCATAAGGGGGAAGGTGCTACAGGCTTTGGTTTTTCCATTTATGTTTTGTGGTTGGACTTTAGCTCGTTAGCCCGTCTAGCTCGTTAGCCCGTCTAGCTCGTTAGCACGTAGGACGCACTGATTGGTGTCACCTCGTTAGTCAGTATGTGTTACACCTGTGCTGGCTTGTCCATCTCGTTAGTGGGAAGGTGTTTCACCTGAGCTGGTCCAGGTTCTATTTAAGAGTGTCTGGCCCAGTGCTCCAGTTGTCTTGATACATGTGGAGAGGCAACACCTTTAGTTGCTCCACCTTTTTGGTTTACTTCCTGTCTTTAAGTTTGGTGTGGGTTTTTCTTTTGTTTGTCTCTTCTTGGGCAGATTTAGTGGGTCTCATGGTGGGTGTCTTTTAGGTCCCAGTTGTTGTTACTAGTCAACTTTCAGTGGACACTGAGCGCAAAACACTGACAGGAGATTTACAATGTCTTTTGGGTGATAAAACCTAAAGAGACTGCATTCCAGAGCATAAGTTAATGTTTCTGTTCTATATGGTACCAGGGAGAGATGACCCCAGGGCCAGACCCTGGTCTCTACACAAAGAGTACTGTTTTTACAGCAGATACTGTCTGCTGAGAATTGTAAGTATTTTTCATACAAATCTTAACCTTGTGACCCGTTCTATACATCTGTTGTTTGTGTAGGTTGAAAGGGGTGTATCTTGGCTATAAAAGACCTTTGTACTTTCATCTGGGGGTGATTCGTCGACCAGCCATCATTATTGTAGAACACTCAATTGATTAACTTTATATGTGTATGTTGTATTGACCTGCTCCCTAATTAATAAGTGAATAAAGATTTAGTTTTAGAATAACTCTGACTTGTGTGATAAGTTGGTCTCATTTGATTTTAAAGAAATGAACAACCACATTTGGCGATGGGGATGTGAATCTTGACTTGGTGACCGCTCCTGGTGACCTGGGTAAATGGTGCTCCAGGGATTCCTCTAACTTGGGATCTCAGGGAGACCACACTTCGGGAACAGAACAAATGGACCCACCTTTGATCTGAGAGGCAGCGAGCCGAGTATAGATGAGCATGAGATAGAAATGTGAAAATATTACTGCAGGTTAAAATATTGTTGAAAAACAACTCATTGATTAGGTTTGTTTGAGAATAGCATTGTATGACTGTGATATGAGAGTTGTGTGACTGAGTCTTAATCTGATGTTTGGATAGTAACAGAGATCTGTAGTTCCTCACAGAGATCTATAGTTCTTCATATAGAAATATGCTTAATCAGATGATTGACATTTTACATTTTAGTCATTTAGCAGATGTTCTTACCCAGAGCAACTTAGAGTAGTGAACGCATACATTTCATACATTTGTAATTTTTTTGTACTGGCCCCCCGTGGGAATCGAACACACAACCCTGGCGTTGCACACACCATGCTGGCGTTGCAAACACCATGCTCTACCAACTAACGTTATCTTGTGGTTCCGTTCCTTCACTGCCATCATAGAATATCACGGGGTGGTATTGAGAGGGGAATGATATTTTAGGAAGCAGCGGAAGGTCTATAGTTCCTGCGAGGCTTGATTTTTGCCGTGGTCTCTGGGAGGTTAGAGAACCGTTGAGGATCCCATGGTCATTGTCCGGGAAACTAAAGTTTATTTTTGGTTCTGCTGGGAGGATGTTTGGAGAGATGCTTCGTTGCTATGGAGAGTCCCTGAAAAAGCAAATGGAATGGTTGTCGTGACTACCTGAGAATTTCTTATGTTTTATATGGATTCTGAGAATATATGAAAATATGATGAATTGTATGTGTGTATAATGATTAATAGAGATTTGATGAAGTAATACTGGGAATATAATTAGATACAATTTAAACAACCCATATGTAGACGAACGTAGGTTTTGAGTTGGAATCTTTAATGGATTATTTGATAAAGATGAGTTTTAAGCATTATTAAACTGTCTACAAAGTCTGGGCAGTTGTCTCAGAAACTGATGGGAGTGTGTCCACATTAGGGTAAGTTGCCCTAAGGATGAAACTATAAAACGTCCGGGTACCTTAATTGAAATAAAACTGCCCTTAAGGCGTAGGGTTCTTCCCAGTATGAGAGGAGTTGCTAGATTTATTGAATAAACCTTTTTCCATAAAGTTAGAGTGAACCAAGGTGTCTGACTAGCTGTTGATGTTGAAGAAGCGTCCCGTAAAGGTTCCTGGAGTTTAGGGGTTCTTCAAATTGAACATTGAAACTGTGGGGGAACCCCTATAAGTTCCTCAAAGAACATTTTGGGGTTAATTTTTTTAACTCTCAGTCCACCCTCCCTGCATTATAAAAACATATTTTAATAACAATATTGACAATATTGATTTAAATAATTCATTGTTTATTTAGTGGCACCACAAATGTGAATTCATATTTACAAAACACATTTCTGCAGACATGTCAGACCCTAATAAATAATACATTTACTTTGTATAGTGATTTTCATGACATTTAAAATATATAAATAATAATGATGTACAATAAAAATAACATTAAAAATGAATCATAGGTCAACTAACAATATTGTAGACTTGATGCTAAATACAGATTTTTCAGCTTTAGTGTGTATATCGTATCCACTTAGTTATGTTAGGAAGTTTTCCATCTTTATGACCGGCCCTGGTAACTTCACCCCAAATTCTCTTATCCCCAGAACACAGTAACTTAACAACATAAGTGTTTTTCTGACATTTTGGGGAAATTGAAGGGAAAATAAAAAATCCAGCCGTAGCAGAGCCCCAAGTCCCATGGGGACGTCCTCTAGGGCCTGGATGTTCTCCCCATCAAAGGCCAGCGGGATTTCACTCTCATGGTGAAATGGATTTCCACCGATGTGCAGTAAAGGAGTGAAGAGCGGTGAAATCTGTGTCAACAAAAGTAAGAAAATATTAATATACATACAATTAACAAAGAACATAACAAATGTTAAGCTGTAGTTTTATATAAGCATGCACACCTATGTTTATGAAGAAACAGATGATTGGTGCATAGGCATACCTTGTCACGGACATAAAGGCCACTCGGGTCCTCATTGAAGAGGTAGGGCAAGAGCAGAATCGCTGCTGTGGTCTCCAGTCCTAGTAAAGTAAAGCAATGATCTTACTACACTTGATAATTTTATTACAAAATACATTAGAGAAAGGGAAGGAATAAGAGCTGTTGTTGTCTTTATGGAAACGATATACAATATATGGGAAAGAATATAGTTGAGGAAATAATCCAAACCTAGTTGTGCCTAGTTAGGACATAACGTTAGCTAGCTAGCTAACGGTACTGTACTGTAGCTCATACAACGCCGACGGTCAAACCCGGCTTTCTAATATTTACGTTCATTAACTATAGTAACGTTATGGAAGATATTCACAGAAAACCATCATTGTCTTCGTTATTCATTATTACTATGTTATATTATTATAATAAATGATTTCGAGACATATTCAGAGCCAAACATCAACCCAACTTAACCTTTTTAACTGTTGTCGCATCCAAACTTGTCACCATCGTTTTCAGTTGTAATTGCGAAGTTCCCGGAAGAAGTCCAGCAACAACGGAGGTTCCTCGATGAACCCACCATCTAACAAGTTCTTTGAAGAACCTTTTGGGGCTGTTTTTCATTGACCAAGAACCCTACGGTTCTTAGGGGATCTGAGAACAACTCCAATTGAACCCTTCATTTTTAGAGTGTAGTCGGCTCTATTTACTCTCAGATTCAAACATGATGATTAGTATCAACGATCAAGTCAGCTGCTGCTGCTCCAATACAGTATGAGGTGAGACTGTGAACTGATGTTGAACCGGGCAGTCAGCTGCTGCTCCAATACAGTATGAGGTGAGATGGTGAACTGACGTTCAACTGGGCAGTCAGCTGCTGCTGCTCCAATACAGTATGAGGTGAGACGGTGAACTGATGTTGAACTGGGCAGTCAGCTGCTGCTGCTCCAATACAGTATGAGGTGAGATGGTGAACTGACGTTCAACTGGGCAGTCAGCTGCTGCTGCTCCAATACAGTATGAGGTGAGACGGTGAACTGATGTTGAACTGGGCAGTCAGCTGCTGCTGTTCCAATACAGTATGAGGTGAGACGGGGAACTGATGTTGAACTGGGCAGTCAGCTGCTGCTGCTCCAATACAGTATGAGGTGAGACGGTGAACTGACGTTGAATCATAATGATTAAGTTAATTAAAATGAATTAGTGATACTATTAAAAAATTGTATTTGTCATATTAAATATATTACTCTATTGTTATCAGATAGAAACATGATGGAATATTGTACATCATATTAGCATCAACAAACATTATTGTTTCATACAATTTCACATAATAAGGATATTTAATATTTTCAAGTTCAGAACTCATCACCTGCTATGTAAAAGAGACAGAAGAATGCACAATGGTCAATGCTATCTGGGATCCTTGGGACATCCCTACCCTAAACCCTAACCTTAACCCCTACCTTAACCATTTTAAATGTCAACTTCAACGGGCTAGGGACGTCCCAAGGATGTATCTCTACCTGAAAATACATGATCTAAGTGATTGATAGTTGGTATTCAGCAGTCATAAAGCCTTATTTACTTTAATGAACTACTAAAATAGTGATTTAGTCAGACAGCATAGACAGCAGCTCTACACTTTATTGACTGACTGATCCATTCATCCTTCCATCCCTACTCAGCCTTCCTCTCCTCTGAAGACCCAGTGAGGGTGGAGCTCAGTCAGAGAGCTGTTGAGGGACTGGTTAGGAAGAACACTTCTACATCCAGAGAGGTGAGAGGTCACACATGGTTTAGATGGTAAATATTTATGTCCCCTTAGCGGTTCATCACGTCAGCAAAAGGTAATATGTTCCATCATTATGTTTATTTACATTAGTGCAAATTGTCCACTGATATGGGTGTAATTTCTCACCCCTTTTGGCTGTATGAAAGTTAATTTCCCCTCAGGCACACACATTTCTTCTTTGTTATTACCCGAGCCACTGCCTGTTCAGCCTGCTATCATCCAGAAGGTGAGGTCAGTACAGGTGCATCAAAGCTGGAACTGAAAGACTGAAAAACAGCTTCTATCTCCAGGCCATCAGACTGGTAAACAGCTTCTATCTCCAGACCATCAGACTGTTAAACAGCTTCTATCTCCAGGCCATCAGACTGTTAAACAGCTTCTATCTCCAGGCCATCAGACTGTTAAACAACTTCTATCTCCAGACCATCAGACTGTTAAACAGCTTCTATCTCCAGGCCATCAGACTGTTAAACAGCTTCTATCTCCAGACCATCAGACTGATAAACAGCTTCTATCTCCAGGCCATCAGACTGTTAAACAGCTTCTATCTCCAGGCCATCAGACTGATAAACAGCTTCTATCTCCAGGCCATCAGACTGTTAAACAGGCATCATGAAATCATTGGCCCTTTAATAATGTTTGCATATCATTTCTCATCTCATATGTATAAACTGTATCTCAGTCTATGCTGCTCTGACATTGTTTATCCATATATTTATATATTCCTAATTCCATTCCTTTACTTAGATTTGTGTGTATTAGGTATTTGTTGTGAAATTGTTAGATATTACTTGTTAGATATTACTGCACTGTGGGAACTAGAAGGACAAGCATTTCACTACACCTGCAATAACATCTGCTGAACACCTGTATGTGACCAACAACATTTGATTTATTATGAAGGTAATTTGTGTCAAATGTACTTTTCCCCTCATTCACCCCACCTCTTTACATTGCTTATGCATATACTGTGTCAAAGGCCCATCCTGGTAGATCTGAACCTAATGCAGCTTGGAGTGATCGGATGACAGAAGTCACATTTAGGTGCCAGGTGTAACAGGCCATAGATGCTCCATATCCATTACTTTGAGTGTTGTATATAATATGACTAAATGTGTTTCTGTGTTGCAGGGGCAGTCAAGAAATGGAACAGCAAGGCCACAGAACATGACATAAGCAGAGCTGTGGGAGACCACCTCAAGCCCCTGGTAGAGCCGGGGGTGGTGTTTACCTCTCCACCACGCCTTCAGCAGGCTGGAAAAGTGATACTGTTTTTCATACCAAGAGTCTGTTGATTGGCCAGTCATTTGGTTAATTTGTTGAAATCAAATCAAGCTTTATTTATACAGCACATTTCAGACATGGATGCAACACAATGGCTTCACAGGAAAAAAAAATAAAAATGAAAATAAACAGAAATATTTAGTAAACAACAAACAGAAGACTAACAACTGAAAGACTAATGAACATTCTAAGGAAATGCCATTGATTAAAATATTAATTGGATGCAACATCCAACCCAAAATACCAGCTTGTTTTACTACTTTGTTTGTTGTTACGTTCCCCAGCAAGAAAAATCTCAAATGTTGCTCAAACAGAAGAGGGACTAACAAAGAGCCACTGACAACAACCACAACTAAACAGGTGGGTTTTAGGAGGGGCTCTGAAAGACACTATGGGGGTGTCCACTGGAAGTTGACTAGTAACAACAACTGGGACATAAAAGACACCCACCATGAGACCCACTAAATCTGCCCAAGAAGAGGAAAACAAAAGAAAGACCCACACCAAACTTAAAGACAGGAAGTAAACCAAAAAGGTGGAGCAACTAAAGGTGTTGACTCTCCACATGTATCAAGACAACTGGAGCACTGGGCCAGACACTCTTAAATAGAACCTGGACCAGCTCAGGTGAAACACCTTCCCACTAACGAGATGGACAAGCCAGCACAGGTGTAACACATACTGACTAACGAGGTGACACCAATCAGTGCGTCCTACGTGCTAACGAGCTAGACGTGCTAAAGTCCAACCTCAAAACATAAATCGAAAAACCAAAGCCTGTAACACCTTAAGACAACAAATATATCCTATATTTTTGTTGGAAAAGTTTGCTCACCACCAACAGAAAACAACTTCCATTTCCCATGATAATCAACTACAATGCTTCACCTTCACCAATATAAACATGGTGTCTACTGGCTGTCAACAATTAAAAACAAGAAAAAAAACACGTATTTCTAAATAATAATATACAATAGGATTATTTGTCCTTTTTCTTTCTATAGAATCCTAAATCCCACTAGCTTCTAGAACATTCGTCTTCCTAAAACTCACTAGCTTCTAGAACTCTCGTCTTCCTAAAACTCACTAGATTCTAGAACTCTCCTCTTTCTAAATCCCACTAGCTTCTAGAACTCTCGTCTCCTTGGAACGAGCCCAAACAAAACTAATCTCCGATACGGAAAAACGTGCAGTCAAAATAAATAAAGATCCATAGCAACGCACTAGCTAAACGCAAAACACAAATCTTATATCCATTTGGGGGGAAATCAGGTTGAACCTGCTCTTGAAACTAACACAACAAAACAAAAAACACATGGAAATGGAGATATCTTTTACCTCACTGGTTAGAGGACAACCTGCAGAAGACAGTCAACTACATTTTGGAGTGATGCATTTAAATTTAGGGGTCCCTAAACAAAGGAACACAACACTTATTTGTCATAACTCATCGATATCATGTTGAAATCAATTGTGCCGAGAGGAGGGAGATGAGGTTGCACGTCCTGTTAAAACTAACAGCTCAAAAACCACACGGAATCTGGGGATAATGTGTACATCACTGGTTAGAGGACAATTTGTAGAAAACAGCCAGATACATTTTGATTCAAGTGCATAACCAACATGGTAAGTGCAACACAACTCTTTTTTTGTTAGTCACTTTTTGTTAAATCACATAAATAGTACTCTTCCATTTCAGAGCCTGGATTTTCCCCCTGAGGCTAATATCCATATCATGTTGAAATCAATAGAACAGGGGGCAAACGTTTAGGGTTCTACATTGTGACACTATTAAAATACTCCTACTACAATGTTAAAACATTCTACATTGTGACATTATATCATTGATATCATGAAACAACTCATTCATGTATTTTCTGATGTTTGATCAGATGTCTTTTACCGGAGAATCTCTTGTCACACTGATCACAGCTATAAGGTTTCTCTCCTGTGTGTGTTCTCTGGTGTCGAGTCAGACAGCCAGATGTAGTAAAACTCTTCCCACATTGACCACAGCTATAAGGTTTCTCTCCTGTGTGTCTTCTCTGGTGTCGAGTCAGAGAGCAGGATGCAGCAAAACTCTTCCCACATTGACCACAGCTATAAGGTTTCTCTCCTGTGTGTCTTCTCTGGTGTCGAGTCAGAGAGCCAAATGCAGCAAAACTCTTCCCACATTGATCACAGCTATAAAGTTTGTCTCCTGTGTGTGTTCTTTGGTGTAGAGTAAGATAGCCAGATGTAGTAAAACTCTTCCCACATTGATGACAGCTATAAGGTTTCTCTCCTGTGTGTCTTCTCTGGTGTCGAGTCAGAGAGCCAGATGCAGCAAAACTCTTCCCACATTGATCACAGCTATAAGGTTTCTCTCCTGTGTGTGTTCTCTGGTGTAGAGTCAGATGGCTAGATGAAGTAAAAGTCTTCCCACATTGAGTACAGCTGTACGGTTTCTCTCCTGTGTGTATTCTCTGGTGTAGAGTCAGAGAGAAAGATGTAGTAAAACTCCTCCCACATTGATCACAGCTGTAAGGTTTCTCTCCAGTGTGAATTCTCAGGTGTACTTTTAGTGCTTTTAATCTTAAGTAACTCTTCCCACAATCAAAACAGTGGTGAGATTTCTCTCCTGTGTGTGTTCGCTGGTGTATTTTAAGTTCTGATGAAGATTTGCAATGTTTTCCACAGTCAGAGCAGCAGATAGATTTCTTCCCTGTGGGTCTCTGTTGGTGTTTCTTGAGGTGATAGAATCTGGACAGACTCTTCTCTGACTCGTTAGCATCATGATGTTGAGGCTCCCCAGAGAATCCATGATAGTCACGTCTCTCTCCTGTGTGAACAAGTCAGACAGATAGTTAAAGGCTCACAACAGCAGAAATCCACTGAAAAAGGTGATGCCAACAGCGTAGCCATGATACTGTACAACAATTGACGTCTGTAATGAATGTTAGTATTACTTGACAATTGTCTTAAGACAGTCAAGTGAGCAACAATAGTCATATTTAGTCTTGTTTTCACATTAGTAGTAACTAGAAATAAGTAAAAGGTGTTGAACTCCTAAGCAGTGTGCCAGGCGACTTTTGTTCTCAAATATAGGCACCTTTCTGTGTTTGCTAAAATTGCGACAAGGGCGATGCGCACACAATTTGATTGCAGAAACACCTCCCTGCTAATGCAGAAACCGCTAGTTATGGATGTAGTATATCTGCCTGGAGCAAAAATGGTGAGCAAGTGGCCTAAGCTGTGCCATTAGAGATTCTGGGTTCGAGTCCAAGCTCTGTTGCAGCCGGCCGCGACCGGGAGGCCCATGGGGCGACGCACAATTGGCCCACCGTCGTCCGGGTTAGGGGAGGGTTTGGCCGGCAGGGATATCCTTGTCTCATCGAGCACTAGCGACTCCTGTGGCGGGCCGGGCGCAGTGCACGCTGACCAGGTCACCAGGTGTACGGTGTTTCCTCCGACACATTGGTGCTGCTGGCTTCCGGGTTGGATGGGCATTGTGTCAAGAAGCATCGCGGCTAGGTTGGGTTGTGTTTCAGAGGACGCATGGCTCTCGACCTTCGCCTCTCCTGAGTCCGTACGGGAGTTGCAGCGATGAGACAAGACTGTAAGTACTAATTGAGGAGAAAAAAGGGGTCAAAAAAATATATATATTTAAAAAATGGTGAGCAAAGATTAGTTTTCACAATGTATTCTGAATATTACAGCACTAGATCAGGAGTGCTTCTCAAGGAAACTCACATTAAGCTCTGTGTCTATTCACTACTTCACCACCATGGGGGAAAATCAGGGGAGTTCTCATAGGCTGACAGCAAATAAAGCCTCCTTTCCAGGTTGATTATGATTATTATTATCATCATTTGACACTACTTTGGATTATAATTGTAAGGCTCGTTTGAATGTCCTGATTTAATATAATGTTTGTGTTATTGTCGAAAATGTACTACTTTATATTTAAAAACGACTTCAACCAGTAAAATGATCATTGGCTAGTTTTCCATCAGCCTGACAATGAGATTTTGTCCACTAAGTGTATGCCAAAATGGTCTATAATCTCACCTAACAATAACATAGACCTACTGTAGGACCCATAACTTCACCTAACAACAACATAGACCTAGGACTATAAATCATTTAATATTTTAGGTGAAACAAGGAGACTAAAATGTCTTTGTCATGACAATTCATAACCTGATCACCAGATAATTTTGTGAATAATCCCACTAGGCTACTCTGTAATGTGTTGTCATTCTAAATGTCCTGAATAAAGGAAAATAGCTCTGTGTGTTGAACAATAGCCTATCCATCAAGGAACAGTTCTCTACACATTATGAGCAAAGTATCTCTGTGTCCAAACAGACTAACGAGACCCTACAGTAAATCAAGTAGACAATAACACATAAATATCGATTTGTTTGGGATGTTGGATCCAACGTGGAGCACGGCATAACTGTCTTTACCGGTGTAATGAATGAAGAACTACATTTGACTGGCATGCAGAAAATGATTTCCTGGATCAGCTGATGATAGTTGAACATGTGACTGTAACTAAACAGCTATAGTATTAAGTATTATGCGTAATTATTTAAGAACCGCATTAATGACAGTATCCATTTGGGAGTTGTCAATAAAGTTAAGGTGACTCTCGGTTAGAACCATTGGATTTAGTAAACTGAAATGATTTAGGATTTCTGTGCCCATGAAAACTGTTTTCCCAGCGTAACATAAGGAGACAATAAATATTACGTAGTTAGAGAACATTTCAGAGATCTGAATACAAAAAAACTGTCCGACAGCAAGATCCAGTATTTAAGTTAAAGTTCATCATATGACAAGCTTAACGTTATGACTATAATTACTGTTCCCTGAAGGAGGGAAACTAGGTACAACATACTATTAAATCCACATGTTATGACTATAACTACTGTTCCCTGAAGGAGGGAAACTAGGTACAACATATTATTAAATCCACATGTTATGACTATAACTACTGTTCCCTGAAGGAGGGAAACTAGGTACAACATACTATTAAATCCACATGTTATGACTATAACTACTGTTCCCTGAAGGAGGGAAACTAGGTACAACATACTATTAAATCCGCACCTCGCTGGAAGCCCCGCATTCCACAGGTGATGAGCGTGAGACTCGGATATATTCCTTAAATGATTTAATCCTTAAATTTAATACCTCACTTCCCCGACCCAGGAAGTGGCGGAGCCAAACAGGTGTTGTAACTCGTTCATAACTGGCACGCAGATCGGTAGAAATGGTAAGATAAATTGGCACTTCAAAAGGAAATGGAAAAAGTTTGCCTATTTTACCGGAAACTTCAGGAGCATAACGTCAGAATTAACGAAGGCCAGCAGCAGGTGGGGAATTGGTTATTTTCTTCTGGTTATATTGACCTCTGGCTTCCTCAAGTCATTTGTGTGTGTTAATTATTTAATCAAACGCTTGAAGCATCAGTTCAGTTCAAGTTCTGCACATACAGAGGATTTTATTAAACACATGGGGTGTGTCTATATGGAAAAATACACTTCATAACATTTCTACCAATCAATTGTTTTTTTTTTTTAATCTGCCCTAGAACATACAACATACATGCATTCAGACCCCTTCCCTTTTTACACATTTGGTTATTATTAAATAGATTTTTTTCTTCCAATTATCAATTTTCAGACAATACCTCATAAAGACATCACAATACCCCATAAAAGTGAGAAAAAAAGTTTAGAAATGCTTGTATATATATATATATATATATATATATATATATATATATATATATATATACACACACACACACACACACACATATATATATATATCTAGGTCATGCCAGTAGGCTACAGTAGGTTGTAACTCTCTAGGACACGCCAGTAGGTTACAGTAGGTTGTATCTCTCTAGGTCATGCCAGTAGGTTATAGTAGGTTGTAACTCTCTAGGTCATGCCAGTAGGCTACAGTAGGTTGTATCTCTCTAGGTCATGCCAGTAGGCTACAGTAGGTTGTATCTATCTAGGTCATGCCAGTAGGTTACAGTAGGCTGTAACTCTCTAGGTCATGCCAGTAGGTTACAGTAGGTTGTAACTCTCTAGGTCATGCCAGTAGGTTACAGTAGGTTGTATCTCTCTAGGTCATGCCAGTAGGTTACAGTAGGTTGTATCTCTCTAGGTCATGCCAGTAGGTTACAGTAGGTTGTATCTCTGTAGGTCATGCCAGTAGGCTACAGTAGATTGTATCTCTCTAGGTCATGCCAGTAGGCTACAGTAGGTTGTAACTCTCTAGGTCATGCCAGTAGGTTACAGTAGGTTGGATCTCTCTAGGTCATGCCAGTAGGTTACAGTAGGTTCTATCTCTCTAGGTCATGCCAGTAGGTTACAGTAGGTTGTATCTCTCTAGGTCATGCCAGTAGGTTACAGCAAGTTGTAACTCTGTAGGTCATGCCAGTAGGTTACAGTAGGTTGTAACTCTCTAGGTCATGCCAGTAGGTTACAGTAGGTTGTATCTCTCTAGGTCATGCCAGTAGGTTACAGTAGGTTGTATCTCTCTAGGTCATGCCAGTAGGTTACAGTAGGTTGTATCTCTCTAGGTCATGCCAGTAGGTTACAGTAGGTTGTATCTCTCTAGGTCATGCCAGTAGGTTACAGTAGGTTGTAACTCCCTAGGTCATGCCAGTAGGTTACAGTAGGTTGTATCTCTCTAGGTCATGCCAGTAGGTTACAGTAGGTTGTATCTCTCTAGGTCATGCCAGTAGGTTACAGTAGGTTGTATCTCTCTAGGTCATGCCAGTAGGTTACAGTAGGTTGTATCTCTCTAGGTCATGCCAGTAGGTTACAGTAGGTTGTATCTCTCTAGGTCATGCCAGTAGGTTACAGTTGGTTGTATCCAAGTGGAAACAATTATCAACCCAATGTGGAAAGTGTTGAATTTGGTCAACAACAAAATGAATGGCTTATTTCCTACATGAGGTTCACTTGATCTAACAGAAGTTTCGTAATGATTAAGTTGTTATGTGGACATGTGACATACCGACAACTTTGATAAAAACACTATAGGAGTTGTCTCCAGATCGCTATGCATATTCATGCTAGTAGCTTAGCATCTCTCTCCATTGAATACAGTCGGTTGACGTCAACAACCCTCATAGAATATAAACAATAGATTACAATAATAAGATGTATCCACCAATAAAAAGACAGGATAGGTGGGAGATAGACAACCCACAGTGCAGCTTTGCGGACAACGACTCCCCTTGTTAGGACGGAGAGACATCTTGTCAGTATATCCATAATCTTTGGTGTAGCCAACCCAACTCTCACATGGCTCTATTGGGGGGAACGGTGTGTAGTAAAACATCACTACATTAAAATCACTACATGCCGTGGCCCCCAGTCTGCGGTCAGCAGATAGACCCTTCTCAAGTCACTTTTTGGAAACGGAACGGAGAAAACAAGGGGTAGCTTGTTCTCTACATATCAGTCATCATCCCAGGGCCCTCCGTTGAAGAGGTATTGACGAGCCAACTCCGAATATCCAAAGTTAAAAACTAATTGAAGGCGGTACTTACTGGTGTTAATCAGATCTCCTTTCTCCTCCTCTTCATCTTCCAATGTGACAGTAATCTCTCCTTCCTTCTTCACTCCAAAAACAGCATCATCCTCTTCTTCCTCTTGTTTAACTGAAACGTCTTTCTCTTCATCTTTCACTGTAACAGCCTCACCCTCTACTTCTTGTTTTACTGTAACATCCTCCTCTTCCTTCTCATCTTTCACGACAATGTTCAGCCCCAGAGCTTCTTTCTCCGTCCAGCAGACCTCCTCTTCTTTAACAGGAGGGGAGTAGTTTAGGGAGCTCATGTTCGGGGATGTTAGCTAGCTAGCTATCATTAGCGACTAGGCTAATGCTAACTTAACCAGCCAGCTACTATAGCTGACTAATAAAAATAACGTAATATTAAATTAAATAGGTTAACAAGTAGATACGATAGAAGTGTGTCTAAAACACAGTAGCTAATATAGACCGAAAGCGTATAAATAGGTTGAATCTTTCGGCTATGTTGGCTAGCAAGCTACCGAGGTGGTTGACGAGCTGTTTATGAAGAACCGTCCACTAGATTATACGTCACGCTGCAGCATCGCCTGAAAGACGCACATCGCCGTCTGCTGACTGGAGGGAAACGCAGTTGAGGATCACATTTTATTTTCAGACAAAGATTATTTTACATGAATTTAATTAACTTTTTTTAAATGTAGTTTATAGCGTATTCGGAAAGTATTCAAACGCTTTACTTTCTCCACATTTTGTTACGCTTTATTCTAAAATGGATTTAGGAGAAAATGTTCCTCATCAATCTACACAAGATACCCCATAATGACAAAGCGAAAGCAGGTTTTTAGAAATGATCAGAAATGTATTACAAATAAAAAACTAAAATACCTTATTTACATAAGTATTCAGACCCTTTGCTATGAGACATATTACAGACATATTCAATCTCTCCCTATCCCAGTCTACTGTCCCCACATGCTTCAAGATGTCCACCATTGTTCCTGTACCCAATATATATTTATTTTATTTAACTCAGCAAGTCAGTTAAGAACAAATTCTTTATTTAGAATGATAGCCTGGCCAAACCCGGACAACGCAGTGACTCCCAATCACAGCCGGATGTGATTCAGCCTGGATTCAAACCAGGGACTGTAGTGACGCCTCTTGCACTGAGATGCAGTGCTGTAAACCGTTGCACCACTCGGGAGCCCAGAAAGCAAAGGTAACTGATCTAAATGACTATCGCCCCGTAGCACTCACTTCCATCATCATGAAGTGCTTTGAGAGACTAGTCAAGGATCATATCACCTCCACCTTACCTGATACCCTAGACCCACTCCAATTTGCTTACCGCCTCAATAGATCCACAGATGATGCAATCACACTGCACACTGCCCTATCCCATCTGGACAAGAAGAATACCTATGTAAGAATGCTGTTCATTGACTATAGCTCAGCATTCAACACCATAGTACCGTCCAAGCTCTTCATTAAGCTTGAGGCCCTGGGTCTGAACCCCGCCCTGTGTAACTGGGTCCTGGACTTCCTGACGGGCCACCCTCAGGTGGTGAAGATAGGAGAAAATACCTCCACTTCACTGATATCCACAAGGAAGGGTGCTCAGCCCCTCCTGTACTTCCTGTTCACCATGACTGCGTGGCCACGTACGCCTCAATCATCAAGTTTGCAGACGACACAACAGTAGTAGGCCTGATTACCAGCAATGATGAGAGCCTACAGGAAGGAAGTGAGGGCCCTGGGAGTGTGGTGCCAGGAAAATAACCTCTCGCCAAACGTCAACAAAACAAAGGAGATGATCGTGGACTTCAACAACCACCCGAGCCACTGCCAGTTCACCCCGCTATCATCCAGAAGGTGAGGTCAGTACAGGTGCATCAAAGCTGGGACCGAGAGACTGAAAAACAGCTTCTGTCTCAAGGCCAACAGACTGTTAAACAGCCATCACTAACATTGAGTGGCTGCTGCCAACATACTGACTCAAATCTCTAGCCACTTTAATAATAAAAAATTGGATGTGATAAATGTATCACTAGTCACTTTAAACAATGCCACTTTATATAATGTTTACATATCCTACATTACTCATCTCATATGTATATACTGTACTCTATACCATCTACTGCATCTTGCCTATGCCGTTCGGCCATCGCTCATCCATATATGTACGGGGTATCCTGGAATGTTGACCTCATCCCATCAGTAGATGATGCCTGGCTATTCTTTAAAAGTGCCTTCCTCACCATCTTAAATAAGCATGCCCCACTCAAAAAATGTAGAACTAGGAATAGATATAGTCCTTGGTTCACTCCAGACCTGTCTGCCCTTGACCAGCACAAAAACATCCTGTGGCGTTCTGCATTAGCATCGAATAGCCCCCGTGATATGCAACTTTTCAGGGAAGTTAGGAACAAATATACACAGGCAGTTAGAAAAGCTAAGGCTAGCTTTTTCAAACAGAAATTTGCATCCTGTTGTACAAACTCAAAAAAGTTCTGGGACACTGTAAAGTCCATGAAGAATAAGAGCACCTCCTCCCAGCTGCCCACTGCTCTGAGGCTAGGAAACACTGTTACCACCGATAAATCCACTATAATTGAGAATTTCAATAAGCATTTCTCTACGGTTTGACACACTGAACTCTACGGCTGCATTTCTCTACGGCTGGCCATGCTTTCCACCTGGCTACCCCTACCCCGGTCAACTGCCCGGCACCCTCCACAGCAACCCGCCAAAGCCCCCACCATTTCTCCTTCACCCAAATCCAGATAGCTGATGTTCTGAAAGAGCTGCAAAATCTGGATCCATACAAATCAGCCGGGCTAGACAATCTAGACCCTCTCTTTCTAAAATTATCTGCCGAAATTGTTGCAACCCCTATTACTAGCCTGTTCAACCTCTCTTTCGTATCGTCTGAGATTCCAAAAGATTGGAAAGCTGCCGCGGTCATCCCCCTCTTCAAAGGGGGTGCCACACTAGACCCAAACTGCTACAGACCTATATCTATCCTACCCTGTCTTTCTAAGGTCTTCGAAAGCCAAGTTAACAAAACAGATTACCGACCATTTCGAATCCCACCGTACCTTCCCCGCTATGCAATCTGGTTTCAGAGCTGGTCATGGGTGCATCTCAGCCACGCTCACGGTCCTAAACGACATCATAACCGCCATCGATAAGAGACAATACTGTGCAGCCGTATTCATCGACCTGGCCAAGGCTTTCGACTCTGTCAATCACCACATTCTTATTGGCAGACTCGACAGCCTTGGTTTCTCAAATGACTGCCTCGCCTGGTTTACCAACTACTTCTCTGATAGAGTTCAGTGTGTCAAGTCGGAGGGCCTGTTGTCTGGACCTCTGGCAGTCTCTATGGGTGTGCCACAGGGTTCAATACTCGGGCCGACTCTCTTCTCTGTATACATCAATGATGTTGCTCTTGCTGCTGGTGATTCTCTGATCCACCTCTACGCAGACGATACCATTCTGTATACTTCTGGCCCCTCTTTGGACACTGTGTTAACTAACCTCCAGATGAGCTTCAATGCCATACAACTCTCCTTCCGTGGCCTCCAACTGCTCTTAAACGCAGGTAAAACTAAATGCATGCTATTCAATCGATCACTGCCCGCACCTGCTCGCCCGTCCAGCATCACTACTCTGGACGGCTCTGACTTAGAATACGTGGACAACTACAAATACCTGGGTGTCTGGTTAGACTGTAAACTCTCCTTCCAGACTCACATTAAGCATCTCCAATCCAAAATTAAATCTAGAATCGGCGTCCTATATCGCAACAAAGCATCCTTCACTCATGCTGCCAAACACACCCTCGTAAAACTGACCATCCTACTGATGCTCGACTTCGGTGATGTCATCTATAAAATAGTCTCCAACACTCTACTCAACAAACTGGATGCAGTCTATCACAGAGCCATCCGTTTGGTCACCAAAGCCCCGTACACTACCCACCATTGCGACCTGTACGCTCTCGTTGATTGGCCCTCGCTTCATACTCGTCGCCAAACCCACTGGCTACAGGTTATCTACAAGTCTCTGCTAGGTAAAGCCCCGCCTTTTCTCAGCTCACTGGTCACCATAGCAGCACCCACTCATAGCACGCGCTCCAGCAGGTATATCTCACTGGTCACCCCCAAAGCCAATTCCTCCTTTGGTCGTCTTTCCTTCCAGTTGTCTGCTGCCATTGACTGGAGCGAACTGCAAAAATCTCTGAAGCTGGAGACTCATATCTCCCTCACTAGCTTTAAGCACCAGCTGTCAGAGCAGCTCACAGATCACTGCACCTGTACATAGCCCATCTGTAAACAGCCCATCTATCTACCTACCTCATCCCCATACTGTATTTATTTATTCATCTTGCTCCTTTGCACCCCAGTATCTCTCCTTGCACATTCATCTTCTGCACATCTACCATTCCAGTGTTTAATTGCTATATTGTAATTACTTCGCCACCATGGCCTATTTATTGCCTTAACTTACCTCATTTGCACTCACTGTATATAGACTTTTTATTTTATTTTGTTGTACTGTATTATTGACTGCATGTTTTGTTTATTCTATGTGTAACTCTGTGTTGTTGTATGTGTCGAATTGCTATGCTTTATCTTGGCCAGGTCGCAGTTGCAAATGAAAACTTGTTCTCAACTAGCCTACCTGGTTAAATAAAGGTGAAATGTAAAAAAAAAAGTAAAAAATTAAAAACGTCACAAATAGTAGGGTTAGTATGAGTATTCTAACACACCTAATGACTTATCAACAGCTCTAACAATTTGACCCCCACAGGAAATCTACACTGGCAGTTATATAAAGACCCATTTACTATATAACCATTGATTCATGAAGAATATAACTTATAAATGCCTCAAATGTTGCAACTTTATTACCCCACCAGAAACCAAAACATAAGCTCGTATAACGCCACTGTTTGTAAACAAGCACTGGATAGCCTTGAAATCTTGTTTAAAACAATAATTTTGACCTTATGGATGGCCAGTGCTTGTATTTATAGTGTAGTCAATTCAGGGGGTAGTCCTGAGCTGAACTCAAACCTGGGTCCAGCAACTGTCAAGTCAACACCTTACAACTGTTACGCCAAGATGTCTGAACTTCTTGAAGAGGTCGCTAGGTGTTGGGTTACGGTTGCTACAATAGCTTTCTCTATGAATGTGAGAGTGGTTACATTTCTCCTTCCCCCATCCCTCAGCTGTTTACCAAACCAAGTCTCTGGACAGCCATTTTGTTTCTGTTTAAAAACTAGGTTGTCCCTATAAAATAGCCACACATCTATCAACCAATCTGCAGTTCAAACAATAACAAATCTGTCATTCCACCACTAGTTTGGTTATAAGATAAATAGCACTCCTAAAGAAGATGCAGTGTGGATGAATGATCAGGATAAAAATAGCACTCCTAAAGAAGATGCAGTGAGGATGAATGATCAGGATATAAATAGCACTCCTATAGAAGATGCAGTGTGGATGAATGATCAGGATATAAATAGCACTCCTAAAGAAGATGTAGTGTGGATGAATGATCAGGATATAAATAGCACTCCTAAAGAAGATGCAGTGTGGATGAATGATCAGGATATAAATAGCACTCCTAAAGAAGATGCAGTGTGGATGAATGATCAGGATATAAATAGCACTCCTAAAGAAGATGCAGTGTGGATGAATGATCAGTAGTGACAGGATATAAATAGCACTCCTATAGAAGATGCAGTATGGATGAATGATCAGGATATAAATAGCACTCCTAAAGAAGATGCAGTGTGGATGAATGATCAGGATATAAATAGCACTCCTAAAGAAGATGCAGTGTGGATGAATGATCAGTAGTGACAGGATATAAATAGCACTCCTAAAGAAGATGCAGTGTGGATGAATGATCAGGATATAAATAGGGGGTTGGAGAAATGTAACTAGTCTCAAATTCATAGACAGACCTACGGATGCAAGGACTGACCATCCATGATATCAACATTATAGTTTTAACCATGTTGAGGCTATACAGTGTTGATTTACATTGTTTCTAAACATTGGAGTAAAAAAAGCTTATTTAGGGTTATGATGGGGTACAACAGTTGAACTAAGCTCATGAGGCATGTGTTATATTCTTCAAGAATCAATGGCTATAAATAAATAATTTTAAAAGTCTAAATATAGATGTAGCTATTGCATATTTCCCCTTTAACACCAAACATCAGTTCAACAACTGCAGAGTTTGTGCCTCTGTATTTAAGACAGTACTTACTAGTGTTAATCAGGGAACGGTTTCTCAAAACCATCTTATGGCTAAGTTCATCATTAGAACCATTGGACGCCTTAAGATGCGTTTGGGAAACCGGGCCCAGATATCCTGTTTCCTCCTCTTCATCCTCGTCTTCTTCCAATGTGACAGTAATCTCCTCCTCTTTCACCCCAAAAACTGCATCCTCCTCTTTTACTGTAACACCCTTCTCCTCTTTCACTCTGAACGCGACTTCCTCTTCTTTCACTGTAACGTCTTTCTCTTCTTCTTTCACGGTAACAGCTTCACCCTCCACTTGTTTTTGTATTGTGACATCCTCTTCCTTCTCCTCTTTCACGACAACGTTCAGCCACACTCCCTCTTTCTCCGTCCAGCAGACCTCTTCTTTAGCAGGAGGACAGTAGCTTAGTGAACTCATGGTTGGGAATGCTAGCTAGCTAGTCTAATGCTAACTTAACCAGCCCGCTAGCTGACTAATAACAACAACACCGTAAATATGGAATAAAATCTGATAACTAACAAGACGACAGAAGTGGGTTTAAAACACAGTGGCTAATATACACTAAAGTGTCTAAAGAGCTTTATTGGTTCGGCTACTTTGGTTAGCAAGCTACCGAGGAGGCTGAATCACTGTTGCTACTGTTGAAAGAAGCGTTCCGTCCACTACATTATACGTCACACCAACAGCATTACCTTAAATTCACACACCGCCATCTGCTGACTGGAGTGGGTAACGCAGTTGATTAAAATGTATACTTTATTTTCAGACAAGTTTGATTGTAGGAAGCTTTTTTTACTCACCAGTGTAACAACACAGTGTGGTTAAAGACTTAGTAACTGAGTTGTAGTCACGATCTGGTTCCCTATAAGTACAAACAGTTATGTTTTTGCGTTATTACAAATGTATTGTAATGAAACAGCAGGGAGCAGGTCTCGAACCCTCGACCTTCAAGCCCGAAGTCCAGCGCGCTATCGACTGTGCCGCAAAAGCTCGAACGGCAGAGTCAATATCCGCGCTTATAAACCCAGGGTCGTTACAGTATTAACTTATTTAGGGAAATCTTCTAAACTACCCACAATTCACTATTTTACAACGTCATATGTATTATCAACTCTATGCTACCGGGTTTGTATGCCAGTGTAACGGTGTAATGAAGTTACATTTAAAACAATTATATAATCTTTATTTAACCAGGCAAACCAGCTAAGGACAAATTCTTATTTACAATAACGGACCCGTGTCTGTAGTTTTGAACCAGGGTCTGTAGTGACGCCTCTAGCACTGAGATGCAGGACCTTAGACTGCTGCTTGTGTGTTTACATTACATTCCGTGATAAAGGTATGGGATTCTGGGTAATCCACAGCAGATTTATGGAGAATTTGAAAATTGGGTGGTCCTGGGATAGAAATGTATAAAGTTGACATTAGATCATAAAATCCACCTTTTAAATCATACATTAGCAATTTATGTTTTAGTAACTACTGTTGTTGGTTTGGCCTCTCTTTATATGTTATTTGCCGAATCTCAGTTTTCCATGTGGGTTTTATGCTGAAGTTCCCTCTTTCAAGTTGGTAACAAACTGGAAAATGCATCTTCTTTAGGAGTGCTATTTATATCCTGATCATTCATCCACACTGCATCTTCTTTAGGAGTGCTATTTATATCCTGATCATTCATCCACACTGCATCTTCTTTAGGAGTGCTATTTATATTCTGATCATTCATCCACACTACATCTTCTTTAGGAGTGCTATTTATATTCTGATCATTCATCCACACTACATCTTCTTTGGGAGTGCTATTTATATCCTGCTGCTATGGTGTGGGATGTCATCTATAATAATGACATAAAGGCTATGCTGCTACGGTGTGGGATGTCATCTATAATAATGACATAAAGGCTATGCTGCTACGGTGTGGGATACCATCTATAATAATGACATAAAGGCTATGCTGCTACGGTGTGGGACGACATCTATAATAATGACATAAAGGCTATGCTGCTACGGTGTGGGACGTCATCTATAATAATGACATAAAGGCTATGCTGCTACGGTGTGGGATGTCATCTATAATAATGACATAAAGGCTGTGCTGCTACGGTGTGGGACGTCATCTATAATAATGACATAAAGGCTATGCTGCTACGGTGTGGTATACCATCTATAATAATGACATAAAGGCTATGCTGCTACGGTGTGGGATGTCATCTATAATAATGTGGCTGTTCTAAATTCTGTGTTGCTCAAAGATTTGAGTAATGAACATATTTTTGAGACAATTGGCTGGAAGGCGTCAATGCTTCAGGAAGCTTTGTTTCCCCATCATGGAATCTATCTATTTTGGATGCTGTGATTTTCCCTGCCATCATTCTGTATGTCTCTGCTCTTCTGATCTGCAGTCATGTTTTAGTTGGGTTTTGTTAGTTGGGTTCTAACTGGTCTCCATTAGTTGGACTCCAGCTCACTGACCATAGTGTCATGAACCGGCTCGAAGACCGTAACAAAAAGTGAGACAACATGGAGATAAAAAATAACAAAATATATTTATTAACTGAAGTAAAGTAAATACAATGAACAATGGTGTGTGTTTAGTCAGTAGTGTAAGTGAGTGGTCGCGTGTATACATGTGATAATGAGGGGTGTTGAAAGGTGCCAACGCAGACACCCAAAATCTGTCTGTGTCTGCATGGAGAGAGTCTCCTCAATGAACGGGGAAGAGGTGCATTTATCCTGGGACACACCCGAGCCCAGGTGTGTCCCATTTCACTGACGACCCTCCCGGCCTCCTGGGGATGTAGTTAGGTTTGTATGTAGTCTGGTGATATACCAGGGACTGGGGATGCAGTTAGGTTTGTATGCAGTCTGATGATATACCAGGGACTGGGGATGTAGTTAGGTTTGTATACAGTCTGATGATATACCAGGGACTGGGGATGCCGTTAGGTTTGTATGCAGTCTGGTGATATACCAGGGACTGGGGATGCAGTTAGGTTTGTACAGTCTGGTGATATACCAGGGACTGGGGATGTAGTTAGGTTTGTATGCAGTCTGATGATATACCAGGGACTGGGGATGTAGTTAGGTTTGTACAGTCTGATGATATACCAGGGCCTGGGGATGCCGTTAGGTTTGTACAGTCTGGTGATATACCAGGGACTGGGGATGTAGTTAGGTTTGTACAGTCTGGTGATATACCAGGGCCTGGGGATGCCGTTAGGTTTGTACAGTCTGGTGATATACCAGGGACTGGGGATGTAGTTAGGTTTGTACAGTCTGATGATATACCAGGGACTGGGGATGCAGTTAGGTTTGTACAGTCTGGTGATATACCAGGGACTGGGGATGCAGTTAGGTTTGTACAGTCTGGTGATATACCAG
This sequence comes from Salmo salar, assembly GCF_965601325.2. Taxonomy (NCBI): domain Eukaryota; kingdom Metazoa; phylum Chordata; class Actinopteri; order Salmoniformes; family Salmonidae; genus Salmo; species Salmo salar. The sequence continues at coordinate 1,057,440 of NW_027675387.1, forward strand.
GGACTGGGGATGTAGTTAGGTTTGTACAGTCTGGTGATATACCAGGGACTGGGGATGTAGTTAGGTTTGTACAGTCTGATGATATACCAGGGACTGGGGATGTAGTTAGGTTTGTACAGTCTGATGATATACCAGGGACTGGGGATGCCGTTAGGTTTGTTTTCCTCTAGCTATTCTCCAGTTTGCTCCCAGCAGCGTTCATAGAACATAGATCCCTGTTCAACTAGGCTGCAGAGTTCCTAGTTTGACAGATAATTCAACCAGTGTGACCAGTGGGTTTCTTTAAATGAATGAATATGAAACTGCCTTAAATACAGATGTGAAGCACAGTATGTTTTAAATTCTCACTCAAAATATGCACTGCTCTATTTGAACGTCTCAATATAATATTATTATTTAATGAAAGGAATAAAAATACATTTGTATGCAAATAAAAAAGTATCTTAACTGCGTTTCCCTCCAGTCAGCAGACGGCGATGTGCGTCTTTAAGGCGATGCTGCAGCGTGACGTATAATCTAGTGGACGGAACGGATCAACAACAACGAGTCAGCCACCTTGGTAGCCTACAGCCGAAACATTTAGACTGTTTCTGTGCATATTTGCCTCTGTGTTTTAAATATACTTCTGACATCTAGTTAATAGACACCATTTAAATGTTATAGGTACATTGTTAGTCAACTAGCTGGCTTGATAAGTTAGCCTAGCACTAAACTAGTCGCTCATGCTAACTAGCTAGCTAGCTAACATCCCCGACCATGAACTCACTGATGTATTCCTCGCCTGCTAAAGAAGAGGTCTGAACATGAGCTCCCTAAACTACTCCCCTCCTGTTAAAGAAGAGGAGGTCTGCTGGACGGAGAAAGAAGCTCTGGGGCTGAACATTGTCGTGAAAGAGGAGAAGGAAGAGGAGGATGTCACAGTAAAACAAGAAGTAGAGGGTGAGACTGTTACTGTGAAAGAAGAAGAGAAAGACGTTTCAGTGAAAGAAGAGGAAGACACGTTCAGAGTGAAAGAGGAGGAAGATGTTACTGTAAAAGAAGAGGAGGAAGAGAAAGAGGAGGATGTTACAGTAAAAGAAGAGGAGGAAGAGAAAGAGGAGGATGTAGTTTTTGGAGTGAAGGAGGAGAAAGAGGGAGAGATAACGGTCATATTGACAGAGTAGTCAGGAGATCTGATTACCATCAGTAAGTACTGTCTTAAAAACGGGCTCTAACTCTCCAAAGGTTTTGAACGAACGTGTTGTTTTAAAGCAGCATGCTACTGAAATTCTATACTTGAAGATGTTGTTCTGTACTATAGGAATTCATGTTATAATATAATGTTAAAGCTACATTTTAAAATGGATGATTAAAGCCCTGAATGCTGATTGGCTGACAGCCGTGGTATATCAGGCCGTATACCACGGGTATGTCATGTATTTTTACTGTTCTAATTATGTTGGTAACATGTTTATAATAGCAATAAGACACCTCAGGGGTTTGTGATAGATGGCCAATATACCACGGCTAAGTTCTGTATCCGGGCACTCTGTGTTGAGTCGTGCTTAAGAACAGTCTTTAACCGTGCTATATTGGCCATATACCACACTTCCTCTGGCCTTATTACTTAACTGTAACATGTGTATACCATCAGAGTCCCCCCACCACAAAATCACAACTTAATTGTCTCACAGAATGGCAAACATGTTATAAATGAAATTTTTGACGTGTGTCCATTGTAGGCCTTGCGTAGAGTGTGTATACCCGCAAAAAGCAGATTTCTAAATAATGTTGGAGAAATACATAAAATAAGTGTCACGTCCTGACCATAGTAACTGGTTATTTTCTATGGTAGAGTAGGTCAGGGTGTGACAGGCGGTGTTTTGTGTTTTTCTATGTTTTCTATTTCTATGTGTTAGTTCTAGGTTTTCTATTTCTATGTTTTTTGGGGGGGTTGATCTCCAATTGGAGGCAGCTGGTCCTCGTTGCCTCTGATTGGAGATCATATTTAAGTAGGGGTTTTTCTTCCTGGGTTTTTGTGGGCAGTTGCATTCTGTTTAGTCTCTGTACCTGACAGAACTGTAAGTTGATAATTTCCTTTTGTTATTTTATCATTAGTGTTTTGAGTAAATAAATATAATAATGAACACTCAACACGCTGCGTTTTGGTCCCCTCTATACGACGCCCGTTACAATAAGAAGCATTATTGAAATGAAATGGACACGTGTTATGGGGAGACTGAACATATTAGCAAAAGGACAAGCGTTTTGGGGAGACTGAAAATATTAGCAAAAGGACAAGTGTTTTGGGGAGACTGAACATAATAGCAAAAGGACAGTTTGTAAGTCTTCAAAATAACAATTTTGAAGGAAAGGTGTGGCTAAACAAAAAAATATAATTTAGAGAGATAGTAATGTCCATTATTACTTTAGAGATGAAGTGGGACACCAACAAAACGTTATTAACAATGGATCAACTGCAGCCTATAACACTGACTGGAATAGTAATATATATTATTATAGAGCTCTGATCAGCCTATAAACATGACATTATCTATTATTATAGAGCTCTGCTCAGCCTATAAACATGACATTATCTATTATTATAGAGCTCTGATCAGCCTGTAAACATGACATTATCTATTATTATAGAGCTCTGCTCAGCCTATAAACATGACATTATCTATTATTATAGAGCTCTGCTCAGCCTATAAACATGACATTATCTATTATTATAGAGCTCTGCTCAGCCTATAAACATGACATTATCTATTATTATAGAGCTCTGCTCAGCCTATAAACATGACATTATCTATTATTATAGAGCTCTGATCAGCCTATAAACATGACATTATGTATTATTATAGAGCTCTGATCAGCCTATAAACATGACATTCCCTGAGAGATTAGATTTGGAGCTCTTCATCATTTGTTTTTAAATCTCACCGTCACCAAGTTTATTATTAATGATGTAATGTTGTGAAGACTGACCTCAGGGTATTGAGGGATCTAGTCTAGATTAAACCTCATAGGAAGACATTTTTATTTAATGCAGGTTTCATTCAGGTCTCTGTTTAACTAGATACTCTGTTTGTCTTTGGCAGGAGAGAGACCAGACTCTGACAGCAGGAAGAGTTCCTCAGGGGAAACAGACCCAGAGACACCTAACCATTACCACTGCTCCCACTGTGGAAAGAGTTTTAGGTGGTTAGGGAGCCTGAAAATGCATGAGAGAATACATACAGGAGAAAAGCCCTACCACTGTTCCCACTGTGGAAAGAATTTTACTCAGTTAGGAGCCCTGGTTGGGCATGAGAGAACACACACGGGAGAGAAGCCTTATCACTGTTCCCACTGTGGAAAGAGTTTTAGGTGGTTATGGGTCCTGAAAAAGCATGAGAGAATACACACGGGAGAGAAACCTTATCACTGTTCTCACTGTGGAAACAGTTTTAGGTGGTTAGTGAGCCTGAAAACGCATGAGAGAATACACACAGGAGAAAAGCCTTTCCAATGTTCCCAGTGTGAAAAGAGTTTTAGGTGGTCGGGGAGTCTGAAAAAGCATGCGAGAAAACACACAGGAGAAAAGCCTTTCCAACATACTAATACACAGGAGGAGAAGACATACCACTGTTCTCATTGTGAAAATACATTTTCCCAGTCAGAGGACCTGAAATCACACGAGAGAATAGAGAGGCTGTGTTCTGACTTGTGTTTCTGACTGAGAATTTGTCCACGGCCAGGATTCATATGGCCAGGGTGTCCGCTATGGACACCTGGAAAAAATCAGCAGCGGACATTTCTGAACGTTTATCCAACAGACCTGTACATCCATGAATGGATCTCTATAATGTGTAACTATTTCTGATGTATGTGTTGTGATGTATTGTTTAATAGATGTACTATGTTAGGTATATTTATCTGTGGTTTAATTTCAACAGATTTTACTGATGCTATTAGATTGCTGTGTGGGGGGAGTTTTATATATACAGTGCCTTCAGAAAGTATTCACACCCCTTGACTTGTCCCACATTTCGTTGTGTTACAGCCTAAATGTAAAAAATATTTTTATTTATTTTATTTCACCTTTATTTAACCAGGTAGGCTAGTTGATAACAAGTTCTCATTTGCAACTGCGACCTGGCCAAGATAAAGCAAAGCAGTTCGACACATACAACAACACAGAGTTACACATGGAATAAACAAACATACAATCAATTATACAGTAGAAAAATCTATATACAGCATGTGTAAATGAGGTAGGATAAGAGAGGTTAGGCAATAAATAGGCCATGGTGGCGAAGTAATTACAATATAGCAATTAAACATTGGAATGGTAGGATGTGCAGAAGATGAATGTGCAAGTAGAGATACTGGGGTTAAAAGGATTCAATACCCCATAATGTCAAAGTGGAATTATGTTTTTGGAAATGTTTACACATTTAATTAAAAGCCTAAATAAGTTCAGGAGTAAAGATTTTGCTTAACAAGTCACATAAGTTGCATGGACTCACTGTGTGCAATAATAGTGTTTAACATGATATTTGAATGAATACCTCATCTCTGTTCCCCACACATACAATTATCTGTATTGTCTCTCAGTTGAGCAGTGAATTTCAAACACAGATTCAACCACAAAGACCAGGGAGGTTTTCCAACGCCTCGCAAAGAAGGGCATGTATTGGTGGATGGGTAAAAAAAAGCAGACATTGAATATCCCTTTGAGCATGGTGAAGTTATTAATTACACTTTAGATGGTGTATCAATATACCCAGTCACTAACTCAGTTGCTGGAGAGGATGGAAACCTCTCAGAGATTTCACCATGAGGCTAATGGTGACTTTAAAATAGTTACAGTGTTTAATGGTTGTGATATGAGAAAACTGCGGATGGATCAACAACATTGTAGTTACTCCACAATACTAACCTAAATGACAGAGTGAAAAGAAGGAAGCATTCCCAGTCAGAGGACCTGAAATCACATGAGAGAATAGAGAGGCTGTTGGCACTAAAGTAATACTACAAAAGAATGTGGCAAAGAAATTAACTTTATGTCCTGAATACAAAGCGTTATGTTTGGGGAGGGTTTGGAGGGTTTGGCTGGCCGGGACGTCCTTGTCCCATTGTGCTCTAGCGACTCCTTGTGGTGGTCAGCATGCACGCTGACTTCGGTCGCCAGCTGGACAGTGTTTCCTCCGACACATTGGTGTGGCTGTCTTCCGGGTTAAACGAGCAGTGTGTCAAGATGTGCAGTGCGGCTTGGCAGGGTCGTGTTTCAGAGGACACATGGCTCGACCTTCGCCTCTCCCCGGAGTCCGTAGGGGAGTTGCAATTGGATATCATGAAATTGGTGAGAAAAAGGTGTAAAAGTACCAAAAAATAAATAAAAATATATATATATATATATACACTCGTACTGAAATTTGATTTTTCGATGATCTGGCAGATGTGAAAACCATGTAAACACCTGCAAGACTTCGGTTAGAAGTGAATCACCTGCCTGGACATCCTAAGAACCACACAGAGACCTGCATTTTGAAGTCGGTTTAATAATACTTGTGAAAACTGACTTCAGGTGATTGAGGGATCTAGTCGAGATTAAACATCATAGGAAGTTTTATCATGTGGAGGTTTCATTCAGGTCTCTGTTTAATTAATTATATAATCTGTTTGTCTTTGACAGGAGAGAGACCAGACTCTCCTTCTGACAGCAGGAAGAGTTCTTCAGAGGAACCAGACCCTGAGATGTCCAAACCAGCAGGACGACATCACTGCTCCCAGTGTGAAAAGAGTTTTACTCAGTTAGGGAGCCTGAGAACACATAAGAGAATACACACTGGAGAGAAGCCTTACCACTGCTCCTTGTGCGGAAAGAGTTTTAGGTGGTTAGGGAGCGTGGAAAGGCATGAGAGGACACACACAGGAGAAAAGCCTTTCCAATGTTCCCATTGTGGAAAGAGTTGTACACAGTTAGGGAGCATGAGAGAATACACACAGGAGAAAAGCCTTACCAATGTTCCCATTGTGGAAAGCATTTTGCCCAGTTAGGAAACCTGAACCAGCATGAGAGGATACACACAGGAAAAAAGACGCACCACTGCTCCCACTGTGGAAAGAGATTTACCCGGTTAAGGTACCTGAAAGAGCATGAAAGAATACATACAAATACACAAGAGGAGAAGACATACCACTGCTCTCATTGTGGAAAGACATTTTCCCAGTCAGAGGACCTGAAATCACATGAGAGAATAGAGAGGCTGTGTTCTGACTTGTGTTTTTGACTGAGAATTTGTGATTTTGTTTGGACTGTCAGACTTGAGTTCACTTTGTGTAATGTTAGTGCACAATTTTTTTATTGCGATTAATCCATTGTCTGAAAGCGTTGAAAATACACTGAAAACATCCAAAATACATCCTGTATACTGCTAAAATCTACAATGCCATGTAAAAACAAGATGACATTGAGGTTAAATAAAGGGTGCTTTACCAATGTAACATATTTTGACACGTCCACTGTGGGGCTCTGCAGAGTCATAATATCCATAACAACTACAGGTCAAACAGGGAAATGGTTCACATCGTTTTTCCACCATTCATTTTCCCCTTAGGGCTGTGTTTTGTTTAGGCTCACAGTGGTGTGACGTTTTGATAACCATGTAAATCTCTCTAGGTCACGGTGACTGATGACACACAGTGTGTTGTGAATTTATTGTAATGTTTTTAAAATGGTATAACTGCTTTTATTTTAGCTGGACCCCAGGAAGAGTAGCTGCTGCCTTGGCAGGAACTAATGGGGATCCATAATAAACCCCAGGAAGAGTAGCTGCTGCCTTGGCAGGAACTAATGGGGATCCATAATAAACCCCAGGAAGAGTAGCTGCTGCCTTGGCAGGAACTAATGGGGATCCATAATAAACCCCAGGAAGAGTAGAAGCTGCCTATATTTGTCTCTCTTTACTCTCGGATTCTAAAATGCTAATTAGCGTCAAAGTAGACGACATGCAAGACTACAAATCTCTGCAAGCTCCTGCATGTCATCTCTAGTGTGCTGCAGAGATGGTTGTCCTAGAAGGTTCTCCCATCTCCACAGAGGAACTCTGGAGCTCTGTCAGAGTGAACATCGGGTTCTTGTTTACCTCCTGACCAAGGCCCTTCTCCCCCGATTTCTTAGTTTGTCCAGGCGGCCAGCTCTAGGAAGAGTCTTGGTGGTTCCAAACTTCTTCCATTTAAGAATGATGGAGGCCTCTTTGTTCTTGGGGACCTTCAGTGCTGCAGACATTTTTTGGAACCCTTCCCCAGAGCTGTGCCTCGACACAATCCTGTCTCAGAGCTCTATGGACAATTCCTTTGGACCTCATGGCTTGGTTTTTTGCTCTGACATGCACTGTCAACTGTGGGACCTTACAAAGACAGATGTCTGCCTTTCAAACCATGTCCAATCAATTGCATTTACCACAAGTGGACTCCAATCAAGTTGTAGAAACATCTCAAGGATAATCAATGGAATCAGGATGCATATGAGCTCAATTTTGAGTCTCATAGCAAAGGTCTGAATACCTAAGTAAATACATTTGCAAAAATCTCTAAAAACCAGTTTTCACTTTGTCATTATGGGGTATTGTGATGTCATTATGGGGCATTGTGATGTCATTATGGGGTATTGTGATGTCATTATGGGGTATTGTGTGTAGATTGATGAGGGGGGGAAGTACATTTTAGAATAAGGCTGTAACAAAATGTGGAAAATGTGAAGGGGTCTGAATACTTTACTTTTCTACCGCAGTTTTGTACATGATCAAATCAAAGTTTATACACTGTCATGTGATACGTGATATAGAAATGTCCAATCTTAGGAGAGCACATGGGAGGCACTATACTGTGTGTCTGCAGGTGTCTATCTTGTCAAAACCACTGATACAGGTGCCCCTCCACCCTCTGGTGGGATTGATCATGTCTACAGAGAAACCTAGATTCAAATACTTACATTTGTGTTTATTAGGTATATGTTGTGAAATTGTTAGATATTACTTGTTAGATATTACTGTACTGTCAGAGCTAGAAACACAAGCATTTCGCTACACCGGCAATAATATCTGCTAAACATGTGTATGATAAAATGTGATTTGATTTTTATTTGAAATAAACGTCCTATTTATCAAAGGTGCTTTTGGCTGGGGTCAAAATGACTCCAAAGGATTTGAATTTGTTAAAAGTCCATATTGATACAGAAACACTAAACCATGATTTAGATTTATTAAGAACAAGTTGATTGACAAAGTCATGAAAAATTTAATAGAATTGAATAAACCACATTTTGGCTATGATAAACCACATTTTGGCTATGATAAAAGATATGCCTCTGGGGTCAAAATGAACTATGTCAGAAGTATGGTTCAATGCAAATATGTAGTGGGTGTAAAGTTTGTTTTAAATTCTCACTCATTAAACACGAATCAATCCACACATGCTTCTCTTTGAACGACTTAATATAATATTAAACCTTCCTGAAATAAATGAAAAATAAACGTTTGGTTCCTCAACTGCGTTTCCCACTCCAGTCAGCAGATGGCGATGTGCGTCTTTTAGGTTCAGGCGATGCTGCCAGTGTGACGTATAATCTAGTGGACGGGACGCTCCTTCAACAACAACAGCTAGTCAGACACCTCGGTAGCTTTCTAGCAAACATAGCTACAACATTCACGCTCTTTACACTGTTTTGGTGTATATTAGTCGCTGTGTATTAAACACACTTCTGTCGTATGTACTTGTTGGCCCATTTAATTATATATTTACGTTGTTTGTCAGCTAGCTGGTTTGCTAAGTTAGCTTAGAACTAGGCTAGTCGCTAATGCTAGCTAGCTAACATCTCCGACCATGAGTTCACTAAGCTACTCTCCTCCTGTTAAAGAAGAGGTCTGCTGGACGGAAAAAGAAGTTCTCGTCAAAGAGGAGGAGGAGGAAGAGAAGGATGTTACAATACAAAAACAAGTAGAGGGTGAGGCTGTTAGCGTGAAAGAAGAAGAGAAAGACGTAACTGTGAAAGAAGAGAAAGAGGAGTATACAGTTTTTGGAGTGAAAAAGGAGGAAGAAGAGGAGGAAACTGGATATCTGGGCCCGGTTTCCCAAACGCATGTTAAGGCGTCCAATGGTTCTAACGATGAACGGGCCCTGATTAACACTAGTAAGTACTGTCTTAAATACAGAGGCACAAACTCTGCAGTTGTTGATCTGATGTTTGGTGTTAAAGGGGAAATCTGCAATTGCTACATCAATATTTTGACTTTTAAATTATTTATTTATAGCCATTGATTCTTGAAGAATATAACACATGAGCTTAGTTCAACTGTTGTACCCCATCAGATGCCTCATGTTTTAAATGTTTTTTATTTCATCTTTATTTAACCAGGTAGGCCAGTTGAGAACAAGTTCTCATTTACAACTACGACCTGGCCAAGATAAAGCAAAGCAGTGCGACACAAACAACAACACAGAGTTACACATGGAATAAACAAATGTACAGTTAATAACACAATAGAAAAAGTCTATATACAGTGTACAGTGTGTGCAAATGGCCTCATGAGCTTAGTTCAACTGTTGTACCCCATCAGAATCCCAAATAAGCTTTTTTTACTCCAATGTTTAGAAACAATGTAAATCAACACTGTATAGCTTCAACATGGTTAAAACTATAATGTTGATCTCATGGATGGTCAGTCCTTGAATCCATAGGTCTGTCTATGAATTTGAGAGTAGTTACATTTCTCCAGCCCCATCATCATCTTATAACCAAACTAGTGTTGGAATGACAGCTTTGTTATTGTTTCAACTGCAGATGTGACTTGGCTTTTTGATGTGATGTGGCTTTTTTAAAGGGACAACCTAGGGTTTAAACAACAACAAAATGGCTGCCCATAGACTTGGTTTGGTAAACAGCTGAGGAATGGGGGCTGGAGAAATGTTACCATTCTCAAATTCATAGAAAAAGCTATTGTAGCAACCGTAACCCAAAACCTAGCGACCTCCTCAAGAAGTTCAGACATCTTGGCATAACAGTTATAAGGTGTTGGCTTGACTTTCAGTGGACCCAGGTTTGAGTTCAGCTCAGGGCTACCCCCTGAATTCACTACCCTATAAATACAAAGACTGGCCATCCATGATGTTATAATGATAGTTTAACCAGGTTTCTAGGCTATATAGTATATTCTAGAATTCATCCATGATGTCATAATGATAGTTTAACCAGGTTTCTAGGATATATAGTATATTCTATAACTGCCAGTGTAGATTTCCTGTGGAGGCAAATTGTTAGAGCTGTTGATAAGTCATTGTATAATATTCAGCCAATTGTTTTTCATGCCATTACATTAAAGGCAAGACATACCTAGATTAAATTACATTCATGAATTGGTTTGAAACCTTTGTTTTAAACCCTTCTCAAAATTGGTGCCTTGCCGGATTTGTAAAAAATGGTTTGTCATGAAACTATTTTTTAAATGTATTTAAATGTAACCTTTATTTAACTAGACAAGTCAGTTAAGAACAAATTCTTATTTACAATGACTGCCTACCCCGGACAACGCTGGGCCAATTGTGCGCCGCCCTCTGGAACTCCCAATCACGGCCGGTTGTGATACAGCCTGGATTTGAACCAGGGTGTCTGTAGTGAAGCCTCAAGCACTGAGATGCAGTGTCCGCTGCGCCACTCGGGAGCCCCAAAATCATGTTCTAGTGCTGTCCCCAACTAAAATAAATCTTGGTCAACCAAGAGTCATCTTTTCTTTCTACAAATCGCCCCATGTGTTTTTATAAAATCTATATGTACTGAAATTGTCTGATGCTTTAAGCATGCTATTTCATTAAATAATTAAAACACACAAATGACTGGAGGGAGCCAGTCATCACTATAACCTGACTAGAGGGAGCCAGTCATCACTATAACCTGACTAGAGGGAGCCAGTCATCACTATAACCTGACTGGAGGGAGCCAGTCGTCAATATAACCTGACTAGAGGGAGCCAGTTGTCAACATAACCTGACTAGAGGGAGCCAGTCATCACTATAGCCTGACTAGAGGGAGCCAGTCATCACTATAGCCTGACTAGAGGGAGCCAGTCATCACTATAACCTGACTAGAGGGAGCCAGTCATCACTATAACCTGACTAGAGGGAGCCAGTCATCACTATAACCTGACTAGAGGGAGCCAGTCATCACTATAACCTGACTAGAGGGAGCCAGTCATCACTATAACCTGACTAGAGGGAGGGAGCCAGTCATCACTATAACCTGACTAGAGGGAGCCAGTCATCACTATAACCTGACCTAAAGGGAGCCAGTCATCACTATAACCTGACTAGAGGGAGCCAGTCATCACTATAACCTGACTAGAGGGAGCCAGTCATCACTATAACCTGACTAGAGGGAGGGAGCCAGTCATCACTATAACCTGACTAGAGGGAGCCAGTCATCACTATAACCTGACCTAGAGGGAGCCAGTCATCACTATAACCTGACTAGAGGGAGCCAGTCATCACTATAACCTGACTAGAGGGAGCCAGTCATCACTATAACCTGACTGGAGGGAGCCCTTAGTCAACATAACCTAACTGGAGGGAGCCGACCAGTTCTGAAAGCCTTTTGCCGTACCCTCATCCTACTCCTCTGGTGATGTAGAGGTTATCCCAGGCCCTGTGTGTCCCCAGGCGCTCTCATTTGTTGACTTCTGTAACCGTAAAAGCCTTGGTTTCATGCATGTTAACATCAGAAGCCTCCTCCCTAAGTTTGTTTTACTCACTGCTTTAGCACACTCCGCCAACCTTGATGTCCTTGCCGTCTGAATCCTGGCTTTGGAAGGTAACCAAAAATTCTGAAATTTCCATCCCCAACTACAACATTTTCCATCAAAATGAGAGGAGTTGCAATCTACTGCAGAGATGGCCTGCAATGTTCTATCATACTTTCCAGGTCTAAGCCCAAACAGTTCGAGCTTTTAATTAAAAAAATGAATCTCTCCAGAAATAAGTCTCTCACTGTTGCCGCCTGTTACAGACCCCCCTCAGCTCCCAGCAGTGCCCTGGACACCATATGTGAATTGATTGGCCCCCATCTATCTTCAGAGTTTGTTCTGTTAGGTGACCTAAACTGGGATATGCTTAACCTCTCTAGGGGGTGTGGGACGCTACCGTCCCACATGGCCAACATCCAGTGAAATTGCAGAGCACCAAATTCAAAAACAGAAATACTCACTATAAGAATTCATAAAACATACAAGTGTTATACATCGGTTTAAAGATTAACTTCTTGTTAATCAAACCACGGTGTCAGATTTCAAAAAGGCTTTACCGTGAAAGCATACCATGCGATTATCTGAGAACAGCGCCCAGCAGACAAATCATTACAAACAGTTACCAGCCAAGTGGAGGAGTTACACAAGTCAGAAATAGCGATAAAATGAATCACTTACTTTTGATGATCTTCATATCGTTGCAACTCACAAGACTCCCATTTACTCAATTAATGTTCGCTTTGTTCGATAAAGTCTCTCTTTATATCCAAAAACCTCCGTTTTGTTCATGCGTTTTGTTCAGTAATCCACAGGCTCAAAGGCAATCACAACAGCCAGACGAAAAATCAGAAAAGTATCAGTAAAGTTCGTAGAAACATGTCAAACGATGTTTATAATCAATCCTCAGGTTGTTTTTAGCCTAAATAATATATAACATTTCAACCGGGCAATAACGTCAATATAAAAGGTAAACAAGAAAGGTGCGCTCTCGGTCTCGCGCATGAAAAATCTCTGAGATACTGAATGGTCCACTCATTCAGAGTGGTCTTACACTCTCATTTTTCAGGATGCAAGCCTGAAACTATTTCTAAAGACTGTTGACATCTAGTGGAAGCCATAGGAAGTGCAATTTGAGACCTAAGTCAATGGAATCTGTATAGGCAGTCAATGGAAAACTACAACAACAACAAAAAATCCCACTTCCTGGATGTATTATTCTCAGGTTTTTGCCTGTCATATCAGTTCTGTTATACTCACAGACATTATTTTAACAGTTTTGGAAACTTTAGAGTGTTTTCTATCCAAATCTACGTTTACTTTCCAAGTTTACTTTGGCACGCTTTTCATCCGGAGGTGAAAACAGTGCCCCCTACCCAACTGAGGTTAACACCCCGGCCGTCCTACAATTCAAGCTAGATGCCCTCAATCTCACACAAATTATCAAGGAACCCACCAGGTACAACCCCTAAATCTGTAAACATGGGTACCCTCATAGATATTATCCTGACCAACTTGCCCTCCAAATACACCTCTGCTGTTTTCAATCAGGATCTCAGCGATCACTGCCTCATCGCCTGCATCCGTTATGGGTTTGCGGTCAAACGGCCACCCCTCATCACTGTCAAATGCTCCCTAGAACACTTCTGCGAGCAGGCCTTTCTAATCGACCTGGCATACATATTCGTCGCCAAACCCACTGGCTCCAGGTCATCTATAAGTCTTTGCTAGGCCGACTTCACTCAGCTCACTGGTCACCATAGTAACACCCACCCATAGCACGCGCTCCAGGAGGTATATCTCACTGGTCATCCCCAAAGCCAACACCTCCTTTGGCCGCCTTTCCTTCCAGTTCTCTGCTGCCAATGACTGCAACGAATTGCAAAAATCGCTGAAGTTGGAGACATATATCTCCCTCACTAACTTCAAGCATCAGCTATCTGAGCAGCTTACCGATCGCTGCAGCTGTACACAGCCCATCTGTAAATTGCCCATCTGTAAATAGCCTATCCAACTGCCTACCTCATCCCCATGTTTTTATTTACGTTTTTTTGCTCTTTTGCACACCAGTATTTCTACTTGAACATCTATCACTCCAGTGTTAAATTGTAATTACTTCACTACTATGGCCTATTTATTGCCTTACCTCCGTACTCCATTTGCACACACTGTATATAGATTTTTCTATTGTGTTATTGACTGTTCGTTTGTTTATCCAACGTGTAACTCTGTTTTTTTTTTGTCGCACTGCTTTGCTTTATCTTGGCCAGGTTGCAGTTGTAAATGAGAACTTGTTCTCAACTGGCCTACCTGGTTAAATAAAGGTGAAATACATTTTTTTTTTTTTTTAAATCTTAGCTTTATTGACAACACTCAAATGGATAGTGTCATTAACGCAGTTCTTCAATAATTACACATAATTCTTAATACTGTAGATGTTTAGTTACAGTCACATGATCAACTATCAGAAGATCCAGGAAATACTTTTCTGAATGCCAGTCAAATTACAAACATCACGACATGCAACAACAACCAAAGTGCTTCTTCATTCATTACTCTGGTAAAGACAGTTATGCCGTGCTCCACGTTGGATCCAACATCCCTAACAAATCTATGTTTATAATGTGTTATTGTCGGCTTGATTTACTGTAGGGTCTCGTTAGTCTGTTTGGACACAGAGATACTTAGCTCATAATGTGTAGAGAACTGTTCCTTGATGGATAGGCTATTGTACAGCACACAGAGCTATTTTCCTATATTTGTTGTTAGGTGAAGTTATGGGTCCTACAGTAGGTCTATGTTATTGTTATGTGAAGTTATGGGTCCTACAGTAGGTCTATGTTATTGTTAGGTGAAGTTATGGGTCCTACAGTAGGTCTATGTTATTGTTAGGTGAAGTTATGGGTCCAACAGTAGGTCTATGTTGTTGTTAGGTGAAGTTATGGGCCAATTTGGCAAACAGTGTACAAACCCTCATTGTCAGGCTGATGAAAAAGCCAAAGAGCATTTTACTGGTTGAAGTGTTTTTTAAGTACAAAGCGGTTGATTTGCGATGATGACACAAACATATTAAGCAGGAGATTCAAGCGAGCCTGACAATTATAATCCAAAGTAGTGTGAAATGAACTCATAAGCAACTTGGTAATGGAGGTTACTCCCCTGAGCAAAAATCTTTTCTCACCAGCAAACATAGAAAAGGGCCTCCAATCTTAGATGTTACTACTAATGTGAAATCAAGACAAAATATGACTATTGTTGCTCATTTTAAGACAAATGTCAAGTAATCATTACATTCATTACAGATGTCAATTGTTGTTCAACATCATGGCTACGCTGTTGGCATGACCTTTTACAGTGGATTTCTGCTGTTGTGGGCCTTTAACCATCTGTATGACTTTGTCATTCACACAGGAGAGAGACGTGACTATCGTGGATCCTCTGGGGAGCCTCAACAACCTCATGATGCTGACAAGGCAGAGAAGAGTCTCTCCAGATCAGAACTCCTCAAGAAACACCTGCAGAGATCCACAGGGAAGAAAACTCACTGCTGCTCTGACTGTGGGAAGAGATTCACCTCATCAGCAGGCATTAGAATTCATCGGAGAAGCCACACAGTAGAGAAAGCTTATTGCTGTACTCAATGTGGGAAGAGTTTTGATACATCTAGCCATCTTATTGTACACCAAAGAACACACACAGGAGAGAAATCTTATAGCTGTGATGAATGTGGGAAGAGTTTTACTCGTTCAACCAGCCTGAAATTACACCAGAGAACACACACAGGAGAGAAACCTTTTAGCTGTGATGAATGTGGGAAGAGTTTTACTCAATCAACCAGCCTGAAATTCCACCAGAGAACACGCACAGGAGAGAAACCTTTTAGCTGTGATCAATGTGGGAAGAGTTTTACTCATCGAAGCAGCCTGATATCACACCAGAGAATACACACAGGAGAGAAACCATATAGCTGTGATGAATGTGGGAAGAGTTTTACTCATTCAACCAGCCTGAAATTACACCAGAGAACACGCACAGGAGAGAAACCTTTTAGCTGTGATCAATGTGGGAAGAGTTTTACTCATCGAAGCAGCCTGATATCACACCAGAGAATACACACAGGAGAGAAACCGTATATCTGTGATGAGTGTGGGAAGAGTTTTACTTGCTTGCGCAATCTGACTCTTCACCAGAGAACACACACAGGAGAGAAACCCTGTAGCTGTACTCGATGTGGGAAGTTTTTTTTAAAATCTAACCATCTGAAGATACACCAAAGGAGACACACAGGAGAGAAACCCTATAGCTGTACTCAATGTGGGAAGAGTTTTGTTCAATCTGGCGAACTGAAGACACACCAGAGAAGACACACAGGAGAGAAACCTTATAGCTGTACTCGATGTGGCAAGAGTTTTGTTCAATCTGGCGAACTGAAGATACACCAGAGAAGACACACAGGAGAGAAACCCTATAGCTGTACTCAATGTGGGAAGAGTTTTGTTCAATCTGGCCAGCTGACATCACACCAGAGAACACACACAGGAGAGAAATCTCATGGCTGTGGTCAATGTGGGAAGAGTTTTACTACTTCTAGCCATCTGACATCACACCAAAGAACACACACGGGAGAAAAACCTTATAGCTGTGGTCAATGTAACAAGAGATACTCCGATAAAAGACATCTGATCAAACATCAGAAAATACATGAAGGAGTTGTTTCATGATATCAATGAATTAATGTCACAATGTAGAATGTTTTAACATTGTAGTAGGAGTATTTTAATAGAAGAGTACTATTTATGAGATTTAATAAAAAGTGACGAACACAAAAATAGTTGTTTTACATTTACCATGTTGGTGACCCACTGGAATCAAAATGGAACGCTTCAAAATGTAGCTAGCTGTTTTCTACAAATTGTCCTCTAACCAGGGATGTACACATTACTCCCAGATTGCATGTGGATTTTGAGCTGTTAGTTTAACAGGACGTGCATCCTCATCTCCCTCCTCTCACACAATTGATTTCAACATGATATCGATGAGTGATGACATAAATGTTGTGTTCCTTTGTTTAGCGACCCCTACATATAAATTCATCACTCCAAAATGTAGCTGACTGTCTTCTTCAGGTTGTCCTCTAACCAGTGAGGTAAAATATATCTCCCATTTCCATGTGTTTTTTTGTTGTTGTGTTAGTTTCAACATCACGTACAACCTGATTTCCCCCCTAATCGATATCAGTGATTTATTGCTAAACTGTTTCTGCATTTAGACTATTGATTTGGACCCGTTTAAACTGTGACATTGGGGATATCTCACCTAGCAAAATGTCGTTGAAAATAAGACTATGCCCGACATACAATATAAGTTTGGTTTTAGTTGAAAGTGAAAGTTGAAAAGAAAACAATTTAATTTCAACATACTTGCAGCCTATACACATAGTCGCATTACAATAAATTGGTCTATAATCAATTATATGAACAATCCTACATCACTCCAGTATTTATTTACAACATTCATGTGCTAAATGTCTTTATTCCACTACTGAAGTAGCAGGTCTCAAATCACCTCATATTTCAAACATCCAGCCTGACAAAATATACATTTTATGCCTCACCATTTAGTGAATTTTTGCTAATACATATTAACAAAGGGGTGTACATTTGGTTTTTATATTTCATGTTTAATATTCATGTAAGATTTAGTAATCATAATTATTTATGCAACCAACTGACATTCTTTGGGTACAATTATATTGACATTGTTACGCTGCTTTTAGAATATCAGGGTTCATTCTCAGATGTGCCAAACCAAATGTACTAGAGCATGACATTGGGGACTGGGCCCCGATCCAACAACATGCCTATTGGGTGAACCCTGAAAAGAGAGAGAATCTCCACAGTGAGGTGGAAAGTTACTACGGATATTGCAGGAGTTTCCTCTTGAAATCAGACATGTCCGTGTTAAGGACAACTTGGTTTCTGATTGTCTCAAGGCTGGGCAGTCAAAAAGATGTGTTTTGTGTTTAGCCAGTGCGTTACCATGGATCACAATTTATTTTGACTGCACGTATTGGAGATTAGTTTTGTTTGGGCACGTTCCAAGGGGACAAGAGTTCTAGAAGCTAGTGGGTTTTTGGAACACGAGAGTTCTAGAAGCTAGTGAGTTTTAGGAAGACGAGAGTTCTAGAAGCTAGTGAGTTTTAGGATTCTATAGTTAGAAGAGAAAAAGGATAAAAAAATATTTCAATTGTATATTATTATTTCGAAATAAGTGTGTTTTTCTTGTTTTTAATTGTTGACAGGAGGTGAAGCATTGTAGTTGATTATCATGTGAAATGGAAGTTGTTTTCTGTTGGTGGTGAGCAAACTTGTCCAACAAAAATATAGGATATATTTGTTGTCTTAAGGGGGAAGGTGTTACAGGCTTTGGTTTTTCCATTTATGTTTGATGTTGGACTTTAGCTCGTTAGCACTGTGAGGGAAATTTCTATTAAACCTTACTAATGCTGGTGTAGTAAAATATAATTGTTTAAGCCGAGGCATTGGGCTTGAGTTTGGTAAAGAACCTAACTCCTATAACATAGAAAAGTGTGTTGATAGAGGCCTGTTCTAACTGTTCTGTGTGTGTAGAATGAACCCATGGTGTTCGGACTGTCAGCCAAGAATATGACAGAAACTGACTGGTTCCTCTTGATCCTCCACAGAGTAAAGGTTATATCCTGCACACCAGTAACACAGCTATTGTTCTGGAGCCTGTTTCTGGGGTAAGATTGTGGTGGAGAAATCAGAATTAGCTAAGTAACATAGATAATTAAGAAGTCTTATCTGCAGAATATGCTGATATGAACTATTGACCTCTTGCTATTAGAATGTCTCCTTTCTGACTCTGGTATTGGCAGCTGCACTTCCTCCCTCAAATGGGCCTCAGTCACCTTGGGTCCAGAGAGGGGAGAAGTCAGGCTTATCGATCACATGTCCCTGTTGCTAGGCAGAATATCAGACATGTCTGTGGTAAGGACAACTTGGTTTCTGATTGTCTCAAGGGTGGGCAGTCAAAAAGATTTGTGTTTTGCGTTTAGTCAGTGCGTTGCCATGGATCACAATTTATTTTGACTGCATGTTTTTCCGTGTTGGAGATGAGTTTTGTTTGGACTCGTTCCAAGGGGACGAGAGTTCTAGAAGCTAGTGAGTTTTAGGAAGACGAGAGTTCTAGAAGCTAGTGAGTTTTAGGAAGACGAGAGTTCTAGAAGCTAGTGAGTTTTAGGAAGACGAGAGTTCTAGAAGCTAGTGAGTTTTAGGAAGGATTCTATGGAAAGAAAAAGGACAAAAGATACTATTGTATATTATTATTTAGAAATACGTGTTTTTTTTCTTCTTTTTAATAGTTGACAGCCAGTAGACACCATGTTTATATTGGTGAAGGTGAAGCATTGTAGTTGATTATATTGGGAAATTAAGTTGTTTTCTGTTGGTGGTAGGCAAACTTGTCCTAAAGAAATGTAGGATATATTTGTTGTCTTAAGGGGGAAGGTGTTACAGGCTTTGGTTTTTCCATTTATGTTTTGAGGTTGGACTTTAGCACGTGTAGCTCGTTAGCACGTGTAGCTCGTTAGCACGTCTAGCTCGTTAGCACGTAGGACGCACTGATTGGTGTCACCTCGTTAGTCAGTATGTGTTACACCTGTGCTGGCTTGTCCATCTCGTTAGTGGGAAGGTGTTTCACCTGAGCTGGTCCAGGTTCTATTTAAGAGTGTCTGGCCCAGTGCTCCAGTTGTCTTGATACATGTGGAGAGTCAACACCTTTAGTTGCTCCACCTTTTTGGTTTGCTTCCTGTGTTTAAGTTTGGTGTGGGTTTTTCTTTTGTTTGTCTCTTCTTGGGCAGATTTAGTGGTTCTCATGGTGGGTGTCTTTTATGTCCCAGTTGTTGTTACTAGTCAACTTTCAGTGGACACTGAGAGCAAAATTGCAAGATTATGTTATAATACTTTTATTGCATCAAATGGTTGTTTTATGCAACATAATAGAGGGTTCTTAGAACTATTGTGTCTGTGTGTTCTACTGAGGATGGGCCTCTGGGAGAAAACACTGACAGGAGATTTACAATGTCTTTTGGGTGATTAAACCTAAAGAGACCGCATTCCAGAGCATGAGTTAATGTTTCTGTTCTATATGGTACCAGGGAGAGATGACCCCAGGGCCAGACCCTGGTCTCTACACAAAGAGTACTGTTTTTACAGCAGATACTGTCTGCTGAGAATTATAAGGATCTTTCATACAAATCTTAACCTTGTGACCCGTTCTATACATCTGTTGTTGGTCATGCAGGTTGAAAGGGGTGTATCTTGGCTGTAAAATACCTTTGTACTTTTGTCTCGTGGCTCTCAACGAATCATCTGGGGGTGATTCGTCGACCAGCCATCATTTATCGTAGAGCACTCAATTGATTCACTTTATATGTGTACGTTGTATTGACCTGCTCCCTTATAAGTGAATAAAGATTGATTTTAAGAATAACTCTGACTTGTGTCATAAGTTTGTCTCCTCATTTGATATTAAAGAAATTAAGAACCACATTTGGCGATGGGAATGTGAATCTTGACTTGGTGACCGCTCCTGACGACCTGGGTAAATGGTGCACGAGGGATCCCTCTAACTTGGTAGACCACACTTCGGGAACGGCGCAGATGGACCCACCTTTGATCTGAGTGGATACCACATCTCGAACGTAGTTTTTAAAAAAGAATGAGGTGAGTGAAACACACAATGTGTAGTTTCTAGAAAAGCCTCGTAGGCTCTGAGTGTGTTTTCCTGTGTGAGGGGGGGACCTTGGAGTTCCTCACAGAGATCTATAGTTCCTCCTAGAGATCTATAGTTCCTCCTAGAGATCTATAGTTCCTCCTAGAGATCTATAGTTCCTCGCAGAGATCTATAGTTCCTCGCAGAGATCTGTAGTTCCTCGCAGAGATCTGTAGTTCCTCGCAGAGATCTGTAGTTCCTCACAGAGATCTGTAGTTCCTCACAGAGATCTGTAGTTCCTCCTAGAGATCTATAGTTCCTCCTAGAGATCTATAGTTCCTCCTAGAGATCTATAGTTCCTCCTAGAGATCTATAGTTCCTCAAGGAGATCTATAGTTCCTCACAGAGGTCTGTAGTTCCGTCTGTAGTTCCTCACAGAGGTCTGTAGTTCCTCACAGAGGTCTGTAGTTCCTCACAGAGGTCTATAGTTCCTCACAGAGGTCTATAGTTCCTCACAGAGATCTATAGTTCCTCCTAGAGATCTATAGTTCCTCCTAGAGATCTATAGTTCCTCCTAGAGATCTATAGTTCCTCACAGAGATCTGTAGTTCCTCCTAGAGATCTATAGTTCCTCCTAGAGATCTATAGTTCCTCTCAGAGATCTATAGAAACTTCCGGGTTTGGAGCGAGTAGTCGTGCTGCACTTCGCTCCGCAGGTAATATTACATTTCACTACATTACAACGGTTTGATTTGTTTGATCTGAGCAATTTTAGCTAGCTACATAGCTGTCTTTGTATCAAAGATAGTGGTGTAGTTTAGAGAAATTATCGAGGTTAGCTAGCCAGCTATTTTCGTCCGCCGCGACGCCGTTTTCCAAACCTAGTCATCACCACAGCTAGCTAGCCTACTTTACCAATAGCAGCACTGTAGCACTGTAGAAACTAAATACATTACAACGGAACGATTTGATTAGTGTAGTGTTAGCTAGCTACATAGTTGTCTTTGCTGTCTTTGTATCAAAGATAATTGTGTAGTTTACCGCCAACTTTAGAGAAATTATCGAGGTTAGCTAGCCAGCTTGCAGCGGCGCCGTTTTCCTAACAGTCAACTCCACAGCCGCCGCTAGTTAGCCAACTTTACCAATAGCAGCACTGTAGCACTGCAGAAACTAATACATTACAACGGAACGATTTGATTAGTGTAGTGTTAGCTAGCTACATAGTTGTCTTTGCTGTCTTTGTGTAGTTTAGAGTCATTTTCGAGGTTAGCTAGCCAGCTATTTTCGTCCGCCGCGACGCTGTTTTGTAAACCTAGTCAAACTTAGTCAACACCACTGCTAGCTAGCCAACTTTACCAACTAGCAGCACTGTAGAAACTCAATACATTACAAAGGAACGTCTTGATTAGTGTTATGTTAGCTAGCTACATAGTTGCCTTTGTATCATGATAAAGGTGTAGTACAGAAACTATCGAGGTTACCTAGCTAACTACACTTTCAAACAAAGTCAACGCAGCCACTGCTAGCTACCCAACTTTACCAGCTAGCAGTACTGTATCATTTTAGTCAATAAGATTTTTGCAACGTAAGCTTAACTTTCTGAACATTCGAGACGTGTAGTCCACTTGTCATTCCAATCTCCTTTGCATTAGCGTAGCCTCTTCTGTAGCCTGTCTACTATGCGTCTGTCTATCCCTGTTCTCTCCCCTCTGCACAGACCATACAAACGCTTCACACCGCGTGGCTGCTGCCACTCTAACCAGGTGGTCCCTGCGCGCACAACCCACATGGAGTTCCAGGTCTCCGGCAGCCTCTGGAACTGCCGGTCTGCGGCCAACAAGGCAGAGTTCATCTCAGCCTATGCTACCCTCCAGTCCCTCGACTTCTTGGCGCTGACGGAAACATGGATTACCACAGATGACACTGCTACTCCTACTGCTCTCTCCTCGTCTACCCACGTGTTCTCGCATACCCTGAGAGCATCTGGCCAGCGGGGTGGTGGCACTGGAATCCTCATCTCTCCCAAGTGGACATTCTCTCTTTCTCCCCTGACCCATCTGTCTATCGCCTCATTTGAATTCCATGCTGTCACAGTTACCAGCCCTTTCAAGCTTAACATCCTTATCATTTATCGCCCTCCAGGTTCCCTTGGAGAGTTCATCAATGAGCTTGATGCCTTGATAAGTTCCTTTCCTGAGGATGGCTCACCTCTCACAGTTCTGGGTGACTTTAACCTCCCCACGTCTACCTTTGACTCATTCCTCTCTGCCTCCTTCTTTCCACTCCTCTCCTCTTTTGACCTCACCCTCTCACCTTCCCCCCCTACTCACAAGGCAGGCAATACGCTTGACCTCATCTTTACTAGATGCTGTTCTTCCACTAATCTCATTGCAACTCCCCTCCAAGTCTCCGACCACTACCTTGTATCCTTTTCCCTCTCGCTCTCATCCAACACTTCTCCCTCTGCCCCTACTCGGATGGTATTGCGCTGTCGCAACCTTCGCTCTCTCTCTCCCGCTACTCTCTCCTCTTCCATCCTATCATCTCTTCCCTCTGCTCAAACCTTCTCCAACCTATCTCCTGATTCTGCCTCCTCTCCTCCCTTTCTGCATCCTTTGACTCTCTATGTCCCCTATCCTCCAGGCCGGCTCGGTCCTCCCCTCCTGCTCCGTGGCTTGACGACTCATTGCGAGCTCACAGAACAGGGCTCCGGGCAGCCGAGCGGAAATGGAGGAAAACTCGCCTCCCTGCGGACCTGGCATCCTTTCACTCCCTCCTCTCTACATTTTCCTCTTCTGTCTCTGCTGCTAAAGCCACTTTCTACCACTCTAAATTCCAAGCATCTGCCTCCAACCCTAGGAAGCTCTTTGCCACCTTCTCCTCCCTCCTGAATCCTCCTCCCCCTCCCCCCTCCCTCTCTGCTGATGACTTCGTCAACCATTTTGAAAAGAAGGTCGACGACATCCGATCCTCGTTTGCTAAGTCAAACGACACCGCTGGTCCTGCTCACACTGCCCTACCCTGTGCTTTGACCTCTTTCTCCCCTCTCTCTCCAGATGAAATCTCGCGTCTTGTGACGGCCGGCCGCCCAACAACCTGCCCGCTTGACCCTATCCCCTCCTCTCTTCTCCAGACCATTTCCGGAGACCTTCTCCCTTACCTCACCTCGCTCATCAACTCATCCTTGACCGCTGGCTACGTCCCTTCCGTCTTCAAGAGAGCGAGAGTTGCACCCCTTCTGAAAAAACCTACACTCGATCCCTCCGATGTCAACAACTACAGACCAGTATCCCTTCTTTCTTTTCTCTCCAAAACTCTTGAACGTGGCGTCCTTGGCCAGCTCTCCTGCTATCTCTCTCAGAATGACCTTCTTGATCCAAATCAGTCAGGTTTCAAAACTGGTCATTCAACTGAGACTGCTCTTCTCTGTGTCACGGAGGCTCTCCGCACTGCTAAAGCTAACTCTCTCTCCTCTGCTCTCATCCTTCTAGACCTATCTGCTGCCTTTGATACTGTGAACCATCAGATCCTCCTCTCCACCCTCTCCGAGTTGGGCATCTCCGGCGCGGCCCACGCTTGGATTGCGTCCTACCTGACAGGTCGCTCCTACCAGGTGGCGTGGCGAGAATCTGTCTCCACACCACGTTCTCTCACCACTGGTGTCCCCCAGGGCTCTGTTCTAGGCCCTCTCCCATTCTCGCTATACACCAAGTCACTTGGCTCTGTCATATCCTCACATGGTCTCTCCTATCGTTGCTATGCAGACGACACACAATTAATTTTCTCCTTTCCCCCTTCTGATAACCAGGTGGCGAATCGCATCTCTGCATGTCTGGCAGACATATCAGTGTGGATGACGGATCACCAGCTCAAGCTGAACCTCGGCAAGACGGAGCTGCTCTTCCTCCCGGGGAAGGACTGCCCGTTCCATGATCTCGCCATCACGGTTGACAACTCCATTGTGTCCTCCTCCTAGAGTGCTAAGAACCTTGGCGTGACCCTGGACAACACCCTGTCGTTCTCCATGAACATCAAGGCAGTGACCCGATCCTGTAGGTTCATTCTCTACAACATTCGCAGAGTACGACCCTGCCTCTCACAGGAAGCGGCGCAGGTCCTAATCCAGGCACTTGTCATCTCCCGTCTGGATTACTGCAACTCGCTGTTGGCTGGGCTCCCTGCCTGTGCCATTAAACCCCTACAACTCATCCAGAACGCCGCAGCCCGTCTGGTGTTCAACCTTCCCAAGTTCTCTCACGTCACCCCGCTCCTCCGCTCTCTCCACTGGCTTCCAGTTGAAGCTCGCATCCGCTACAGGACCATGGTGCTTGCCTACGGAGCTGTGAGGGGAACGGCACCTCCGTACCTTCAGGTTCTGATCAGGCCCTACACCCAAACAAGGGCACTGCGTTCATCCACCTCTGGCCTGCTGGCCCCCCTACCTCTGAGGAAGCACAGTTCCCGCTCAGCCCAGTCAAAACTGTTTGCTGCTCTGGCACCCCTATGGTGGAACAAGCTCCCTCACGATGCCAGGACAGCGGAGTCAATCACCACCTTCCGGAGACACCTGAAACCCCACCTCTTTAAGGAATACCTGGGATAGGACATAGTAATCCTTCTACCACCCCCCCCCCCCCAAAAAAAGATATTGATGTACTATCGTAAAGTGGTTGTTCCACTGGATATCATAAGGTGAATGCACCAATTTGTAAGTCGCTCTGGATAAGAGCGTCTGCTAAATGACTTAAATGTAAATGTAAATGTAAGCAATGTGCAGGTGAATGGCATTGGTCTACTAGATACGAAATTCAACAATCGTTTATTAAGGGATATTTTCTACAGGAAGTCTAATCCCTCTGCGATATTTTGTTGGGCTTCATCGTTTGATGTAAACTGATTTATGGTGACCAATAAAGTGAAGGAGATCTCCTTTAAGATAATCCATAGATTCTATCTGTGTAATAGTTTGATGTCTAAATACATACTTGATGTTACCAGTGAATGCAGTTTTTGTGAACTAGAAACTGAATATATTGAACACTTATTCTGTAATTGTTTATATAGTGAAGTGTTCTGGACTGATGTAAAACTATATATTGGCCTCAAATTGCATACAACCATTGAAATTTCTAAGTTTGACATATTTTTTTACTACACTGATTCCACAATTGAACGTGAGTATGTCATAAATCTCTTTATTTTATTAGGAAAAATGTTTCATACACAAAAGCCCCTTTTCTTATCTGATGTGGAAAACTATTTAGAGTCTTTAAAACGTATACAAAACAAAATGTCATTTTTTTCTCATTTCTTTGGAATCCCTCTGGCTGTTATGTTTATGTTTTGCATGTTACTGTTAATAAAAAAAAGACTAATAATAATAATAAAATTAAAAAAAACTCTCCTAGTATTTCTGTCCGCCATCCTTGCTGAAGAAAGTCTAACAGTCACTAGTGCAGCAGCAGCCTCCCCCGGTCCTAGTGCCGCCCGGAAAGAAGTTTAAGATGCGATGGAACGGTTGACGAAAATAAGAAATCACAGAAAAAATATATTGGCAAATATTGATTTATTTAGGGGGGGGGTAATGAATATTTTAGGCCTAGCGACGTCCCTGATTCCTACCCTTTAACTTTTTGTCAGAAAATTAAATATACATTTTACTCAACTGCGTTACCCTCTCCAGTCAACAGATGGCGGTGTGGGAATTTAAGGCGATGCTGCTAGTGTGACGTATAATCTAGTGGACGGAATGCTTCTTTCAACAGTAGCAACAGTTATTCAGCCACCTCCGTAGCTTGCTAACCAAAATAGCCGAACCAATAAAGCTCTTTAGACGCTTTAGTGTATGTTAGCAACTGTGTTTTAAAACCACTTCTGTCGTCTAGTTAGTTATCCGATTTAATTTCATATTTACGGTGTTGTTGTTATTAGTCAGTTAGCGGGCTGGTTAAGTTAGCATTAGCCTAGCTAGCTAACATCCCCGACCATGCTGTCACTGAGCTACTCTCCTGCTCAAGAAGATGATATCACAGTAAAACAAGAAGTAGAGGGTGTTACTGTGAAAGAAGAAAAAGATGCGTTCAGAGTGAAAGAGGAAGATGATGTTACAGTAAAAGGAGAGGAGGAAGAGAAAGAGGATGCAGTTTTTGGAGTGAAAGAGGAGGGGGAGATGACTGTTACGTCGAGAAAGGAGGAGGAAGAAGAGGAGGAAACTGGATATCTGGGCCCGGTTTCCCAAAGGCATCTTAAGGCTTGTTCTAACGGTGAACTTAGCCATAAGATGGTTTTGAGAAACCGTTCCCTGATTAACACTAGTAAGTACTGCCTTAAAAACAGAGGCACAAACTCTGCAGTTGTTGAACTGATGTGTGGTCTTAAAGCTGAAATCTGCAATTGCTACATCCATATTGTGACTTTTATTATTTATTTATAGCCATTGATTCTTGAAGAATATAACACATGCCTCATGAGCTTAGTTCAACTGTTGTACCCCATCAGAACTCCAAATAAGCTTTTTTTTACTCCAATGTTTAGAAACAATGTAAACCAACACTGTATAGCCTCAACATGGTTAAAACTATGATGTTGATATAATGGATGGCCAGTCCTTGCATCCATGTCTATGATTTTTTTTCTCCAACCCCATAATCATCTTATTACCAATACAGTGGTGGAATGACAGATTTGTTATTGTTTCAACTGCAGATTGCTGGGTTGTGTGGGTTTTTTAAACAGCAACAAAATGGCTGCCCAGAGGCTTGGTTTGGTAAACAGCTGAGGGATGGGGGAAGGAGAAATGTAACCACTCTCAAATTCATAGAGAAAGCTATTGTAGCAACCGTAACCCAACACCTAGCGACCTCTTCAAGAAGTTCAGACATCTTGGCGTAACAGTTATAAAGTGTTGGCTGGACACAGGTTTGAGTTCAGCTCACGGCAACCCCCTGAATTCACTACACTATAAATACAAAGACTGGCCATCCATGATGTCATAATGATAGTTTAACCAGGTTTCTAGGCTATATAGTATATTCTAGAATTCATCCATGATGTCATAATGATAGTTTAACCAGGTTTCTATGATATATAGTATATTCTAGAATTAATCCATGATGTCATAATGATAGTTTAACCAGGTTTCTAGGCTATATAGTATATTCTAGAATTCATCCATGAGGTCAAAATTATTGTTTTAAACAGATTTTGAGGCTATATAGTATATTATATATTCTAATATATATTTCATTACTTTCATGAATTGGTTTGAAACCTTCGTTTTAAACCCTTCTCAAAGTTGGTGCCTTGACGGATTTGTAAAAAATGGTTTGTCATAAAACACATTTATTTATTTAAATGTAACCTTTATTTAACAAGGCAAGTCAGTTAAGAACAATTTCTTATTTACAATGACTGCCTACCCCGGACGACGCTGGGCCAATTGTGCGCCGCCCTATGGAACTCCCAATCACGGCCGGTTGTGATACAGCCTGGATTTGAACCAGGGTGTCTGTAGTGACGCCTCAAGCACTGAGATGCAGTGACCGCTGCGCCACTCGGGAGCCCCAAAATCATGTTCTAGTGCTGTCCCCAACTAAAATACATCTTGGTCAACCAAGAGTCATCTGTTCTTTCTACCAATCGCTCCATGTGTTTTTATAAAAATCTATATGTAATGAACTTGTCTGATGCTTTAAGCACGTTGTTTGATTAAATAATTAAGACACACAAATGACTAGAGGGAGCCAGTCATCACTATAACCTGACTAGAGGGAGCCAGTCATCACTATAACCTGACTAGAGGGAGCCAGTCATCACTATAACCTGACTAGAGGGAGCCAGTCATCACTATAACCTGACTAGAGGGAGCCAGTCATCAATATAACCTGACTAGAGGGATCCAGTCATCACTATAACCTGACTAGAGGGAGCCAGTCGTCAACATAACCTGACCGGAGGGAGCCAGTCATCACTATAACCTGACTGGAGGGAGCCAGTCATCACTATAACCTGACTGGAGGGAGCCAGTCATCACTATAACCTGACTAGAGGGAGCCAGTCATCACTATAACCTGACTAGAGGGAGCCAGTCATCACTATAACCTGACTGGAGGGAGCCAGTCGTCATCATAACATGACTGGAGGGAGCCGACCAGTTCTGAAAGCCTTTAGCCGTACCCTCATCCTACTCCTCTGTCCCTGATGTAGATGTTATCCCAGGCGCTCTCATTTGTTGATTTCTGTAACCGTAAAAGCCTTGGTTTCATGCATGTTAACATCAGAAGCCTCCTCCCTCAGTTTGTTTTACTCACTGCTTTAGCACACTCCGCCAACCTTGATGTCTTTGCCGTGTCTGAATCCTGGCTTTGGAAGGTCACCAAAAATTCTGAAATTTCCATCCCCAACTACAACATTTTCCGTCAAGATAGAACTGCCAAAGGGGGAGGAGTTGCAATCTACTGCGGAGATGGCCTTAAAGTTCTATCATACTTTCCAGGTCTAAGCCCAAACAGTTCGAGCTTCTAATTTTAAAAATTAATCTCTCCAGAAATTAGTCTCTCACTGTTGCCGCCTGTTACAGACCCCCCCTCAGCTCCCAGCTGTGCCCTGGACACCATAATGTGAATTGATTGCCCCCCATCTATCTTCAGAGTTCATTCTGTTAGGTGATCTAAACTGGGATATGCTTAACACCCTGGCCGTCCAACAATCCAAGCTAGATGCCCTCAATCTCACACAAATTATCAAGGAACCCACCCACCAGGTACAATCCTAAACCCGTGAACATGGGCACCCTCATAGATATTATCCTGACCAACTGGCCCTCCAAATACACCTCTGCTGTTTTCAATCAGGATCTCAGCGATCACTGCCTCATTGCCTGCATCCGTTATGGGTCCGCGGTCAAACGACCATCCCTCATCACTGTCAAACGCTCCCTAAAACACTTCTGCAAGCAGGCATTTCTAATCGACCTGGCCTGAGTCTCCTGGAAGGATATTGACCTCATCCCGTCAGTAGAGGATGCCTGGTTGTTCTTTAATTATAATTTCCTCACCACCTTAAAAAAGCATGCCCCTTTAAAAAAATGTAGAACTAAGAACAGATATAGCCCTTGATTCACTCCAGACCTGACTGTCCTCGACCAGCACAAAAACATCCTGTGGTGTACTGCACTAACAGCTCCCCACCCCCCGAAGCTACTTCCCCAAGCCTCCCCAGCTTCTCCTTCACCCAAATCCAGATAGCTGATGTTCTGAAAGAGTTGCAAAACCTGGATCCGTACAAATCAGCTGGGCTTGACAATCTAGACCCTCTCTTTTTTTAAATTATCCGCCGCCATTGTGGAAACCCCTATTACTAGTCTGTTCAACTTCTCTTTCGTATCGTCTGAGATTCCTAAAGATTGGAACGCTTCCGCGGTCATCCCCCTCTTCAAAGGGGGTGACACTCTAGACCCAAACTGTTACAGACCTATATCCATCCTGCCCTGCCTTTCTAAAGTCTTCGAAAGTGAAGTTAACAGATCACTGACAATTTTTAATCCCACCGTACCTTCTCCGCTGTGCAATCCAGTTTCCGAGCTGGTCACGGGTGCACCTCAGCCACGCTCAACGCACTAAACGTACAGTGAGGGAAAAAAGTATTTGATCCCCTGCTGATTTTGTACGTTTGCCCACTGACAGTCTATAATTTTAATGGTACGTTTATTTGAACAGTGAGAGACAGAATAACAACAAAAAAATCTGGAAAAACGCATTATAAATTGATTTGCATTTTATTGAGGGAAATAAGTATTTGACCCCTCTGCAAAACATGACTTAGTACTTGGTGGCAAAACCCTTGTTGGCAATCAGAGGTCAGACGTTTCTTGTAGTTGGCCACCAGGTTTGCACACATCTCAAGAGGGATTTTCTCCCACTCCTCTTTGCAGATCTTCTCCAAGTCATTAAGGTTTCGAGGCTGACATTTGTCAACTCGAACCTTCAGCTCCCTCCACAGATTTTCTATGGGATTAAGGTCTGGTGACTGGCTAGGCCACTCCAGGACCTTAATGTGCTTCTTCTTGAGCCACTCCTTTGTTGCCTTGGCCGTGTGTTTTGGGTCATTGTCATGCTGGAATTCCCAGCCACGACCCATTTTCAATGCCCTGGCTGAGGGAAGGAGGTTCTCACCCAAGATTTGACGGTACATGGCCCCGTCCATCGTCCCTTTGATGCGGTGAAGTTGTCCTGTCCCCTTAGCAGAAAAACACCCCCAAAGCATAATGTTTCCACCTCCATGTTTGACAGTGGGGATGGTATTCTTGGGGTCATAGACAGCATTCCTCCTCCTCCAAACACGGCGAGTTGATGCCAAAGAGCTCCATTTTGGTCTCATCTGACCACAACACTTTCACCAGTTGTCCTCTGAATCATTCAGATGTTCACTGGCAAACTTCAGATGGGCATGTATATGTGCTTTCTTGAGCAGGGGGACCTTGCGGGCACTGCAGGATTTCAGTCCTTCACAGCGTAGTGTGTTACCAATTGTTTTCTTGGTGATTATGGTCCCAGCTTTCTTGAGATCATTGACAAGATCCTCCCGTGTAGTTCTGGGCTGATTCCTCACCGTTCTCATGATCATTGCAACTCCACGAGGTGAGATCTTGCATGGAGCCCCAGGCCGAGGGAGATTGACAGTTCTTTTGTGTTACTTCCATTTGCGAATAATTGCACCATCTGTTGTCACCTTCTCACCAAGCTGCTTGGCGATGGTCTTGTAGCCCATTCCAGCCTTGTGTAGGTCTACAATCTTGTCCCTGACATCCTTGGAGAGCTCTTTGGTCTTGGCCATGGTGGAGAGTTTGGAATCTGATTGATTGCTTCTGTGGACAGGTGTCTTTTATACAGGTAACAAGCAGAGATTAGGAGCACTCCCTTTAACCTGTTATGGATAGGGGGCAGTATTTTCACGGCCGGATACAAAACGTACCCGATTTAATCTGATTATTACTCCTGCCCAGAAACTAGAATATGCATATATTTATTAGCTTTGGATAGAAAACACTCCAAAGTTTCTAAAACTGTTTGAATGGTGTCTGTGAGTATAACAGAACTCATTTGGCAGGCCAAAACCTGAGAAGATTCCAAACAGGATGCGCCCTCTCTGACCATTTCTTGGCCTTATTGATCATCTCTATCCAAAACAGGGGATCTCTGCTGTAAAGTGACACTTCCAACGGCTCCCATAGGCTCTCAGAAGGTGGGAAAAAGCTGAATGATGTCTTTGCAGGCCCTGGCTGAAAAACATTAGCGCATTTGGATAGTGGTCAATCTGAGAACAGAGACTGGAGGCACGTGCACGAGGCGACAACATGTTTTTATTCTTTCGTCTTTGAACGAAAACACCGACTCCCGGTCGGAATATTATCGCTTTTTTACGAGAAAAATAGCATAAAAGTAGATTTTCAACAGCGGTTGACATGCTTCGAAGTACGGTAATGGAATATTTAGATTTTTTTTGTCACGAATCGCGTCGGGCGCGTAACGCTTATTTACCCTTCGGATAGTGTCTTGAACGCACGAACAAAACGCCGCCATTTGGATATAACTATGGATTATGTGGGACCAAACCAACATTTGTTATTGAAGTAGAAGTCCTGGGAGTGCATTCTGACGAAGAACAGCAAAGGTAATCAAATTTTTCTTATAGTAAATCGGAGTTTGGTGAAGGCTAAACTTGGTGGGTGTCTAAATAGCTAGCCCGTGATGGCTGGGCTATCTACTCAGAATATTGCAAAATGTGCTTTCACCGAAAAGCTATTTTAAAATCGGACATAGCGATTGCATAAAGGAGTTCTGTATCTATTATTCTTAAAATAATTATGTTTTTTGTGAACGTTTATCTTGAGTAATTTAGTAAATAGTTTTCCACATCAGATAAAAAATTTAAGAAAAGGGGCTTGTTCTTCATAAATTTTGATTTGTGTATGAAACATTTTCCTAATAAAATAAAGAGATTTATGACATACTCACGTTCAATTGTGGAATCAGTGTAGTAAAAAAATATGTCAAACATAGAAATTTCAATGGTTGTATGCAATTTGAGGCCAAGATATAGTTTTACATCAGTCCAGAACACTTCACTATATAAACAATTACAGAATAAGTGTTCAATAGATTCCGTTTCTAGTTCACAAAAACTGCATTAACTGGTAACATCAAGTATGTATTTAGACATCAAACTATTACACAGATAGAATCTATGGATTATCTTAAAGGAGATCTCCTTCACTTTATTGGTCACCATAAATTTGTGTGGAGTGAGCCAAGCACGGCGCCAGTTTACATCAAACGATGAAGCCCAACAAAATATCGCAGAGGGATTAGACTTCCTGTAGAAAATATCCCTTAATAAACGATTGTTGAATTTCGTATCTAGTAGACCAATGCCATTCACCTGCACATTGCTTACATTTACATTTACATTTAAGTCATTTAAGTCATTTAGCAGACGCGAGAGCGACTTACAAATTGGTGCATTCACCTTATGATATCCAGTGGAACAACAACTTTACCATAGTACATCAATATCTTTTTTTGGGGGGGGGGGGTTAGAAGGATTACTATGTCCTATCCCAGGTATTCCTTAAAGAGGTGGGGTTTCAGGTGTCTCCGGAAGGTGGTGATTGACTCCGCTGTCCTGGCGTTGTGAGGGAGCTTGTTCCACCATAGGGGTGCCAGAGCAGCAAACAGTTTTGACTGGGCTGAGCGGGAACTGTGCTTCCTCAGAGGTAGGGGGGCCAGCAGGCCAGAGGTGGATGAACGCAGTGCCCTTGTTTGGGTGTAGGGCCTGATCAGAGCCTGAAGGTACGGAGGTGCCGTTCCCCTCACAGCTCCGTAGGCAAGCACCATGGTCTTGTAGCGGATGCAAGCTTCAACTGGAAGCCAGTGGAGAGAGCGGAGGAGCGGGGTGACGTGAGAGAACTTGGGAAGGTTGAACACCAGACGGGCTGTGGCGTTCTGGATGAGTTGTAGGGGTTTAATGGCACAGGCAGGGAGCCCAGCCAACAGCGAGTTGCAGTAATCCAGACGGGAGATGACAAGTGCCTGGATTAGGACCTGCGCCGCTTCCTGTGAGAGGCAGGGTCGTACTCTGCGAATGTTGTAGAGAATGAACCTACAGGATCGGGTCACTGCCTTGATGTTCATGGAGAACGACAGAGTGTTGTCCAGGGTCACGCCAAGGTTCTTAGCACTCTAGGAGGAGGACACAATGGAGTTGTCAACCGTGATGGCGAGATCATGGAACGGGCAGTCCTTCCCCGGGAGGAAGAGCAGCTCCGTCTTGCCGAGGTTCAGCTTGAGGTGGTGATCCGTCATCCACACCGATATGTCTGCCAGACATGCAGAGATGCGATTCGCCACCTGGTTATCAGAAGGGGGAAAGGAGAAAATTAATTGTGTGTCGTCTGCATAGCAATGATAGGAGAGACCATGTGAGGATATGACAGAGCCAAGTGACTTGGTGTATAGCGAGAATAGGAGAGGGCCTAGAACAGAGCCCTGGGGGACACCAGTGGTGAGAGAACGTGGTGTGGAGACAGATTCTCTCCACGCCACCTGGTAGGAGCGACCTGTCAGGTAGGACGCAATCCAAGCGTGGGCCGCGCCGGAGATGCCCAACTCGGAGAGGGTGGAGAGGAGGATCTGATGGTTCACAGTATCAAAGGCAGCAGATAGGTCTAGAAGGATGAGAGCAGAGGAGAGAGAGTTAGCTTTAGCAGTGCGGAGAGCCTCCGTGACACAGAGAAGAGCAGTCTCAGTTGAATGACCAGTTTTGAAACCTGACTGATTTGGATCAAGAAGGTCATTCTGAGAGAGATAGCAGGAGAGCTGGCCAAGGACGGCACGTTCAAGAGTTTTGGAGAGAAAAGAAAGAAGGGATACTGGTCTGTAGTTGTTGACATCGGAGGGATCGAGTGTAGGTTTTTTCAGAAGGGGTGCAACTCTCGCTCTCTTGAAGACGGAAGGGACGTAGCCAGCGGTCAAGGATGAGTTGATGAGCGAGGTGAGGTAAGGGAGAAGGTCTCCGGAAATGGTCTGGAGAAGAGAGGAGGGGATAGGGTCAAGCGGGCAGGTTGTTGGGCGGCCGGCCGTCACAAGACGCGAGATTTCATCTGGAGAGAGAGGGGAGAAAGATGTCAAAGCACAGGGTAGGGCAGTGTGAGCAGGACCTGCGGTGTCGTTTGACTTAGCAAACGAGGATCGGATGTCGTCGACCTTCTTTTCAAAATGGTTGACGAAGTCATCCGCAGAGAGAGAGGGGGGGGGGAGGAGGATTCAGGAGGGAGGAGAAGGTGGCAAAGAGCTTCCTAGGGTTGGAGGCAGATGCTTGGAATTTAGAGTGGTAGAAAGTGGCTTTAGCAGCAGAGACAGAAGAGGAAAATGTAGAGAGGAGGGAGTGAAAGGATGCCAGGTCCGCAGGGAGGCGAGTTTTCCTCCATTTCCGCTCGGCTGCCCGGAGCCCTGTTCTGTGAGCTCGCAATGAGTCGTCAAGCCACGGAGCAGGAGGGGAGGACCGAGCCGGCCTGGAGGATAGGGGACATAGAGAGTCAAAGGATGCAGAAAGGGAGGAGAGGAGGGTTGAGGAGGCAGAATCAGGAGATAGGTTGGAGAAGGTTTGAGCAGAGGGAAGAGATGATAGGATGGAAGAGGAGAGAGTAGCGGGAGAGAGAGAGCGAAGGTTGCGACAGTGCAATACCATCCGAGTAGGGGCAGAGTGAGAAGTGTTGGATGAGAGCGAGAGGGAAAAGGATACAAGGTAGTGGTCGGAGACTTGGAGGGGAGTTGCAATGAGATTAGTGGAAGAACAGCATCTAGTAAAGATGAGGTCAAGCGTATTGCCTGCCTTGTGAGTAGGGGGGGAAGGTGAGAGGGTGAGGTCAAAAGAGGAGAGGAGTGGAAAGAAGGAGGCAGAGAGGAATGAGTCAAAGGTAGACGTGGGGAGGTTAAAGTCACCCAGAACTGTGAGAGGTGAGCCATCCTCAGGAAAGGAACTTATCAAGGCGTCAAGCTCATTGATGAACTCTCCAAGGGAACCTGGAGGGCGATAAATGATAAGGATGTTAAGCTTGAAAGGGCTGGTAACTGTGACAGCATGGAATTCAAATGAGGCGATAGACAGATGGGTCAGGGGAGAAAGAGAGAATGTCCACTTGGGAGAGATGAGGATTCCAGTGCCACCACCCCGCTGGCCAGATGCTCTCAGGGTATGCGAGAACACGTGGGTAGACGAGGAGAGAGCAGTAGGAGTAGCAGTGTCATCTGTGGTTATCCATGTTTCCGTCAGCGCCAAGAAGTCGAGGGACTGGAGGGTAGCATAGGCTGAGATGAACTCTGCCTTGTTGGCCGCAGACCGGCAGTTCCAGAGGCTGCCGGAGACCTGGAACTCCATGCAGGTTGTGTGCGCAGGGACCACCAGGTTAGAGTGGCAGCACCCACGCGGTGTGAAGCGTTTGTATGGTCTGTGCAGAGGGGAGAGAACAGGGATAGACAGACGCATAGTAGACAGGCTACAGAAGAGGCTACGCTAATGCAAAGGAGATTGGAATGACAAGTGGACTACACGTCTCGAATGTTCAGAAAGTTAAGCTTACGTTGCAAAAATCTTATTGACTAAAATGATACAGTACTGCTAGCTGGTAAAGTTGGGTAGCTAGCAGTGGCTGCGTTGACTTTGTTTGAAAGTATAGTTGGCTAGGTAACCTCAATAGTTTATCTGTACTACACTTTTATCATGATACAAAGGCAACTATGTAGCTAGCTAACATAACACTAATCAAGACGTTCCTTTGTAATGTATTGAGTTTCTACAGTGCTGCTAGTCGGTAAAGTTGGCTAGCTAGCAGTGGTGTTGACTAAGTTTGACTAGGTTTACAAAACAGCGTCGCGGCGGACGAAAATAGCTGGCTAGCTAACCTCGAAAATTACTCTAAACTACACAAGGACAGCAAAGACAACTATTTAGCTAGCTAACACTACACTAATCAAATCGTTCCGTTGTAATGTATTAGTTTCTGCAGTGCTACAGTGCTGCTATTGGTAAAGTTGGCTAACTAGCGGCGGCTGTGGAGTTGACTGTTAGGAAAACGGCGCCGCTGCAAGCTGGCTAGCTAACCTCGATAATTTCTCTAAAGTTGGCGGT
The DNA here is from genome assembly GCF_965601325.2 of Salmo salar. Classification (NCBI taxonomy): domain Eukaryota; kingdom Metazoa; phylum Chordata; class Actinopteri; order Salmoniformes; family Salmonidae; genus Salmo; species Salmo salar. The sequence goes on from NW_027675387.1 coordinate 1,094,120, forward strand.
AAACTACACAATTATCTTTGATACAAAGACAGCAAAGACAACTATGTAGCTAGCTAACACTACACTAATCAAATCGTTCCGTTGTAATGTATTTAGTTTCTACAGTGCTACAGTGCTGCTATTGGTAAAGTAGGCTAGCTAGCAGTGGCTGTGGTGATGACTAGGTTTGGAAAACGGCATCGCGGTGGACGAAAATAGCTGGCTAGCTAACCTTGATAATTTCTCTAAACTACACCACTATCTTTGATACAAAGACAGCAAAGACAGCTATGTAGCTAGCTAAAATTTCTCAGATCAAACAAATCAAATGGTTGTAATGTAGTGAAAGGTAATATTACCTGCGGAGCGAAGTGCAGCACGACTACTCGCTCCAAACCCGGAAGTTTCTATAGATCTCTGAGAGGAACTATAGACCTCTAGGAGGAACTATAGATCTCTAGGAGGAACTATAGATCTCTAGGAGGAACTATAGATCTGTTGTAGGAACTATAGATCTCTAGGAGGAACTATAGATCTCTAGGAGGAACTATAGATCTCTAGGAGGAACTATAGATCTCTAGGAGGAACTATAGATCTCTGTGAGGAACTATACATCTCTAGGAGGAACTATACATCTCTAGGAGGAACTATAGATCTCTGTGAGGAACTATAGATCTCTAGGAGGAACTATAGATCTCTAGAAGGAACTATAGATCTCTAGGAGGAACTATAGATCTCTGTGAGGAACTACAGACCTCTAGGAGGAACTACAGATCTCTGTGAGGAACTATAGATCTCTGTGAGGAACTATAGATCTCTGTGAGGAACTATAGATCTCTGTGAGGAACTATAGATCTCTAGGAGGAACTATAGATCTCTAGGAGGAACTATAGATCTCTGTGAGGAACTATAGATCTCTGAGAGGAACTATAGATCTCTAGGAGGAACTATAGATCTCTGTGAGGAACTACAGATCTCTGTGAGGAACGACAGACCTCTGTGAGGAACTATAGACCTCTAGGAGGAACTACAGATCTTTGTGAGGAACTACAGACCTCTGTGAGGAACTATAGATCTCTGTGAGGAACTTTAGATCTCTGTGAGGAACTTTAGATCTCTGTGAGGAACTTTAGATCTCTGTGAGGAACTTTAGATCTCTGTGAGGAACTATAGATCTCTGTGAGGAACTATAGATCTCTAGGAGGAACTATAGATCTCTAGGAGGAACTATAGATCTCTAGGAGGAACTATAGATCTCTAGGATCTCTAGGAGGAACTATAGATCTCTAGGAGGAACTATAGATCTCTGTGAGGAACTATAGATCTCTAGGAGGAACTACAGATCTCTGTGAGGAACTACAGATCTCTAGGAGGAACTACAGATCTCTGTGAGGAACTACATATCTCTGTGAGGAACTATAGACCTCTAGGAGGAACTATAGACCTCTAGGAGGAACTATAGACCTCTAGGAGGAACTATAGACCTCTAGGAGGAACTATAGACCTCTAGGAGGAACTATAGATCTCTAGGAGGAACTATAGATCTCTTGTAGGAACTATAGATCTCTAGGAGGAACTATAGATCTCTAGGAGGAACTATAGATCTCTGTGAGGAACTAAAGATCTCTAGGAGGAACTATAGATCTCTGTGAGGAACTATACATCTCTAGGAGGAACTATAGATCTCTTGTAGGAACTGTCGATCTCTAGGAGGAACTATAGATCTCTAGGAGGAACTATAGATCTCTAGGAGGAACTATAGATCTCTAGGAGGAACTATAGATCTCTGTAAGGAACTACAGACCTCTAGGAGGAACTACAGATCTTTTTGAGGAACTATAGATCTCTGTGAGGAACTATAGATTTCTGTGAGGAACTATAGATCTCTGTGAGGAACTATAGATCTCTGTGAGGAACGATAGGTCTCTGTGAGGAAGTATAGATCTCTAGGAGGAACTATAGATCTTTGTGAGGAACTATAGATCTCTGAGAGGAACTATAGATCTCTAGGAGGAACTATAGATGTCTGTGAGGAACTATAGATCTCTAGGAGGAACTATAGATCTCTGTGAGGAACTACAGACCTCTAGGAGGAACTACAGATCTCTGTGAGGAACTATAGATCTCTGTGAGGAACTATAGATCTCTGTGAGGAACTATAGATCTCTGTGAGGAACTTTAGATCTCTGAGAGGAACTATAGATCTCTGTGAGGAACTACAGACCTCTAGGAGGAACTACAGATCTCTGTGAGGAACTATAGATCTCTGTGAGGAACTATAGATCTCTAGGAGGAACTATAGATCTCTATGAGGAACTATAGATCTCTAGGAGGAACTATAGATCTCTAGGAGGAACTATAGATCTCTAGGAGGTACTATAGATCTCTAGGATCTCTAGGAGGAACTATAGATCTCTAGGAGGAACTATAGATCTATGTGAGGAACTATAGATCTCTAGGAGGAACTACAGATCTCTGTGAGTAACTATAGACCTCTAGGAGGAACTATAGACCTCTAGGAGGAACTATAGACCTCTAGGAGGAACTATAGACCTCTAGGAGGAACTATAGACCTCTAGGAGGAACTATAGATCTCTAGGAGGAACTATAGATCTCTTGTAGGAACTATAGATCTCAATTAGGAACTATAGATCTCTAGGAGGAACTATAGATCTATGTGAGGAACTAAAGATCTCTAGGAGGAACTATAGATCTCTAAGAGGAACTACACATCTCTAAGAGGAACTATAGATCTCTGTGAGGAACTTTAGATCTCTAGGAGGAACTATAGATCTCTAGGAGGAACTATAGATCTCTAGGAGGAACTATAGATCTCTAGGAGGAACTATAGATCTCTGTGAGGAACTACAGACCTCTAGGAGGAACTACAGATCTTTTTGAGGAACTATAGATCTCTGTGAGGAACTATAGATCTCTGTGAGGAACTATAGATCTCTGTGAGGGACTATAGATCTCTGTGAGGAAGTATAGATCTCTAGGAGGAAATATAGATCTCTGTGAGGAACTATAGATCTCTGAGAGGAACTATAGATCTCTAGGAGGAACTATAGATCTCTAGGAGGAACTATAGATCTCTAGGAGGAACTATAGATCTCTAGGAGGAACTATAGATCTCTAGGAGGAACTATAGATGTCTGTGAGGAACTATAGATCTCTAGGAGGAACTATAGATCTCTGTGAGGAACTACAGACCTCTAGGAGGAACTACAGATCTCTGTGACGAACTATAGATCTCTGTGAGGAACTATAGATCTCTGTGAGGAACTATAGATCTCTAGGAGGAACTATAGATCTCTGTGAGGAACTACAGATCTCTGTGAGGAACTACAGACCTCTGTGAGGAACTATAGACCTCTAGGAGGAACTACAGATCTCTGTGAGGAACTACAGACCTCTGTGAGGAACTATAGATCTCTGTGAGGAACTTTAGATCTCTGTGAGGAACTTTAGATCTCTGTGAGGAACTATAGACCTCTCTGAGGAACTATAGATCTCCAGGAGGAACTATAGATCTCTAGGAGGAACTATAGATCTTTAGGAGGAACTATAGATCTCTAGGAGGAACTATAGATCTCCGTGAGAAACTATAGATCTCTAGGAGGAACTACAGATCTCTGTGAGGAACTATAGATCTCTAGGAGGAACTACAGATCTCTGTGAGAAACTATAGACCTCTAGGAGGAACTATAGACCTCTAGGAGGAACTATAGACCTCTAGGAGGAACTATAGACCTCTAGGAGGAACTATAGACCTCTAGGAGGAACTATAGACCTCTAGGAGGAACTATAGATCTCTGTGAGGAACTATAGATCTCTGTGAGGAACTACAGACCTCTAGGAGGAACTACAGACCTCTGTGAGGAACTATAGATCTCTAGGAGGAACTACAGATCTCTGTGAGGAACTACAGACCTCTAGGAGGAACGACAGATCTCTGTGAAGAACTATAGATCTCTGTGAGGAACTATAGATCTCTGTGAGGAACTATAGATCTCTAGGAGGAACTATAGATCTCTAGGAGGAACTATAGATCTCTGTGAGGAACTACAGATCTCTGTGAGGAACTACAGACCTCTGTGAGGAACTATAGACCTCTAGGAGGAACTACAGATCTCTGTGAGGAACTACAGACCTCTGCGAGGAACTATAGATCTCTGTGAGGAGAGATCTATAGTTCCTCCTAGAGATCTATAGTTCCTCCTAGAGATCTATAGATCCTACAAGAGATCTATAGTTCCTCCTAGAGATCTATAGTTCCTCCTAGAGGTCTAAAGTTCCTCCTAGAGGTCTATAGTTCCTCCTAGAGGTCTATAGTTCCTCGTAGAGGTCTATAGTTCCTCCTAGAGGTCTATAGTTCCTCCTAGAGGTCTATAGAGGTCTATAGTTCCTCCTAGAGGTCTATAGTTCCTCCTAGAGGTCTATAGTTCCTCCTAGAGGTCTATAGTTCCTCACAGAGATCTATAGTTCCTCACAGAGATTTGTAGTTCCTCCTAGAGATCTATAGTTCCTCACAGAGATCTGTAGTTCCTCCTAGAGATCTATAGTTCCTCACGGAGATCTATAGTTCCTCCTAGAGATCTATAGTTCCTCCTAGAGATCCTAGAGATCTATAGTTCCTCCTAGAGATCTATAGTTCCTCCTAGAGATCTATAGTTCCTCCTAGAGATCTATAGTTCCTCACAGAGATCTATAGTTCCTCACAGAGATCTAAAGTTCCTCACAGAGGTCTGTAGTTCCTCACAGAGATCTGTAGTTCCTCCTAGAGGTCTATAGTTCCTCACAGAGGTCTGTAGTTCCTCACAGAGATCTGTAGTTCCTCACAGAGATCTATAGTTCCTCACAGAGATCTATAGTTCCTCACAGAGATCTATAGTTCCTCCTAGAGATCTATAGTTCCTCCTAGAGATCTATAGTTCCTCCTAGAGATCGATAGTTCCTCTCAGAGATCTATAGTTCCTCTCAGAGATCTATAGTTCCTCTCAGAGGTCTATAGTTCCTCCTAGAGATCTATAGTTCCTCCTAGAGATCTATAGTTCCTCACAGAGATCTATAGTTCCTCACAGAGATCTATAGTTCCTCACAGAGATCTGTAGTTCCTCCTAGAGGTCTGTAGTTCCTCACAGATATCTATAGTTCCTCCTAGAGATCTATAGTTCCTCCTAGAGATCTATAGTTCCTCCTAGAGATCTATAGTTCCTCACAGAGATCTATAGTTCCTCCTAGAGATCTATAGTTCCTCCTAGAGATCTATAGTTCCTCCTAGAGATCTATAGTTCCTCACAGAGATCTATAGATCCTCACAGAGGTCTATAGTTCCTCACAGAGGTCTGTAGTTCCTCACAGAGATCTGTAGTTCCTCCTAGAGGTCTATAGTTCCTCACAGAGGTCTGTAGTTCCTCACAGAGATCTGTAGTTCCTCACAGAGATCTATAGTTCCTCACAGAGATCTATAGTTCCTCACAGAGATCTATAGTTCCTCCTAGAGATCTATAGTTCCTCCTAGAGATCTATAGTTCCTCCTAGAGATCGATAGTTCCTCTCAGAGATCTATAGTTCCTCTCAGAGATCTATAGTTCCTCTCAGAGATCTATAGTTCCTCACAGAGATCTATAGTTCCTCCTAGAGATCTATAGTTCCTCACAGAGATCTGTAGTTCCTCCTAGAGGTCTGTAGTTCCTCACAGAGGTCTGTAGTTCCTCACAGAGATATGTAGTTCCTCACAGAGATCTATAGTTCCTTCTAGAGGTCTATAGTTCCTCCTAGAGATCTATAGTTCCTCACAGAGATCTATAGTTCCTCTTAGAGATCTATAGTTCCTCCTAGAGATCCTAGAGATCTATAGTTCCTCCAGAGATCTATAGTTCCTCCTAGAGATCTATAGTTCCTCCTAGAGATCTATAGTTCCTCCGGGAGATCTATAGTTCCTCACAGAGATCTATAGTTCCTCACAGAGATCTAAAGTTCCTCACAGAGGTCTGTAGTTCCTCACAGAGATCTGTAGGAGGAACTATAGATCTCTGTGAGGAACTATAGATCTCTAGGAGGAACGATAGATCTCTGTGAGGAACTATACATCTCTAGGAGGAACTATAGACCTCTAGAAGGAACTATAGATCTCTGTGAGGAACTACAGATCTATGTGAGGAACTACAGACCTCTGTGAGGAACTACAGACCTCTGTGAGGAACTATAGACCTCTGTGAGGAACTATAGACCTCTAGGAGGAACTACAGATCTCTGTGAGGAACTACAGACCTCTGTGAGGAACTATAGATCTCTGTGAGGAACTTTAGATCTCTGTGAGGAACTTTAGATCTCTGTGAGGAACTTTAGATCTCTGTGAGGAACTATAGATCTCTGTGAGGAACTATAGATCTCTAGGAGGAACTATAGATCTCTAGAAGGAACTATAGATCTCTAGGAGGAACTATAGATCTCTAGGATCTCTAGGAGGAACTATAGACCTCTAGGAGGAACTATAGATCTCCGTGATGAACTATAGATCTCTAGGAGGAACTACAGATCTCTGTGAGGAACTACAGATCTCTGTGAGGAACTATAGATCTCTGTGAGGAACTATAGACCTCTAGGAGGAACTATAGACCTCTAGGAGGAACTATAGACCTCTAGGAGGAACTATAGACCTCTAGGAGGAACTATCGACCTCTATAGACCTCTAGGAGGAACTATAGACCTCTAGGAGGAACTATAGACCTCTAGGAGGAAGTATAGATCTCTAGGAAGAACTATAGATCTCTTGTAGGATCTATAGATCTCTAGGAGGAACTATAGATCTCTAGGAGGAACTATAGATCTCTGTGAGGAACTATAGATCTCTGTGAGGAACTATAGATCTCTGTGAGGAACTATACATCTCTAGGAGGAACTATAGATCTCTGTGAGGAACTATAGATCTCTAGGAGGAACTATAGATCTCTAGGAGGAACTATAGATCTCTAGGAGGAACTATAGATCTCTAGGAGGTACTATAGATCTCTAGGATCTCTAGGAGGAACTATAGATCTCTAGGAGGAACTATAGATCTATGTGAGGAACTATAGATCTCTAGGAGGAACTACAGATCTCTGTGAGTAACTATAGACCTCTAGGAGGAACTATAGACCTCTAGGAGGAACTATAGACCTCTAGGAGGAACTATAGACCTCTAGGAGGAACTATAGACCTCTAGGAGGAACTATAGACCTCTAGGAGGAACTATAGATCTCTAGGAGGAACTATAGATCTCTTGTAGGAACTATAGATCTCAATTAGGAACTATAGATCTCTAGGAGGAACTATAGATCTCTGTGAGGAACTAAAGATCTCTAGGAGGAACTATAGATCTCTAAGAGGAACTACACATCTCTAAGAGGAACTATAGATCTCTGTGAGGAACTTTAGATCTCTAGGAGGAACTATAGATCTCTAGGAGGAACTATAGATCTCTAGGAGGAACTATAGATCTCTGTGAGGAACTACAGACCTCTAGGAGGAACTACAGATCTTTTTGAGGAACTATAGATCTCTGTGAGGAACTATAGATCTCTGTGAGGAACTATAGATCTCTGTGAGGGACTATAGATCTCTGTGAGGAAGTATAGATCTCTAGGAGGAAATATAGATCTCTGTGAGGAACTATAGATCTCTGAGAGGAACTATAGATCTCTAGGAGGAACTATAGATCTCTAGGAGGAACTATAGATCTCTAGGAGGAACTATAGATCTCTAGGAGGAACTATAGATGTCTGTGAGGAACTATAGATCTCTAGGAGGAACTATAGATCTCTGTGAGGAACTACAGACCTCTAGGAGGAACTACAGATCTCTGTGACGAACTATAGATCTCTGTGAGGAACTATAGATCTCTGTGAGGAACTATAGATCTCTAGGAGGAACTATAGATCTCTGTGAGGAACTACAGATCTCTGTGAGGAACTACAGACCTCTGTGAGGAACTATAGACCTCTAGGAGGAACTACAGATCTCTGTGAGGAACTACAGACCTCTGTGAGGAACTATAGATCTCTGTGAGGAACTTTAGATCTCTGTGAGGAACTTTAGATCTCTGTGAGGAACTATAGACCTCTCTGAGGAACTATAGATCTCCAGGAGGAACTATAGATCTCTAGGAGGAACTATAGCTCTTTAGGAGGAACTATAGATCTCTAGGAGGAACTATAGATCTCCGTGAGAAACTATAGATCTCTAGGAGGAACTACAGATCTCTGTGAGGAACTATAGATCTCTAGGAGGAACTACAGATCTCTGTGAGGAACTATAGACCTCTAGGAGGAACTATAGACCTCTAGGAGGAACTATAGACCTCTAGGAGGAACTATAGACCTCTAGGAGGAACAATAGACCTCTAGGAGGAACTATAGACCTCTAGGAGGAACTATAGATCTCTGTGAGGAACTATAGATCTCTGTGAGGAACTACAGACCTCTAGGAGGAACTACAGACCTCTGTGAGGAACTATAGATCTCTAGGAGGAACTACAGATCTCTGTGAGGAACTACAGACCTCTAGGAGGAACGACAGATCTCTGTGAAGAACTATAGATCTCTGTGAGGAACTATAGATCTCTGTGAGGAACTATAGATCTCTAGGAGGAACTATAGATCTCTGTGAGGAACTACAGATCTCTGTGAGGAACTACAGACCTCTGTGAGGAACTATAGACCTCTAGGAGGAACTACAGATCTCTGTGAGGAACTACAGACCTCTGTGAGGAACTATAGATCTCTGTGAGGAGAGATCTATAGTTCCTCCTAGAGATCTATAGTTCCTCCTAGAGATCTATAGATCCTACAAGAGATCTATAGTTCCTCCTAGAGATCTATAGTTCCTCCTAGAGGTCTAAAGTTCCTCCTAGAGGTCTATAGTTCCTCCTAGAGGTCTATAGTTCCTCCTAGAGGTCTATAGTTCCTCGTAGAGGTCTATAGTTCCTCCTAGAGGTCTATAGTTCCTCCTAGAGGTCTATAGTTCCTCCTAGAGGTCTATAGAGGTCTATAGTTCCTCCTAGAGGTCTATAGTTCCTCCTAGAGGTCTATAGTTCCTCCTAGAGGTCTATAGTTCCTCACAGAGATCTATAGTTCCTCACAGAGATTTGTAGTTCCTCCTAGAGATCTATAGTTCCTCACAGAGATCTGTAGTTCCTCCTAGAGATCTATAGTTCCTCACGGAGATCTATAGTTCCTCCTAGAGATCTATAGTTCCTCCTAGAGATCCTAGAGATCTATAGTTCCTCCTAGAGATCTATAGTTCCTCCTAGAGATCTATAGTTCCTCCTAGAGATCTATAGTTCCTCACAGAGATCTATAGTTCCTCACAGAGATCTAAAGTTCCTCACAGAGGTCTGTAGTTCCTCACAGAGATCTGTAGTTCCTCCTAGAGGTCTATAGTTCCTGACAGAGGTCTGTAGTTCCTCACAGAGATCTGTAGTTCCTCACAGAGATCTATAGTTCCTCACAGAGATCTATAGTTCCTCACAGAGATCTATAGTTCCTCCTAGAGATCTATAGTCCCTCCTAGAGATCTATAGTTCCTCCTAGAGATCGATAGTTCCTCTCAGAGATCTATAGTTCCTCTCAGAGATCTATAGTTCCTCTCAGAGATCTATAGTTCCTCACAGAGATCTATAGTTCCTCCTAGAGATCTATAGTTCCTCACAGAGATCTATAGTTCCTCACAGAGATCTATAGTTCCTCACAGAGATCTGTAGTTCCTCCTAGAGGTCTGTAGTTCCTCACAGATATCTATAGTTCCTCCTAGAGATCTATAGTTCCTCCTAGAGATCTATAGTTCCTCCTAGAGATCTATAGTTCCTCACAGAGATCTATAGTTCCTCCTAGAGATCTATAGTTCCTCCTAGAGATCTATAGTTCCTCCTAGAGATCTATAGTTCCTCACAGAGATCTATAGATCCTCACAGAGATCTATAGTTCCTCACAGAGGTCTGTAGTTCCTCACAGAGGTCTGTAGTTCCTCACAGAGATCTGTAGTTCCTCCTAGAGGTCTGTAGTTCCTCACAGAGGTCTGTAGTTCCTCACAGAGATATGTAGTTCCTCACAGAGATCTATAGTTCCTTCTAGAGGTCTATAGTTCCTCCTAGAGATCTATAGTTCCTCACAGAAATCTATAGTTCCTCTTAGAGATCTATAGTTCCTCCTAGAGATCCTAGAGATCTATAGTTCCTCCTAGAGATCTATAGTTCCTCCTAGAGATCTATAGTTCCTCCTAGAGATCTATAGTTCCTCACAGAGATCTATAGTTCCTCACAGAGATCTAAAGTTCCTCACAGAGGTCTGTAGTTCCTCACAGAGATCTGTAGGAGGAACTATAGATCTCTGTGAGGAACTATAGATCTCTAGGAGGAACGATAGATCTCTGTGAGGAACTATACATCTCTAGGAGGAACTATAGACCTCTAGAAGGAACTATAGATCTCTGTGAGGAACTACAGATCTCTGTGAGGAACTACAGACATCTGTGAGGAACTACAGACCTCTGTGAGGAACTATAGACCTCTGTGAGGAACTATAGACCTCTAGGAGGAACTACAGATCTCTGTGAGGAACTACAGACCTCTGTGAGGAACTATAGATCTCTGTGAGGAACTTTAGATCTCTGTGAGGAACTTTAGATCTCTGTGAGGAACTATAGATCTCTGTGAGGAACTATAGATCTCTAGGAGGAACTATAGATCTCTAGAAGGAACTATAGATCTCTAGGAGGAACTATAGATCTCTAGGATCTCTAGGAGGAACTATAGACCTCTAGGAGGAACTATAGATCTCCGTGAGGAACTATAGATCTCTAGGAGGAACTACAGATCTCTGTGACGAACTACAGATCTCTGTGAGGAACTATAGATCTCTGTGAGGAACTATAGACCTCTAGGAGGAACTATAGACCTCTAGGAGGAACTATAGACCTCTAGGAGGAACTATAGACCTCTAGGAGGAACTATAGACCTCTAGGAGGAACTATAGACCTCTATAGACCTCTAGGAGGAACTATAGACCTCTAGGAGGAACTATAGACCTCTAGGAGGAAGTATAGATCTCTAGGAAGAACTATAGATCTCTTGTAGGATCTATAGATCTCTAGGAGGAACTATAGATCTCTAGGAGGAACTATAGATCTCTGTGAGGAACTATAGATCTCTGTGAGGAACTATAGATCTCTGTGAGGAACTATACATCTCTAGGAGGAACTATAGATCTCTGTGAGGAACTATAGATCTCTAGGAGGAACTACAGATCTCTGTGAGGAACTATAGATCTCTGTGAGGAACTATAGACCTCTAGGAGGAACTATAGACCTCTAGGAGGAACTATAGACCTCTAGGAGGAACTATAGACCTCTAGGAAGAACTATAGACCTCTAGGAAGAACTATAGACCTCTAGGAGGAACTATAGACCTCTAGGAGGAACTATAGACCTCTAGGAGGAACTATAGACCTCTAGGAGGAACTATAGACCTCTAGGAGGAACTATAGACCTCTAGGAGGAACTATATACCTCTAGGAGGAACTATATACCTCTAGGAGGAACTATAGATCTCTAGGAGGAACTATAGATCTCTTGTAGGAACTATAGATCTCTAGGAGGAACTATAGATCTCTAGGAGGAACTATAGATCTCTGTGAGGAACTATAGATCTCTAGGAGGAACGATAGATCTCTGTGAGGAACTATACATCTCTAGGAGGAACTATAGATCTCTAGGAGGAACTATAGATCTCTAGGAGGAACTATAGACCTCTAGAAGGAACTATAGATCTCTGTGAGGAACTACAGATCTCTGTGAGGAACTACAGACCTCTGTGAGGAACTATAGACCTCTAGGAGGAACTACAGATCTCTGTGAGGAACTACAGACCTCTGTGAGGAACTGTAGATCTCTGTGAGGAACTTTAGATCTCTGTGAGGAACTTTAGATCTCTGTGAGGAACTACAGATCTCTGTGAGGAACTACAGATCTCTGTGAGGAACTATAGATCTCTAGGAGGAACTATAGATCTCTAGGAGGAACTATAGATCTCTAGGATCTCTAGGAGGAACTATAGATCTCTAGGAGGAACTATAGATCTCCGTGAGGAACTATAGATCTCTAGGAGGAACTACAGATCTCTGTGAGGAACTATAGATCTCTAGGAGGAACTACAGATCTCTGTGAGGAACTATAGATCTCTGTGAGGAACTATAGACCTCTAGGAGGAACTATAGACCTCTAGGAGGAACTATAGACCTCTAGGAGGAACTATAGACCTCTATAGACCTCTAGGAGGAACTATAGACCTCTAGGAGGAACTATAGACCTCTAGGAGGAACTATAGACCTCTAGGAGGAACTATAGACCTCTAGGAGGAAGTATAGACCTCTAGGAAGAACTATAGATCTCTTGTAGGATCTATAGATCTCTAGGAGGAACTATATATCTCTAGGAGGAACTATAGATCTCTGTGAGGAACTATAGATCTCTAGGAGGAACTATAGATCTCTAGGAGGAACTATAGATCTCTAGGAGGAACTATAGATATCTGTTAGGAACTACAGACCTCTAGGAGGAACTACAGATCTCTGTGAGGAACTATAGATCTCTGTGAGGAACTATAGACCTCTAGGAGGAACTATAGACCTCTAGGAGGAACTATAGATCTCTAGGAGGAACTATAGATCTCTGTGAGGAACTATAGATCTCTAGGAGGAACTATAGATCTCTAGGAGGAACTATAGATCTCTAGGAGGAACTATAGATCTCTAGGAGGAACTATAGATCTCTAGGAGGAACTATAGATCTCTAGGAGGAACTATAGATCTCTAGGAGGAACTATAGATCTCTAGGAGGAACTATAGATATCTGTGAGGAACTACAGACCTCTAGGAGGAACTACAGATCTCTGTGAGGAACTATAGATCTCTGTGAGGAACTATAGATCTCTGTGAGGAACTATAGATCTCTAGGAGGAACTATAGATCTCTGTGAGGAACTATAGATCTCTGAGAGGAACTATAGATCTCTAGGAGGAACTATAGATCTCTAGGAGGAACTATAGATCTCTAGGAGGAACTATAGATCTCTGTGAGGAACTATAGATCTCTGTGAGGAACTATAGATCTCTGTGAGGAACTATAGATCTCTAGGAGGAACTATAGATCTCTGTGAGGAACTACAGACCTCTGTGAGGAACTATAGATCTCTGTGAGGAACTTTAGATCTCTGTGAGGAACTTTAGATCTCTGTGAGGAACTATAGATCTCTGTGAGGAACTATAGACCTCTAGGAGGAACTATAGACCTCTAGGAGGAACTATAGACCTCTAGGAGGAACTATAGACCTCTAGGAGGAACTATAGACCTCTAGGAGGAACTAAAGATCTCTGTGAGGAACTATACATCTCTAGGAGGAACTATAGATCTCTGTGAGGAACTATAGATCTCGAAGAGGAACTATAGACCTCTAGGAGGAACTATAGATCTCTGTGAGGAACTATAGATCTCTGTGAGGAACTACAGATCTCTGTGAGGAACTATAGATCTCTGTGAGGAACTATAGACCTCTAGGAGGAACTATAGACCTCTAGGAGGAACTATAGACCTCTAGGAGGAACTATAGACCTCTAGGAGGAACTATAGATCTCTAGGAAGAACTATAGATCTCTAGGAGGAACTATAGACCTCTAGGAGGAACTATAGACCTCTAGGAGGAACTATAGACCTCTAGGAGGAACTATAGACCTCTAGGAGGAACTATAGACCTCTAGGAGGAACTATAGACCTCTAGGAGGAACTATAGACCTCTAGGAGGAACTATATACCTCTAGGAGGAACTATAGATCTCTAGGAGGAACTATAGATCTCTTGTAGGAACTATAGATCTCTAGGAGGAACTATAGATCTCTAGGAGGAACTATAGATCTCTGTGAGGAACTATAGATCTCTAGGAGGAACTATAGATCTCTGTGAGGAACTATACATCTCTAGGAGGAACTATAGATCTCTGTGAGGAACTATAGATCTCTAGGAGGAACTATAGACCTCTAGGAGGAACTATAGATCTCTGTGAGGAACTACAGATCTCTGTGAGGAACTACAGACCTCTGTGAGGAACTATAGACCTCTAGGAGGAACTACAGATCTCTGTGAGGAACTACAGACCTCTGTGAGGAACTATAGATCTCTGTGAGGAACTATAGATCTCTGTGAGGAACTTTAGATCTCTGTGAGGAACTTTAGATCTCTAGGAGGAACTATAGATCTCTGTGAGGAACTATAGATCTCTGTGAGGAACTATAGATCTCTAGGAGGAACTATAGATCTCTAGGAGGAACTATAGATCTCTAGGATCTCTAGGAGGAACTATAGATCTCTAGGAGGAACTATAGATCTCCGTGAGGAACTATAGATCTCTAGGAGGAACTACAGATCTCTGTGAGGAACTATAGATCTCTAGGAGGAACTACAGATCTCTGTGAGGAACTATAGATCTCTGTGAGGAACTATAGACCTCTAGTGAGGAACTATAGACCTCTAGGAGGAACTATAGACCTCTAGGAGGAACTATAGACCTCTAGTGAGGAACTATAGATCTCTAGGAGGAACTATAGATCTCTAGGAGGAACTATAGACCTCTAGGAGGAACTATAGACCTCTAGGAGGAACTATAGATCTCTAGGAGGAACTATAGATCTCTTGTAGGAACTATAGATCTCTAGGAGGAACTATATATCTCTAGGAGGAACTATAGATCTCTGTGAGGAACTATAGATCTCTAGGAGGAACTATAGATCTCTAGGAGGAACTATAGATCTCTAGGAGGAACTATAGATATCTGTTAGGAACTACAGACCTCTAGGAGGAACTACAGATCTCTGTGAGGAACTATAGATCTCTGTGAGGAACTTTAGATCTCTGTGAGGAACTATAGATCTCTGTGAGGAACTATAGACCTCTAGGAGGAACTATAGACCTCTAGGAGGAACTATAGATCTCTAGGAGGAACTATAGATCTCTAGGAGGAACTATAGATCTCTGTGAGGAACTATAGATCTCTAGGAGGAACTATAGATCTCTAGGAGGAACTATAGATCTCTAGGAGGAACTATAGATCTCTAGGAGGAACTATAGATCTCTAGGAGGAACTATAAATATCTGTGAGGAACTACAGACCTCTAGGAGGAACTACAGATCTCTGTGAGGAACTATAGATCTCTGTGAGGAACTATAGATCTCTGTGAGGAACTATAGATCTCTGTGAGGAACTATAGATCTCTAGGAGGAACTATAGATCTCTAGGAGGAACTATAGATCTCTGTGAGGAACTATAGATCTCTGAGAGGAACTATAGATCTCTAGGAGGAACTATAGATCTCTAGGAGGAACTATAGATCTCTAGGAGGAACTATAGATCTCTGTGAGGAACTTTAGATCTCTGTGAGGAACTTTAGATCTCTGTGAGGAACTATAGATCTCTGTGAGGAACTATAGACCTCTAGGAGGAACTATAGACCTCTAGGAGGAACTATAGACCTCTAGGAGGAACTATAGACCTCTAGGAGGAACTATATACCTCTAGGAGGAACTAAAGATCTCTGTGAGGAACTATACATCTCTAGGAGGAACTATAGATCTCTGTGAGGAACTATAGATCTCTAAGAGGAACTATAGACCTCTAGGAGGAACTATAGATCTCTGTGAGGAACTACAGATCTCTGTGAGGAACTACAGACCTCTGTGAGGAACTATAGATCTCTGTGAGGAACTTTAGATCTCTGTGAGGAACTTTAGATCTCTGTGAGGAACTTTAGATCTCTGTGAGGAACTATAGATCTCTGTGAGGAACTATAGATCTCTAGGAGGAACTATAGATCTCTGTGAGGAACTATAGATCTCTAGGAGGAACTATAGACCTCTAGAAGGAACTATAGATCTCTGTGAGGAACTACAGATCTCTGTGAGGAACTACAGACCTCTGTGAGGAACTATAGATCTCTGTGAGGAACTTTAGATCTCTGTGAGGAACTTTAGATCTCTGTGAGGAACTATAGATCTCTAGGAGGAACTATAGATCTCTAGGAGGAACTATAGATCTCTAGGAGGAACTATAGATCTCTAGGCCTAGGAACTATAGATCTCTAGTGAGGAACTATAGATCTCCGTGAGGAACTATAGATCTCTAGGAGGAACTACAGATCTCTGTGAGGAACTATAGATCTCTGTGAGGAACTATAGACCTCTAGGAGGAACTATAGACCTCTAGGAGGAACTATAGACCTCTAGGAGGAACTATAGACCTCTAGGAGGAACTATAGACCTCTAGGAGGAACTATAGACCTCTATAGATCTCTAGGAGGAACTATAGACCTCTAGGAGGAACTATAGACCTCTAGGAGGAACTATAGACCTCTAGGAGGAAGTATAGATCTCTAGGAGGAACTATAGATCTCTTGTGATGATCTATAGATCTCTAGGAGGAACTATAGATCTCTAGGAGGAACTATAGATCTCTGTGAGGAACTATAGATCTCTAGGAGGAACTATAGATCTCTATGAGGAACTATAGATCCCTAGGAGGAACTATAGATCTCTAGGAGGAACTATAGATCTCTAGGAGGAACTATAGATCTCTAGGAGGAACTATAGATCTCTAGGAGGAACTATAGATATCTGTGAGGAACTACAGACCTCTAGGAGGAACTACAGATCTCTGTGAGGAACTATAGATCTCTGTGAGGAACTATAAATCTCTGTGAGGAACTATAGATCTCTAGGAGGAACTATAGATCTCTAGGAGGAACTATAGATCTCTGTGAGGAACTATAGATCTCTGAGGAGGAACTATAGATCTCTAGGAGGAACTATAGATCTCTAGGAGGAACTATAGACCTCTAGGAGGAACTATATACCTCTAGGAGGAACTAAAGATCTCTGTGAGGAACTATACATCTCTAGGAGGAACTATAGATCTCTGTGAGGAACTATAGATCTCTAGGAGGAACTATAGACCTCTAGGAGGAACTATAGATCTCTGTGAGGAACTACAGATCTCTGTGAGGAACTACAGACCTCTGTGAGGAACTATAGACCTCTAAGAGGAACTACAGATCTCTGTGAGGAACTACAGACCTCTGTGAGGAACTATAGATCTCTGTGAGGAACTTTAGATCTCTGTGAGGAACTTTAGATCTCTGTGAGGAACTATAGATCTCTGTGAGGAACTATAGATCTCTAGGAGGAACTATAGATCTCTAGGAGGAACTATAGATCTCTAGGAGGAACTATAGATCTCTAGGAGGAACTATAGATCTCTAGGAGGAACTATAGATCTCTGTGAGGAACTACAGACCTCTAGGAGGAACTACAGATCTCTGTGAGGAACTATAGATCTCTGTGAGGAACTATAGATCTCTGTGAGGAACTATAGATCTCTGTGAGGAACTATAGATCTCTGAGAGGAACTATAGATCTCTGAGAGGAACTATAGATCTCTAGGAGGAACTATAGATCTCTAGGAGGAACTATAGATCTCTAGGATCTCTAGGAGGAACTATAGATCTCTAGGAGGAACTATAGATCTCTGTGAGGAACTATAGATCTCTAGGAGGAACGACAGATCTCTAGGAGGAACTATAGATCTCTAGGAGGAACTACAGATCTCTAGGAGGAACTACAGATCTCTTTTAGGAACTATAGACCTCTAGGAGGAACTATAGACCTCTAGGAGGAACTATAGACCTCTATAGACCTCTAGGAGGAACTATAGACCTCTAGGAGGAACTATAGACCTCTAGGAGGAACTATAGACCTCTAGGAGGAAGTATAGATCTCTAGGAAGAACTATAGATCTCTTGTGAGGAACTATAGATCTCTAGGAGGAACTATAGATCTCTAGGAGGAACTATAGATCTCTGTGAGGAACTATAGATCTCTGTGAGGAACTATAGATCTCTAGGAGGAACTATAGATCTCTGTGAGGAACTATAGATCTCTGTGAGGAACTATAGATCTCTAGGAGGAACTATAGATCTCTAGGAGGAACTATAGATCTCTAGGAGGAACTATAGATATCTGTGAGGAACTATAGACCTCTAGGAGGAACTATAGATCTCTGTGAGGAACTATAGATCTCTGTGAGGAACTATAGATCTCTGTGAGGAACTATAGATCTCTGTGAGGAACTATAGATCTCTGTGAGGAACTATAGACCTCTAGGAGGAACTATAGACCTCTAGGAGGAACTATAGACCTCTAGGAGGAACTATAGACCTCTAGGAGGAACTATAGACCTCTAGGAGGAACTATAGACCTCTAGGAGGAACTATAGATCTCTGTGAGGAACTATAGATCTTTGGAGGAACTATAGATCTCTGTGAGGAACTATAGATCTCTAGGAGGAACTATAGACCTCTAGTGAGGAACTATAGACCTCTAGGAGGAACTATAGACCTCTAGGAGGAACTATAGATCTCTAGGAGGAACTATAGATCTCTAGGAGGAACTATAGATCTCTGTGAGGAACTATAGATCTCTAGGAGGAACTATAGATCTCTGTGAGGAACTATAGATCTCTGTGAGGAACTACAGACCTCTGTGAGGAACTACAGATCTCTGTGAGGAACTATAGACCTCTTGGAGGAACTATAGACCTCTTGGAGGAACTATAGACCTCTAGGAGGAACTATAGACCTCTAGGAGGAACTATAGACCTCTAGGAGGAACTATAGACCTCTAGGAGGAACTATAGACCTCTAGGAGGAACTATATACCTCTAGGAGGAACTATATACATCTAGGAGGAACTATAGATCTCTAGGAGGAACTATAGATCTCTTGTAGGAACTATAGATCTCTAGGAGGAACTATAGATCTCTAGGAGGAACTATAGATCTCTGTGAGGAACTATAGATCTCTAGGAGGAACGATAGATCTCTGTGAGGAACTATACATCTCTAGGAGGAACTATAGATCTCTGTGAGGAACTATAGATCTCTAGGAGGAACTATAGACCTCTAGAAGGAACTATAGATCTCTGTGAGGAACTACAGATCTCTGTGAGGAACTACAGACCTCTGTGAGGAACTATAGACCTCTAGGAGGAACTACAGATCTCTGTGAGGAACTACAGACCTCTGTGAGGAACTATAGATCTCTGTGAGGAACTTTAGATCTCTGTGAGGAACTTTAGATCTCTGTGAGGAACTTTAGATCTCTGTGAGGAACTATAGATCTCTGTGAGGAACTATAGATCTCTAGGAGGAACTATAGATCTCTAGAAGGAACTATAGATCTCTAGGAGGAACTATAGATCTCTAGGATCTCTAGGAGGAACTATAGATCTCTAGGAGGAACTATAGATCTCCGTGAGGAACTATAGATCTCTAGGAGGAACTACAGATCTCTGTGAGGAACTATAGATCTCTAGGAGGAACTACAGATCTCTAGGAGGAACTACAGATCTCTTTTAGGAACTATAGACCTCTAGGAGGAACTATAGACCTCTAGGAGGAACTATAGACCTCTAGGAGGAACTATAGACCTCTATAGACCTCTAGGAGGAACTATAGACCTCTAGGAGGAACTATAGACCTCTAGGAGGAAGTATAGATCTCTAGGAAAAACTATAGATCTCTTGTAGGATCTATAGATCTCTAGGAGGAACTATATATCTCTAGGAGGAACTATAGATCTCTGTGAGGAACTATAGATTCTGGAGGAACTATAGATCTCTGGAGGAACTATAGATCTCTAGGAGGAACTATACATCTATAGGAGGAACTATACATCTCTAGGAGGAACTATAGATCTCTGTGAGGAACTATAGATCTCTGTGAGGAACTACAGACCTCTGTGAGGAACTACAGATCTCTGTGAGGAACTATAGACCTCTTGGAGGAACTATAGACCTCTTGGAGGAACTATAGACCTCTAGGAGGAACTATAGACCTCTAGGAGGAACTATAGACCTCTAGGAGGAACTATAGACCTCTAGGAGGAACTATAGACCTCTAGGAGGAACTATATACCTCTAGGAGGAACTATATACATCTAGGAGGAACTATAGATCTCTAGGAGGAACTATAGATCTCTTGTAGGAACTATAGATCTCTAGGAGGAACTATAGATCTCTAGGAGGAACTATAGATCTCTGTGAGGAACTATAGATCTCTAGGAGGAACGATAGATCTCTGTGAGGAACTATACATCTCTAGGAGGAACTATAGATCTCTGTGAGGAACTATAGATCTCTAGGAGGAACTATAGACCTCTAGAAGGAACTATAGATCTCTGTGAGGAACTACAGATCTCTGTGAGGAACTACAGACCTCTGTGAGGAACTATAGACCTCTAGGAGGAACTACAGATCTCTGTGAGGAACTACAGACCTCTGTGAGGAACTATAGATCTCTGTGAGGAACTTTAGATCTCTGTGAGGAACTTTAGATCTCTGTGAGGAACTATAGATCTCTGTGAGGAACTATAGATCTCTAGGAGGAACTATAGATCTCTAGAAGGAACTATAGATCTCTAGGAGGAACTATAGATCTCTAGGATCTCTAGGAGGAACTATAGATCTCTAGGAGGAACTATAGATCTCCGTGAGGAACTATAGATCTCTAGGAGGAACTACAGATCTCTGTGAGGAACTATAGATCTCTAGGAGGAACTACAGATCTCTAGGAGGAACTACAGATCTCTTTTAGGAACTATAGACCTCTAGGAGGAACTATAGACCTCTAGGAGGAACTATAGACCTCTAGGAGGAACTATAGACCTCTAGGAGGAAGTATAGATCTCTAGGAAAAACTATAGATCTCTTGTAGGATCTATAGATCTCTAGGAGGAACTATATATCTCTAGGAGGAACTATAGATCTCTGTGAGGAACTATAGATCTCTAGGAGGAACTATAGATCTCTAGGAGGAACTATACATCTCTAGGAGGAACTATACATCTCTAGGAGGAACTATAGATCTCTAGGAGGAACTATAGATCTCTAGGAGGAACTATAGATCTCTAGGAGGAAATATAGATATCTGTGAGGAACTACAGACCTCTAGGAGGAACTACAGATCTCTGTGAGGAACTATAGATCTCTGTGAGGAACTATAGATCTCTGTGAGGAACTATAGATCTCTGTGAGGAACTATAGATCTCTAGGAGGAACTATAGATCTCTGTGAGGAACTATAGACCTCTGGAGGAACTATAGATCTCTAGGAGGAACTATAGATCTCTAGGAGGAACTATAGATCTCTAGGAGGAACTATAGATCTCTGTGAGGAACTATAGATCTCTAGGAGGAACTATAGATCTCTGTGAGGAACTATAGATCTCTGTGAGGAACTACAGACCTCTGTGAGGAACTATAGATCTCTGTGAGGAACTATAGATCTCTGTGAGGAACTATAGATCTCTGTGAGGAACTATAGATCTCTAGGAGGAACTATAGACCTCTAGGAGGAACTATAGACCTCTAGGAGGAACTATAGATCTCTGTGAGGAACTATAGATCTCTGTGAGGAACTATAGATCTCTGTGAGGAACTATAGATCTCTGTGAGGAACTATAGATCTCTAGGAGGAACTATAGATCTCTGTGAGGAACTATAGATCTCTGTGAGGAACTATAGATCTCTGTGAGGAACTATAGATCTCTGTGAGGAACTATAGATCTCTGTGAGGAACTATAGATCTCTAGGAGGAACTATAGATCTCTGTGAGGAACTACAGACCTCTGGAGGAACTATAGATCTCTAGGAGGAACTATAGATCTCTAGGAGGAACTATAGATCTCTAGGAGGAACTATAGATCTCTGTGAGGAACTATAGATCTCTAGGAGGAACTATAGATCTCTGTGAGGAACTATAGATCTCTGTGAGGAACTACAGACCTCTGTGAGGAACTATAGATCTCTGTGAGGAACTTTAGATCTCTGTGAGGAACTTTAGATCTCTGTGAGGAACTTTAGATCTCTGTGAGGAACTATAGATCTCTAGGAGGAACTATAGATCTCTAGGAGGAACTATAGATCTCTAGGAGGAACTATAGATCTCTAGGAGGAACTATAGACCTCTAGGAGGAACTATAGACCTCTAGGAGGAACTATAGACCTCTAGGAGGAACTATAGATCTCTGTGAGGAACTATACATCTCTAGGAGGAACTATAGATCTCTGTGAGGAACTATAGATCTCTAGGAGGAACTATAGACCTCTAGGAGGAACTATAGATCTCTGTGAGGAACTACAGATCTCTGTGAGGAACTACAGACCTCTGTGAGGAACTATAGACCTCTAGGAGGAACTATAGACCTCTAAGAGGAACTACAGATCTCTGTGAGGAACTACAGATCTCTGTGAGGAACTACAGATCTCTGTGAGGAACTTTAGATCTCTGTGAGGAACTTTAGATCTCTGTGAGGAACTTTAGATCTCTGTGAGGAACTTTAGATCTCTGTGAGGATCTATAGATCTCTGTGAGGAACTATAGATCTCTAGGAGGAACTATAGATCTCTAGGAGGAACTATAGATCTCTGTGAGGAACTATAGATCTCTGTGAGGAACTACAGATCTCTGTGAGGAACTATAGATCTCTGTGAGGAACTATAGATCTCTGTGAGGAACTATAGATCTCTGTGAGGAACTATAGATCTCTAGGAGGAACTATAGACCTCTAGGAGGAACTATAGACCTCTAGGAGGAACTACAGATCTCTAGTGAGGAACTATAGATCTCTGTGAGGAACTATAGATCTCTGTGAGGAACTATAGATCTCTGTGAGGAACTATAGATCTCTAGGAGGAACTATAGATCTCTGTGAGGAACTATAGATCTCTGTGAGGAACTATAGATCTCTGTGAGGAACTATAGATCTCTGTGAGGAACTATAGATCTCTGTGAGGAACTATAGATCTCTAGGAGGAACTATAGATCTCTGTGAGGAACTACAGACCTCTGAGAGGAACTATAGATCTCTAGGAGGAACTATAGATCTCTAGGAGGAACTATAGATCTCTAGGAGGAACTATAGATCTCTGTGAGGAACTATAGATCTCTAGGAGGAACTATAGATCTCTGTGAGGAACTATAGATCTCTGTGAGGAACTACAGACCTCTGTGAGGAACTATAGATCTCTGTGAGGAACTTTAGATCTCTGTGAGGAACTTTAGATCTCTGTGAGGAACTTTAGATCTCTGTGAGGAACTATAGATCTCTAGGAGGAACTATAGACCTCTAGGAGGAACTATAGACCTCTAGGAGGAACTATAGACCTCTAGGAGGAACTATAGACCTCTAGGAGGAACTATAGACCTCTAGGAGGAACTATAGACCTCTAGGAGGAACTATAGATCTCTGTGAGGAACTATACATCTCTAGGAGGAACTATAGATCTCTGTGAGGAACTATAGATCTCTAAGAGGAACTATAGACCTCTAGGAGGAACTATAGATCTCTGTGAGGAACTACAGATCTCTGTGAGGAACTACAGACCTCTGTGAGGAACTACAGACCTCTATGAGGAACTATAGACCTCTAAGAGGAACTACAGATCTCTGTGAGGAACTACAGATCTCTGTGAGGAACTATAGATCTCTGTGAGGAACTTTAGATCTCTGTGAGGAACTTTAGATCTCTGTGAGGAACTTTAGATCTCTGTGAGGAACTTTAGATCTCTGTGAGGATCTATAGATCTCTGTGAGGAACTATAGATCTCTAGGAGGAACTATAGATCTCTAGGAGGAACTATACATCTCTGTGAGGATCTATAGATCTCTGTGAGGAACTATAGATCTCTAGGAGGAACTATAGATCTCTAGGAGGAACTATAGATCTCTAGGAGGAACTATAGACCTCTAGGAGGAACTATAGACCTCTAGGAGGAACTATAGACCTCTAGGAGGAACTATAGACCTCTAGGAGGAACTATAGATCTCTGTGAGGAACTATAGATCTCTAGGAGGAACTATAGATCTCTGTGAGGAACTATAGATCTCTGTGAGGAACTATAGATCTCTGTGAGGAACTATAGATCTCTAGGAGGAACTATAGATCTCTGTGAGGAACTATAGATCTCTAGTGAGGAACTATAGATCTCTGTGAGGAACTATAGATCTCTAGTGAGGAACTATAGATCTCTAGGAGGAACTATAGATCTCTAGGAGGAACTATAGATCTCCGTGAGGAACTATAGAT
Organism: Salmo salar; assembly: GCF_965601325.2. Taxonomy (NCBI): domain Eukaryota; kingdom Metazoa; phylum Chordata; class Actinopteri; order Salmoniformes; family Salmonidae; genus Salmo; species Salmo salar. Next base: position 1,118,318 of record NW_027675387.1, read on the forward strand.
CTCTAGGAGGAACTACAGATCTCTGTGAGGAACTATAGATCTCTAGGAGGAACTATAGATCTCTAGGAGGAACTACAGATCTCTGTGAGGAACTATAGACCTCTAGGAGGAACTATAGACCTCTAGGAGGAACTATAGACCTCTAGGAGGAACTATAGACCTCTAGGAGGAACTATAGACCTCTAGGAGGAACTATAGATCTCTAGGAGGAACTATAGATCTCTTGTAGGATCTATAGATCTCTAGGAGGAACTATAGATCTCTAGGAGGAACTATAGATCTCTGTGAGGAACTATAGATCTCTAGGAGGAACTATAGATCTCTAGGAGGAACTATACATCTCTAGGAGGAACTATACATCTCTAGGAGGAACTATAGATCTCTAGGAGGAACTATAGATCTCTAGGAGGAACTATAGATCTCTAGGAGGAACTATAGATCTCTAGGAGGAACTATAGATATCTGTGAGGAACTACAGACCTCTAGGAGGAACTACAGATCTCTGTGAGGAACTATAGATCTCTGTGAGGAACTATAGATCTCTGTGAGGAACTATAGATCTCTGTGAGGAACTATAGATCTCTAGGAGGAACTATAGATCTCTGTGAGGAACTACAGACCTCTGAGAGGAACTATAGATCTCTAGGAGGAACTATAGATCTCTAGGAGGAACTATAGATCTCTAGGAGGAACTATAGATCTCTGTGAGGAACTATAGATCTCTAGGAGGAACTATAGATCTCTGTGAGGAACTATAGATCTCTGTGAGGAACTACAGACCTCTGTGAGGAACTATAGATCTCTGTGAGGAACTTTAGATCTCTGTGAGGAACTTTAGATCTCTGTGAGGAACTTTAGATCTCTGTGAGGAACTATAGATCTCTAGGAGGAACTATAGACCTCTAGGAGGAACTATAGACCTCTAGGAGGAACTACAGATCTCTGTGAGGAACTATAGATCTCTGTGAGGAACTATAGATCTCTGTGAGGAACTATAGATCTCTGTGAGGAACTATAGATCTCTAGGAGGAACTATAGATCTCTGTGAGGAACTATAGATCTCTGTGAGGAACTATAGATCTCTGTGAGGAACTATAGATCTCTGTGAGGAACTATAGATCTCTAGGAGGAACTATAGATCTCTGTGAGGAACTACAGACCTCTGAGAGGAACTATAGATCTCTAGGAGGAACTATAGATCTCTAGGAGGAACTATAGATCTCTAGGAGGAACTATAGATCTCTGTGAGGAACTATAGATCTCTAGGAGGAACTATAGATCTCTGTGAGGAACTATAGATCTCTGTGAGGAACTACAGACCTCTGTGAGGAACTATAGATCTCTGTGAGGAACTATAGATCTCTGTGAGGAACTATAGATCTCTGTGAGGAACTATAGATCTCTGTGAGGAACTATAGATCTCTGTGAGGAACTATAGATCTCTAGGAGGAACTATAGACCTCTAGGAGGAACTATAGACCTCTAGGAGGAACTATAGACCTCTAGGAGGAACTATAGACCTCTAGGAGGAACTATAGACCTCTAGGAGGAACTATAGATCTCTGTGAGGAACTATACATCTCTAGGAGGAACTATAGATCTCTGTGAGGAACTATAGATCTCTAAGAGGAACTATAGACCTCTAGGAGGAACTATAGATCTCTGTGAGGAACTACAGATCTCTGTGAGGAACTACAGACCTCTGTGAGGAACTACAGACCTCTGTGAGGAACTACAGACCTCTGTGAGGAACTATAGACCTCTAAGAGGAACTACAGATCTCTGTGAGGAACTACAGATCTCTGTGAGGAACTATAGATCTCTGTGAGGAACTTTAGATCTCTGTGAGGAACTTTAGATCTCTGTGAGGAACTTTAGATCTCTGTGAGGAACTTTAGATCTCTGTGAGGAACTATAGATCTCTGTGAGGAACTATAGATCTCTAGGAGGAACTATAGATCTCTAGGAGGAACTATACATCTCTGTGAGGATCTATAGATCTCTGTGAGGAACTATAGATCTCTAGGAGGAACTATAGATCTCTAGGAGGAACTATAGACCTCTAGGAGGAACTATAGACCTCTAGGAGGAACTATAGACCTCTAGGAGGAACTATAGACCTCTAGGAGGAACTATAGACCTCTAGGAGGAACTATAGATCTCTGTGAGGAACTATACATCTCTAGGAGGAACTATAGATCTCTGTGAGGAACTATAGATCTCTAAGAGGAACTATAGACCTCTAGGAGGAACTATAGATCTCTGTGAGGAACTACAGATCTCTGTGAGGAACTACAGACCTCTGTGAGGAACTATAGACCTCTAAGAGGAACTATAGACCTCTAAGAGGAACTACAGATCTCTGTGAGGAACTACAGACCTCTGTGAGGAACTATAGATCTCTGTGAGGAACTTTAGATCTCTGTGAGGAACTTTAGATCTCTGTGAGGAACTTTAGATCTCTGTGAGGAACTTTAGATCTCTGTGAGGATCTATAGATCTCTGTGAGGAACTATAGATCTCTAGGAGGAACTATAGATCTCTAGGAGGAACTATACATCTCTGTGAGGATCTATAGATCTCTGTGAGGAACTATAGATCTCTCGGAGGAACTATAGATCTCTAGGAGGAACTATACATCTCTAGGAGGAACTATAGATCTCTGTGAGGAACTATAGATCTCTGTGAGGAACTATAGATCTCTAGGAGGAACTATAGATCTCTAGGAGGAACTATAGATATCTGTGAGGAACTACAGACCTCTAGGAGGAACTACAGATCTCTGTGAGGAACTATAGATCTCTGTGAGGAACTATAGATCTCTGTGAGGAACTATAGATCTCTAGGAGGAACTATAGATCTCTAGGAGGAACTATAGATCTCTGTGAGGAACTATAGATCTCTGTGAGGAACTACAGATCTCTGTGAGGAACTACAGACCTCTGTGAGGAACTATAGACCTCTAGGAGGAACTACAGATCTCTGTGAGGAACTACAGACCTCTGTGAGGAACTATAGATCTCTGTGAGGAACTTTAGATCTCTGTGAGGAACTTTAGATCTCTGTGAGGATGTATAGATCTCTGTGAGGAACTATAGATCTCTAGGAGGAACTATAGATCTCTAGGAGGAACTATAGATCTCTAGGAGGAACTATAGACCTCTAGGAGGAACTATAGACCTCTAGGAGGAACTATAGAACTCTAGGAGGAACTATAGAACTCTAGGAGGAACTATAGACCTCTAGGAGGAACTATAGATCTCTGTGAGGAACTATAGATCTCTGTGAGGAACTACAGACCTCTAGGAGGAACTACAGATCTCTGTGAGGAACTACAGATCTCTAGGAGGAACTACAGATCTCTGTGAGGAACTATAGATCTCTGTGAGGAACTATAGACCTCTAGGAGGAACTATAGACCTCTAGGAGGAACTATAGACCTCTAGGAGGAACTATAGATCTCTAGGAGGAACTATAGACCTCTAGGAGGAACCATAGACCTCTAGGAGGAACCATATACCTCTAGGAGGAACTATAGATCTCTAGGAGGAACTATAGATCTCTTGTAGGAACTATAGATCTCTAGGAGGAACTATAGATCTCTAGGAGGAACTATAGATCTCTGTGAGGAACTATAGATCTCTAGGAGGAACTATAGATCTCTGTGAGGAACTATACATCTCTAGGAGGAACTATAGATCTCTGTGAGGAACTATAGATCTCTAGGAGGAACTATAGACCTCTAGAAGGAACTATAGATCTCTGTGAGGAACTACATATCTCTGTGAGGAACTACAGACCTCTGTGAGGAACTATAGATCTCTAGGAGGAACTACAGATCTCTGTGAGGAACTACAGACCTCTGTGAGGAACTATAGATCTCTGTGAGGAACTTTTTATCTCTGTGAGGAACTTTAGATCTCTGTGAGGATCTATAGATCTCTGTGAGGAACTATAGATCTCTAGGAGGAACTATAGATCTCTAGGAGGAACTATAGATCTCTAGGAGGAACTATAGATCTCTAGGAGGAACTATAGATCTCTGTGAGGAACTATAGATCTCTAGGAGGAACTATAGATCTCTGTGAGGAACTATACATCTCTAGGAGGAACTATAGATCTCTGTGAGGAACTATAGATCTCTGTGAGGAACTATAGATCTCTAGGAGGAACTATAGACCTCTAGAAGGAACTATAGATCTCTGTGAGGAACTACATATCTCTGTGAGGAACTACATTCCTCTGTGAGGAACTATAGACCTCTAGGAGGAACTACAGATCTCTGTGAGGAACTACAGACCTCTGTGAGGAACTATAGATCTCTGTGAGGAACTTTTTATCTCTGTGAGGAACTTTAGATCTCCTGTGAGGAACTATAGATCTCTAGGAGGAACTATAGATCTCTAGGAGGAACTATAGATCTCTAGGAGGAACTATAGATCTCTAGGATCTCTAGGAGGAACTATAGATCTCTAGGAGGAACTATAGATCTCCGTGAGGAACTATAGATCTCTAGGAGGAACTACAGATCTCTGTGAGGAACTATAGATCTCTAGGAGGAACTACAGATCTCTGTGAGGAACTATAGATCTCTGTGAGGAACTATAGACCTCTAGGAGGAACTATAGACCTCTAGGAGGAACTATAGACCTCTAGGAGGAACTATAGACTTCTAGGAGGAACTATAGACCTCTATAGACCTCTAGGAGGAACTATAGACCTCTAGAACTATAGACCTCTAGGAGGAAGTATAGATCTCTAGGAGGAACTATAGATCTCTGTGAGGAACTATAGATCTCTGTGAGGAACTATAGATCTCTAGGAGGAACTATAGATCTCTAGGAGGAACTATAGATATCTGTGAGGAACTACAGACCTCTAGGAGGAACTACAGATCTCTGTGAGGAACTATAGATCTCTGTGAGGAACTATAGATCTCTGTGAGGAACTATAGATCTCTAGGAGGAACTATAGATCTCTAGGAGGAACTATAGATCTCTGTGAGGAACTATAGATCTCTGTGAGGAACTACAGATCTCTGTGAGGAACTACAGACCTCTGTGAGGAACTATAGACCTCTAGGAGGAACTACAGATCTCTGTGAGGAACTACAGACCTCTGTGAGGAACTATAGATCTCTGTGAGGAACTTTAGATCTCTGTGAGGAACTTTAGATCTCTGTGAGGATGTATAGATCTCTGTGAGGAACTATAGATCTCTAGGAGGAACTATAGACCTCTAGGAGGAACTATAGACCTCTAGGAGGAACTATAGATCTCTGTGAGGAACTATAGATCTCTGTGAGGAACTACAGACCTCTAGGAGGAACTACAGATCTCTGTGAGGAACTACAGATCTCTAGGAGGAACTACAGATCTCTGTGAGGAACTATAGATCTCTGTGAGGAACTATAGACCTCTAGGAGGAACTATAGACCTCTAGGAGGAACTATAGACCTCTAGGAGGAACTATAGATCTCTAGGAGGAACTATAGACCTCTAGGAGGAACCATAGACCTCTAGGAAGAACCATATACCTCTAGGAGGAACTATAGATCTCTAGGAGGAACTATAGATCTCTTGTAGGAACTATAGATCTCTAGGAGGAACTATAGATCTCTAGGAGGAACTATAGATCTCTGTGAGGAACTATAGATCTCTAGGAGGAACTATAGATCTCTAGGAGGAACTATAGATCTCTAGGAGGAACTATAGATCTCTGTGAGGAACTATAGATCTCTAGGAGGAACTATAGATCTCTGTGAGGAACTATACATCTCTAGGAGGAACTATAGATCTCTGTGAGGAACTATAGATCTCTGTGAGGAACTATAGATCTCTAGGAGGAACTATAGACCTCTAGAAGGAACTATAGATCTCTGTGAGGAACTACATATCTCTGTGAGGAACTACATTCCTCTGTGAGGAACTATAGACCTCTAGGAGGAACTACAGATCTCTGTGAGGAACTACAGACCTCTGTGAGGAACTATAGATCTCTGTGAGGAACTTTTTATCTCTGTGAGGAACTTTAGATCTCCTGTGAGGAACTATAGATCTCTAGGAGGAACTATAGATCTCTAGGAGGAACTATAGATCTCTAGGAGGAACTATAGATCTCTAGGATCTCTAGGAGGAACTATAGATCTCTAGGAGGAACTATAGATCTCCGTGAGGAACTATAGATCTCTAGGAGGAACTACAGATCTCTGTGAGGAACTATAGATCTCTAGGAGGAACTACAGATCTCTGTGAGGAACTATAGATCTCTGTGAGGAACTATAGACCTCTAGGAGGAACTATAGACCTCTAGGAGGAACTATAGACCTCTAGGAGGAACTATAGACTTCTAGGAGGAACTATAGACCTCTATAGACCTCTAGGAGGAACTATAGACCTCTAGAACTATAGACCTCTAGGAGGAAGTATAGATCTCTAGGAGGAACTATAGATCTCTGTGAGGAACTATAGATCTCTGTGAGGAACTATAGATCTCTAGGAGGAACTATAGATCTCTAGGAGGAACTATAGATATCTGTGAGGAACTACAGACCTCTAGGAGGAACTACAGATCTCTGTGAGGAACTATAGATCTCTGTGAGGAACTATAGATCTCTGTGAGGAACTATAGATCTCTAGGAGGAACTATAGATCTCTAGGAGGAACTATAGATCTCTGTGAGGAACTATAGATCTCTGTGAGGAACTACAGATCTCTGTGAGGAACTACAGACCTCTGTGAGGAACTATAGACCTCTAGGAGGAACTACAGATCTCTGTGAGGAACTACAGACCTCTGTGAGGAACTATAGATCTCTGTGAGGAACTTTAGATCTCTGTGAGGAACTTTAGATCTCTGTGAGGATGTATAGATCTCTGTGAGGAACTATAGATCTCTAGGAGGAACTATAGATCTCTAGGAGGAACTATAGATCTCTAGGAGGAACTATAGACCTCTAGGAGGAACTATAGATCTCTGTGAGGAACTATAGATCTCTGTGAGGAACTACAGACCTCTAGGAGGAACTACAGATCTCTGTGAGGAACTACAGATCTCTAGGAGGAACTACAGATCTCTGTGAGGAACTATAGATCTCTGTGAGGAACTATAGACCTCTAGGAGGAACTATAGACCTCTAGGAGGAACTATAGACCTCTAGGAGGAACTATAGATCTCTAGGAGGAACTATAGACCTCTAGGAGGAACCATAGACCTCTAGGAAGAACCATATACCTCTAGGAGGAACTATAGATCTCTAGGAGGAACTATAGATCTCTTGTAGGAACTATAGATCTCTAGGAGGAACTATAGATCTCTAGGAGGAACTATAGATCTCTGTGAGGAACTATAGATCTCTAGGAGGAACTATAGATCTCTGTGAGGAACTATACATCTCTAGGAGGAACTATAGATCTCTGTGAGGAACTATAGATCTCTAGGAGGAACTATAGACCTCTAGAAGGAACTATAGATCTCTGTGAGGAACTACATATCTCTGTGAGGAACTACAGACCTCTGTGAGGAACTATAGATCTCTAGGAGGAACTACAGATCTCTGTGAGGAACTACAGACCTCTGTGAGGAACTATAGATCTCTGTGAGGAACTTTTTATCTCTGTGAGGAACTTTAGATCTCTGTGAGGATCTATAGATCTCTGTGAGGAACTATAGATCTCTAGGAGGAACTATAGATCTCTAGGAGGAACTATAGATCTCTAGGAGGAACTATAGATCTCTGTGAGGAACTATAGATCTCTAGGAGGAACTATAGATCTCTGTGAGGAACTATACATCTCTAGGAGGAACTATAGATCTCTGTGAGGAACTATAGATCTCTGTGAGGAACTATAGATCTCTAGGAGGAACTATAGACCTCTAGAAGGAACTATAGATCTCTGTGAGGAACTACATATCTCTGTGAGGAACTACATTCCTCTGTGAGGAACTATAGACCTCTAGGAGGAACTACAGATCTCTGTGAGGAACTACAGACCTCTGTGAGGAACTATAGATCTCTGTGAGGAACTTTTTATCTCTGTGAGGAACTTTAGATCTCCTGTGAGGAACTATAGATCTCTAGGAGGAACTATAGATCTCTAGGAGGAACTATAGATCTCTAGGAGGAACTATAGATCTCTAGGATCTCTAGGAGGAACTATAGATCTCTAGGAGGAACTATAGATCTCCGTGAGGAACTATAGATCTCTAGGAGGAACTACAGATCTCTGTGAGGAACTATAGATCTCTAGGAGGAACTACAGATCTCTGTGAGGAACTATAGATCTCTGTGAGGAACTATAGACCTCTAGGAGGAACTATAGACCTCTAGGAGGAACTATAGACCTCTAGGAGGAACTATAGACCTCTAGGAGGAACTATAGACCTCTAGGAGGAACTATAGACCTCTATAGACCTCTAGGAGGAACTATAGACCTCTAGAACTATAGACCTCTAGGAGGAAGTATAGATCTCTAGGAGGAACTATAGATCTCTAGGAGGAACTATAGATCTCTATGAGGAACTATAGATCTCTAGGAGGAACTATAGATCTCTGTGAGGAACTTTAGATCTCGGTGAGGATCTATAGATCTCTGTGAGGAACTATAGATCTCTAGGAGGAACTATAGATCTCTAGGAGGAACTATACATCTCTGTGAGGATCTATAGATCTCTGTGAGGAACTATAGATCTCTAGGAGGAACTATAGATCTCTAGGAGGAACTATAGATCTCTAGGAGGAACTATAGACCTCTAGGAGGAACTATAGACCTCTAGGAGGAACTATAGACCTCTAGGAGGAACTATAGACCTCTAGGAGGAACTATAGACCTCTAGGAGGAACTATAGATCTCTGTGAGGAACTATACATCTCTAGGAGGAACTATAGATCTCTGTGAGGAACTATAGATCTCTAAGAGGAACTATAGACCTCTAGGAGGAACTATAGATCTCTGTGAGGAACTACAGATCTCTGTGAGGAACTACAGACCTCTGTGAGGAACTATAGACCTCTAAGAGGAACTATAGACCTCTAAGAGGAACTACAGATCTCTGTGAGGAACTACAGACCTCTGTGAGGAACTATAGATCTCTGTGAGGAACTTTAGATCTCTGTGAGGAACTTTAGATCTCTGTGAGGAACTTTAGATCTCTGTGAGGATCTATAGATCTCTGTGAGGAACTATAGATCTCTAGGAGGAACTATAGATCTCTAGGAGGAACTATACATCTCTGTGAGGATCTATAGATCTCTGTGAGGAACTATAGATCTCTAGGAGGAACTATAGATCTCTAGGAGGAACTATACATCTCTAGGAGGAACTATAGATCTCTGTGAGGAACTATAGATCTCTGTGAGGAACTATAGATCTCTAGGAGGAACTATAGATCTCTAGGAGGAACTATAGATATCTGTGAGGAACTACAGACCTCTAGGAGGAACTACAGATCTCTGTGAGGAACTATAGATCTCTGTGAGGAACTATAGATCTCTGTGAGGAACTATAGATCTCTAGGAGGAACTATAGATCTCTAGGAGGAACTATAGATCTCTGTGAGGAACTATAGATCTCTGTGAGGAACTACAGATCTCTGTGAGGAACTACAGACCTCTGTGAGGAACTATAGACCTCTAGGAGGAACTACAGATCTCTGTGAGGAACTACAGACCTCTGTGAGGAACTATAGATCTCTGTGAGGAACTTTAGATCTCTGTGAGGAACTTTAGATCTCTGTGAGGATGTATAGATCTCTGTGAGGAACTATAGATCTCTAGGAGGAACTATAGATCTCTAGGAGGAACTATAGATCTCTAGGAGGAACTATAGACCTCTAGGAGGAACTATAGAACTCTAGGAGGAACTATAGAACTCTAGGAGGAACTATAGACCTCTAGGAGGAACTATAGATCTCTGTGAGGAACTTTAGATCTCTGTGAGGAACTACAGACCTCTAGGAGGAACTACAGATCTCTGTGAGGAACTACAGATCTCTAGGAGGAACTACAGATCTCTGTGAGGAACTATAGATCTCTGTGAGGAACTATAGACCTCTAGGAGGAACTATAGATCTCTGTGAGGAACTATAGATCTCTAGGAGGAACTATAGATCTCTAGGAGGAACTATACATCTCTGTGAGGATCTATAGATCTCTGTGAGGAACTATAGATCTCTAGGAGGAACTATAGATCTCTAGGAGGAACTATACATCTCTAGGAGGAACTATAGATCTCTGTGAGGAACTATAGATCTCTGTGAGGAACTATAGATCTCTAGGAGGAACTATACATCTCTAGGAGGAACTATAGATCTCTGTGAGGAACTATAGATCTCTGTGAGGAACTATAGATCTCTAGGAGGAACTATAGATCTCTAGGAGGAACTATAGATATCTGTGAGGAACTACAGACCTCTAGGAGGAACTACAGATCTCTGTGAGGAACTATAGATCTCTGTGAGGAACTATAGATCTCTGTGAGGAACTATAGATCTCTAGGAGGAACTATAGATCTCTAGGAGGAACTATAGATCTCTGTGAGGAACTATAGATCTCTGTGAGGAACTACAGATCTCTGTGAGGAACTACAGACCTCTGTGAGGAACTATAGACCTCTAGGAGGAACTACAGATCTCTGTGAGGAACTACAGACCTCTGTGAGGAACTATAGATCTCTGTGAGGAACTTTAGATCTCTGTGAGGAACTTTAGATCTCTGTGAGGATGTATAGATCTCTGTGAGGAACTATAGATCTCTAGGAGGAACTATAGATCTCTAGGAGGAACTATAGATCTCTAGGAGGAACTATAGACCTCTAGGAGGAACTATAGAACTCTAGGAGGAACTATAGAACTCTAGGAGGAACTATAGACCTCTAGGAGGAACTATAGATCTCTGTGAGGAACTATAGATCTCTGTGAGGAACTACAGACCTCTAGGAGGAACTACAGATCTCTGTGAGGAACTACAGATCTCTAGGAGGAACTACAGATCTCTGTGAGGAACTATAGATCTCTGTGAGGAACTATAGACCTCTAGGAGGAACTATAGACCTCTAGGAGGAACTATAGATCTCTAGGAGGAACTATAGACCTCTAGGAGGAACCATAGACCTCTAGGAGGAACCATATACCTCTAGGAGGAACTATAGATCTCTAGGAGGAACTATAGATCTCTTGTAGGAACTATAGATCTCTAGGAGGAACTATAGATCTCTAGGAGGAACTATAGATCTCTGTGAGGAACTATAGATCTCTAGGAGGAACTATAGATCTCTGTGAGGAACTATACATCTCTAGGAGGAACTATAGATCTCTGTGAGGAACTATAGATCTCTAGGAGGAACTATAGACCTCTAGAATGAACTATAGATCTCTGTGAGGAACTACATATCTCTGTGAGGAACTACAGACCTCTGTGAGGAACTATAGATCTCTAGGAGGAACTACAGATCTCTGTGAGGAACTACAGACATCTGTGAGGAACTATAGATCTCTGTGAGGAACTTTTTATCTCTGTGAGGAACTTTAGATCTCTGTGAGGATCTATAGATCTCTGTGAGGAACTATAGATCTCTAGGAGGAACTATAGATCTCTAGGAGGAACTATAGATCTCTAGGAGGAACTATAGATCTCTAGGAGGAACTATAGATCTCTGTGAGGAACTATAGATCTCTAGGAGGAACTATAGATCTCTGTGAGGAACTATACATCTCTAGGAGGAACTATAGATCTCTGTGAGGAACTATAGATCTCTAGGAGGAACTATAGACCTCTAGAAGGAACTATAGATCTCTGTGAGGAACTACATATCTCTGTGAGGAACTACATTCCTCTGTGAGGAACTATAGACCTCTAGGAGGAACTACAGATCTCTGTGAGGAACTACAGACCTCTGTGAGGAACTATAGATCTCTGTGAGGAACTTTTTATCTCTGTGAGGAACTTTAGATCTCCTGTGAGGAACTATAGATCTCTAGGAGGAACTATAGATCTCTAGGAGGAACTATAGATCTCTAGGAGGAACTATAGATCTCTAGGAGGAACTATAGATCTCTAGGATCTCTAGGAGGAACTATAGATCTCTAGGAGGAACTATAGATCTCCGTGAGGAACTATAGATCTCTAGGAGGAACTACAGATCTCTGTGAGGAACTATAGATCTCTAGGAGGAACTACAGATCTCTGTGAGGAACTATAGATCTCTGTGAGGAACTATAGACCTCTAGGAGGAACTATAGACCTCTAGGAGGAACTATAGACCTCTAGGAGGAACTATAGACCTCTATAGACCTCTAGGAGGAACTATAGACCTCTAGAACTATAGACCTCTAGGAGGAAGTATAGATCTCTAGGAGGAACTATAGATCTCTAGGAGGAACTATAGATCTCTAGGAGGAACTATAGATCTCTAGGAGGAACTATAGATCTCTAGGAGGAACTATACATCTCTAGGAGGAACTATAGATCTCTGTGAGGAACTATAGATCTCTAGGAGGAACTATAGATCTCTAGGAGGAACTATAGATCTCTAGGAGGAACTATAGATATCTGTGAGGAACTACAGACCTCTAGGAGGAACTACAGATCTCTGTGAGGAACTATAGATCTCCGTGAGGAACTATAGATCTCTAGGAGGAACTACAGATCTCTGTGAGGAACTATAGATCTCTGTGAGGAACTATAGATCTCTGTGAGGAACTATAGACCTCTAGGAGGAACTATAGACCTCTAGGAGGAACTATAGACCTCTAGGAGGAACTATAGACCTCTAGGAGGAACTATAGACCTCTAGGAGGAACTATAGACCTCTAGGAGGAACTATAGACCTCTATAGACCTCTAGGAGGAACTATAGACCTCTATAGACCTCTAGGAGGAACTATAGACCTCTATAGACCTCTAGGAGGAACTATAGACCTCTATAGACCTCTAGGAGGAACTATAGACCTCTAGGAGGAACTATAGACCTCTAGGAGGAACTATAGACCTCTAGGAGGAACTATAGACCTCTAGGAGGAAGTATAGATCTCTAGGAGGAACTATAGATCTCTGTGAGGAACTATAGAGCTCTAGGTGGAACTATAGATCTCTAGGAGGAACTATACATCTCTAGGAGGAACTATAGATCTCTGTGAGGAACTATAGATCTCTAGGAGGAACTATAGATCTCTAGGAGGAACTATAGATCTCTAGGAGGAACTATAGATCTCTGTGAGGAACTATAGATCTCTGAGAGGAACTATAGATCTCTAGGAGGAACTATAGATCTCTAGGAGGAACTATAGATCTCTAGGAGGAACTATAGATCTCTGTGAGGAACTATAGATCTCTAGGAGGAACTATAGATCTCTGTGAGGAACTACAGACCTCTGTGAGGAACTATAGACCTCTAGGAGGAACTACAGATCTCTGTGAGGAACTACAGACCTCTGTGAGGAACTACAGACCTCTGTGAGGAACTATAGATCTCTGTGAGGAACTATAGATCTCTGTGAGGAACTACAGATCTCTGTGAGGAACTATAGATCTCTGTGAGGAACTATAGACCTCTAGGAGGAACTATAGACCTCTAGGAGGAACTATAGACCTCTAGGAGGAACTATAGACCTCTAGGAGGAACTATAGACCTCTAGGAGGAACTATATACCTCTAGGAGGAACTATATACCTCTAGGAGGAACTATAGATCTCTAGGAGGAACTATAGATCTCTTGTAGGAACTATAGATCTCTAGGAGGAACTATAGATCTCTGTGAGGAACAATACATCTCTAGGAGGAACTATAGATCTCTGTGAGGAACTATAGATCTCTAGGAGGAACTATCGACCTCTAGGAGGAACTTTAGATCTCTGTGAGGAAATTTAGATCTCTGTGAGGAACTATAGATCTCTGTGAGGAACTATAGATCTCTAGGAGGAACTATAGATCTCTAGGAGGAACTATAGATCTCTATGAAGAACTATAGATCTCTAGGATGTCTAGGAGGAACTACAGATCTCTATGAAGAACTATAGATCTCTAGGATGTCTAGGAGGAACTATAGATCTCTAGGAGGAACTATAGATCTCTGTGAGGAACTATAGATCTCTGAGAGGAACTATAGATCTCTAGGAGGAACTATAGATCTCTAGGAGGAACTATAGATCTCTAGGAGGAACTATAGATCTCTGTGAGGAACTATAGATCTCTAGGAGGAACTATAGATCTCTGTGAGGAACTACAGACCTCTGTGAGGAACTATAGACCTCTAGGAGGAACTACAGATCTCTGTGAGGAACTACAGACCTCTGTGAGGAACTACAGACCTCTGTGAGGAACTATAGATCTCTGTGAGGAACTATAGATCTCTGTGAGGAACTACAGATCTCTGTGAGGAACTATAGATCTCTGTGAGGAACTATAGACCTCTAGGAGGAACTATAGACCTCTAGGAGGAACTATAGACCTCTAGGAGGAACTATAGACCTCTAGGAGGAACTATAGACCTCTAGGAGGAACTATATACCTCTAGGAGGAACTATATACCTCTAGGAGGAACTATAGATCTCTAGGAGGAACTATAGATCTCTTGTAGGAACTATAGATCTCTAGGAGGAACTATAGATCTCTGTGAGGAACAATACATCTCTAGGAGGAACTATAGATCTCTGTGAGGAACTATAGATCTCTAGGAGGAACTATCGACCTCTAGGAGGAACTTTAGATCTCTGTGAGGAAATTTAGATCTCTGTGAGGAACTATAGATCTCTGTGAGGAACTATAGATCTCTAGGAGGAACTATAGATCTCTAGGAGGAACTATAGATCTCTATGAAGAACTATAGATCTCTAGGATGTCTAGGAGGAACTACAGATCTCTATGAAGAACTATAGATCTCTAGGATGTCTAGGAGGAACTATAGATCTCTAGGAGGAACTATAGATCTCCGTGAGGAACTATAGATCTCTAGGAGGAACTATAGATCTCTAGGAGGAACTACAGATCTCTGTGAGGAACTATAGATCGCTGTGAGGAACTATAGACCTCTAGGAGGAACTATAGACCTCTATAGACCTCTAGAAGGAACTATAGACCTCTAGGAGGAACTATAGACCTCTAGGAGGAAGTATAGATCTCTAGGAGGAACTATAGATCTCTGTGAGGAACTATAGATCTCTAGGAAGAACTATAGATCTCTAGGAGGAACTATAGATCTCTAGGAGGAACTATAGATCTCTAGGAGGAACTATAGATCTCTAGGAGGAACTATAGATCTCTAGGAGGAACTACAGACCTCTAGGAGGAACTACAGATCTCTGTGAGGAACTAAACATCTCTAGGAGGAACTATAGATCTCTGTGAGGAACTATAGATCTCTAGGAGGAACTATAGATCTCTAGGAGGAACTATAGATCTCTAGGAGGAACTATAGATCTCTAGGAGGAACTATAGATCTCTAGGAGGAACTACAGACCTCTAGGAGGAACTACATATCTCTGTGAGGAACTATAGATCTCTGTGAGGAACTATAGATCTCTGTGAGGAACTATAGATCTCTGTGAGGAACTATAGATCTCTAGGAGGAACTATAGATCTCTAGGAGGAACTATAGATCTCTGTGAGTAACTATAGAACTCTGAGAGGAACTATAGATCTCTAGGAGGAACTATAGATCTCTAGGAGGAACTATAGAACTCTAGGAGGAACTATAGAACTCTAGGAGGAACTATAGACCTCTAGGAGGAACTATAGATCTCTGTGAGGAACTATAGATCTCTGTGAGGAACTACAGACCTCTAGGAGGAACTACAGATCTCTGTGAGGAACTACAGATCTCTAGGAGGAACTACAGATCTCTGTGAGGAACTATAGATCTCTGTGAGGAACTATAGACCTCTAGGAGGAACTATAGATCTCTGTGAGGAACTATAGATCTCTAGGAGGAACTATAGATCTCTAGGAGGAACTATACATCTCTGTGAGGATCTATAGATCTCTGTGAGGAACTATAGATCTCTAGGAGGAACTATAGATCTCTAGGAGGAACTATACATCTCTAGGAGGAACTATAGATCTCTGTGAGGAACTATAGATCTCTGTGAGGAACTATAGATCTCTAGGAGGAACTATACATCTCTAGGAGGAACTATAGATCTCTGTGAGGAACTATAGATCTCTGTGAGGAACTATAGATCTCTAGGAGGAACTATAGATCTCTAGGAGGAACTATAGATATCTGTGAGGAACTACAGACCTCTAGGAGGAACTACAGATCTCTGTGAGGAACTATAGATCTCTGTGAGGAACTATAGATCTCTGTGAGGAACTATAGATCTCTAGGAGGAACTATAGATCTCTAGGAGGAACTATAGATCTCTGTGAGGAACTATAGATCTCTGTGAGGAACTACAGATCTCTGTGAGGAACTACAGACCTCTGTGAGGAACTATAGACCTCTAGGAGGAACTACAGATCTCTGTGAGGAACTACAGACCTCTGTGAGGAACTATAGATCTCTGTGAGGAACTTTAGATCTCTGTGAGGAACTTTAGATCTCTGTGAGGATGTATAGATCTCTGTGAGGAACTATAGATCTCTAGGAGGAACTATAGATCTCTAGGAGGAACTATAGATCTCTAGGAGGAACTATAGACCTCTAGGAGGAACTATAGAACTCTAGGAGGAACTATAGAACTCTAGGAGGAACTATAGACCTCTAGGAGGAACTATAGATCTCTGTGAGGAACTATAGATCTCTGTGAGGAACTACAGACCTCTAGGAGGAACTACAGATCTCTGTGAGGAACTACAGATCTCTAGGAGGAACTACAGATCTCTGTGAGGAACTATAGATCTCTGTGAGGAACTATAGACCTCTAGGAGGAACTATAGACCTCTAGGAGGAACTATAGATCTCTAGGAGGAACTATAGACCTCTAGGAGGAACCATAGACCTCTAGGAGGAACCATATACCTCTAGGAGGAACTATAGATCTCTAGGAGGAACTATAGATCTCTTGTAGGAACTATAGATCTCTAGGAGGAACTATAGATCTCTAGGAGGAACTATAGATCTCTGTGAGGAACTATAGATCTCTAGGAGGAACTATAGATCTCTGTGAGGAACTATACATCTCTAGGAGGAACTATAGATCTCTGTGAGGAACTATAGATCTCTAGGAGGAACTATAGACCTCTAGAATGAACTATAGATCTCTGTGAGGAACTACATATCTCTGTGAGGAACTACAGACCTCTGTGAGGAACTATAGATCTCTAGGAGGAACTACAGATCTCTGTGAGGAACTACAGACATCTGTGAGGAACTATAGATCTCTGTGAGGAACTTTTTATCTCTGTGAGGAACTTTAGATCTCTGTGAGGATCTATAGATCTCTGTGAGGAACTATAGATCTCTAGGAGGAACTATAGATCTCTAGGAGGAACTATAGATCTCTAGGAGGAACTATAGATCTCTAGGAGGAACTATAGATCTCTGTGAGGAACTATAGATCTCTAGGAGGAACTATAGATCTCTGTGAGGAACTATACATCTCTAGGAGGAACTATAGATCTCTGTGAGGAACTATAGATCTCTAGGAGGAACTATAGACCTCTAGAAGGAACTATAGATCTCTGTGAGGAACTACATATCTCTGTGAGGAACTACATTCCTCTGTGAGGAACTATAGACCTCTAGGAGGAACTACAGATCTCTGTGAGGAACTACAGACCTCTGTGAGGAACTATAGATCTCTGTGAGGAACTTTTTATCTCTGTGAGGAACTTTAGATCTCCTGTGAGGAACTATAGATCTCTAGGAGGAACTATAGATCTCTAGGAGGAACTATAGATCTCTAGGAGGAACTATAGATCTCTAGGAGGAACTATAGATCTCTAGGATCTCTAGGAGGAACTATAGATCTCTAGGAGGAACTATAGATCTCCGTGAGGAACTATAGATCTCTAGGAGGAACTACAGATCTCTGTGAGGAACTATAGATCTCTAGGAGGAACTACAGATCTCTGTGAGGAACTATAGATCTCTGTGAGGAACTATAGACCTCTAGGAGGAACTATAGACCTCTAGGAGGAACTATAGACCTCTAGGAGGAACTATAGACCTCTAGGAGGAACTATAGACCTCTATAGACCTCTAGGAGGAACTATAGACCTCTAGAACTATAGACCTCTAGGAGGAAGTATAGATCTCTAGGAGGAACTATAGATCTCTAGGAGGAACTATAGATCTCTAGGAGGAACTATAGATCTCTAGGAGGAACTATAGATCTCTAGGAGGAACTATACATCTCTAGGAGGAACTATAGATCTCTGTGAGGAACTATAGATCTCTAGGAGGAACTATAGATCTCTAGGAGGAACTATAGATCTCTAGGAGGAACTATAGATATCTGTGAGGAACTACAGACCTCTAGGAGGAACTACAGATCTCTGTGAGGAACTATAGATCTCCGTGAGGAACTATAGATCTCTAGGAGGAACTACAGATCTCTGTGAGGAACTATAGATCTCTGTGAGGAACTATAGATCTCTGTGAGGAACTATAGACCTCTAGGAGGAACTATAGACCTCTAGGAGGAACTATAGACCTCTAGGAGGAACTATAGACCTCTAGGAGGAACTATAGACCTCTAGGAGGAACTATAGACCTCTAGGAGGAACTATAGACCTCTATAGACCTCTAGGAGGAACTATAGACCTCTATAGACCTCTAGGAGGAACTATAGACCTCTATAGACCTCTAGGAGGAACTATAGACCTCTATAGACCTCTAGGAGGAACTATAGACCTCTAGGAGGAACTATAGACCTCTAGGAGGAACTATAGACCTCTAGGAGGAACTATAGACCTCTAGGAGGAAGTATAGATCTCTAGGAGGAACTATAGATCTCTGTGAGGAACTATAGAGCTCTAGGTGGAACTATAGATCTCTAGGAGGAACTATACATCTCTAGGAGGAACTATAGATCTCTGTGAGGAACTATAGATCTCTAGGAGGAACTATAGATCTCTAGGAGGAACTATAGATCTCTAGGAGGAACTATAGATCTCTGTGAGGAACTATAGATCTCTGAGAGGAACTATAGATCTCTAGGAGGAACTATAGATCTCTAGGAGGAACTATAGATCTCTAGGAGGAACTATAGATCTCTGTGAGGAACTATAGATCTCTAGGAGGAACTATAGATCTCTGTGAGGAACTACAGACCTCTGTGAGGAACTATAGACCTCTAGGAGGAACTACAGATCTCTGTGAGGAACTACAGACCTCTGTGAGGAACTACAGACCTCTGTGAGGAACTATAGATCTCTGTGAGGAACTATAGATCTCTGTGAGGAACTACAGATCTCTGTGAGGAACTATAGATCTCTGTGAGGAACTATAGACCTCTAGGAGGAACTATAGACCTCTAGGAGGAACTATAGACCTCTAGGAGGAACTATAGACCTCTAGGAGGAACTATAGACCTCTAGGAGGAACTATATACCTCTAGGAGGAACTATATACCTCTAGGAGGAACTATAGATCTCTAGGAGGAACTATAGATCTCTTGTAGGAACTATAGATCTCTAGGAGGAACTATAGATCTCTGTGAGGAACAATACATCTCTAGGAGGAACTATAGATCTCTGTGAGGAACTATAGATCTCTAGGAGGAACTATCGACCTCTAGGAGGAACTTTAGATCTCTGTGAGGAAATTTAGATCTCTGTGAGGAACTATAGATCTCTGTGAGGAACTATAGATCTCTAGGAGGAACTATAGATCTCTAGGAGGAACTATAGATCTCTATGAAGAACTATAGATCTCTAGGATGTCTAGGAGGAACTACAGATCTCTATGAAGAACTATAGATCTCTAGGATGTCTAGGAGGAACTATAGATCTCTAGGAGGAACTATAGATCTCCGTGAGGAACTATAGATCTCTAGGAGGAACTATAGATCTCTAGGAGGAACTACAGATCTCTGTGAGGAACTATAGATCGCTGTGAGGAACTATAGACCTCTAGGAGGAACTATAGACCTCTATAGACCTCTAGAAGGAACTATAGACCTCTAGGAGGAACTATAGACCTCTAGGAGGAAGTATAGATCTCTAGGAGGAACTATAGATCTCTGTGAGGAACTATAGATCTCTAGGAAGAACTATAGATCTCTAGGAGGAACTATAGATCTCTAGGAGGAACTATAGATCTCTAGGAGGAACTATAGATCTCTAGGAGGAACTATAGATCTCTAGGAGGAACTACAGACCTCTAGGAGGAACTACAGATCTCTGTGAGGAACTAAACATCTCTAGGAGGAACTATAGATCTCTGTGAGGAACTATAGATCTCTAGGAGGAACTATAGATCTCTAGGAGGAACTATAGATCTCTAGGAGGAACTATAGATCTCTAGGAGGAACTATAGATCTCTAGGAGGAACTACAGACCTCTAGGAGGAACTACATATCTCTGTGAGGAACTATAGATCTCTGTGAGGAACTATAGATCTCTGTGAGGAACTATAGATCTCTGTGAGGAACTATAGATCTCTAGGAGGAACTATAGATCTCTAGGAGGAACTATAGATCTCTGTGAGTAACTATAGAACTCTGAGAGGAACTATAGATCTCTAGGAGGAACTATAGATCTCTAGGAGGAACTATAGACCTCTGTGAGGAACTATAGACCTCTGTGAGGAACTATAGACCTCTGTGAGGAACTATAGACCTCTGTGAGGAACTACAGACCTCTAGGAGGAACTACAGATCTCTGTGAGGAACTTTAGATCTCTGTGAGGAACTATAGATCTCTGTGAGGAACTATAGATCTCTAGGAGGAACTATCGACCTCTAGGAGGAACTTTAGATCTCTGTGAGGAAATTTAGATCTCTGTGAGGAACTATAGATCTCTGTGAGGAACTATAGATCTCTAGGAGGAACTATAGATCTCTAGGAGGAACTATAGATCTCTATGAAGAACTATAGATCTCTAGGATGTCTAGGAGGAACTATAGATCTCTAGGAGGAACTATAGATCTCTGAGAGGAACTATAGATCTCTGAGAGGAACTATAGATCTCTAGGAGGAACTATAGATCTCTAGGAGGAACTATAGATCTCTAGGAGGAACTATAGATCTCTAGGAGGAACTATAGATCTCTAGGAGGAACTATAGATCTCTGTGAGGAACTATAGATCTCTAGGAGGAACTATAGACCTCTAGGAGGAACTATAGATCTCTAGGAGGAACTATAGATCTCTGTGAGGAACTATAGACCTCTAGGAGGAACTATAGACCTCTAGGAGGAACTATAGACCTCTGTGAGGAACTATAGATCTCTGTGAGGAACTATAGATCTCTGTGAGGAACTATAGATCTCTGTGAGGAACTACAGATCTCTGTGAGGAACTACAGACCTCTGTGAGGAACTATAGACCTCTAGGAGGAACTACAGATCTCTGTGAGGAACTACAGACCTCTGTGAGGAACTATAGATCTCTGTGAGGAACTTTAGATCTCTGTGAGGAACTTTAAATCTCTGTGAGGAGCTATAGATCTCTGTGAGGAACTATAGATCTCTAGGAGGAACTATAGATCTCTAGGAGGAACTATAGATCTTTAGGAGGAACTATAGATCTCTAGGAGGAACTACAGACCTCTAGGAGGAACTGCAGATCTCTGTGAGGAACTACAGACCTCTAGGAGGAACTATAGATCTCTAGGAGGAACTATAGATCTCTGTGAGGAACTATAGAGCTCTGTGAGGAACTATAGATGTCTGTGAGGAACTATAGATCTCTAGGAGGAACTATAGGTCTCTGTGAGGAACTATAGATCTCTGTGAGGTACTATAGATCTTTAGGAGGAACTATAGATCTCTATGTTACTATCCAAACATCAGATTAAGACTCAGTCACACAACTCTCATCACAGTCACACAACTCTCATATCACAGTCACACAATGCTATTCCCAAACATACCTAATCAATTAGTTGTTTTTCAACAATATTTTAACCTGCAGGAATATCTTCACATTTCTATCTCATGGTTAGTTCCTAGGATAATGTAACTCATACATGTACATATTTCAATACTTCTAAAATGGGGTCCAGGTTTAAACAATTACAGGTGCACCTTACTAGCTTATACTATATCATAAATGGTCTTAACTAGTAAACACAGATTCTAGTTTTCATCCAGTTCACACAGATAGCTGACTCAGCCTCAGAGCCTACTGCCTCGGCCCTGTTTACACCTCCAAGGTCCCCCCCTCACACAGGAAAACACACTCAGAGCCTACGAGGCTTTTCTAGAAACTACACTTTGTGTGTTTCACTCACCTCATTCTTTTTTAAAAACTACATTCGAGATGTGGTATCCACTCAGATCAAAGGTGGGTCCATCTGCGCCGTTCCCGAAGTGTGGTCTACCAAGTTAGAGGGATCCCTCGTGCACCATTTACCCAGGTCGTCAGGAGCGGTCACCAAGTCAAGATTCACATTCCCATCGCCAAATGTGGTTCTTAATTTCTTTAATATCAAATGAGGAGACAAACTTATGACACAAGTCAGAGTTATTCTTAAAATCAATCTTTATTCACTTATAAGGTGAATAAATTGTTCCGGAACTCCAATTTGAGCAGCAGCAGCTGAAAAATGAGCTCCTACAAATATTGAAATTTACATGGTTTTTAGAGTGAAGTACATCGGAAAAAAGCAAAAGAAAACTGCAAGACTGAATAGGAGAAAAAACAAGCAACAAACAAAGAAGATAGGCTTTTGAAAAATAACTATTTTTCATAAAATTGTAGTTATCTTAGCTAGCTGAATTGTTTACCAGTTGCTAAGCAGTTGCTAGGGACTCTTTTGGAAGAAGCTAGCTAGCTAACGAAGAACAACAAAGAATATCTAGTTAACCTGTTAAGGATAGGGGGCAGTATTGACACGGCTGGATAAAAAACATACCCGATTTAATCTGGTTACCACTCCTACCCAGTAACTAGAATATGCATATACTTATTACATATGGATAGAAAACACCCTACATTTTCTAAAACTGTTTGAATGGTGTCTGTGAGTATAACAGAACTCAAATGGCAGGTCAAAACCTGAGAGATTCCTTTACAGGAAGTGGCCTGTCTGACCATTTCTTGAACTTGTTTTCCATCTCTATCATTTACTAAGGATCTCTGCTCTAACGTGACACTTCCCACGTCGTCCATAGGCGCTCAGAGCCCGGGAAAAAACAGAATGTCGTCATTCCAGCCCCAGGCTGAAACACATTATCGCCTTTCTCAAGTGGCCGATCAAGGGACACTGGCTTATGCGCGTGACCCCGACCGCCCCCGCCTTTGGGATTTTTTTCCTCTGTTTGCCGAAAAGGAGATTCCCTGTCGGAATATTATCGCTTTTCTACGAGAAAAATGTCGCAAAAATTGATTTTAAACAGCGGTTGACATGCTTCGAAGTACGGTAATGGAATACTTAGAATTTTATTGTCACGAATTGCGCCATGCGCGCGACACTTCTTTACTATTTCGGATAGTGTCTGGAACGCACGAACAAAACGCCGCTATTCGGATATAACGATGGATTATTTTGGACCAAACCAACATTTGTTATTGAAGTAGCAGTCCTGGGTGTGAATTCTGACGAAGACAACAAAAGGTAATCAAACTTTTATAATAGTAAATATGATTATGGTGAGTGCTAAACTTGCCGGGTGTCTAAATAGCGAGCCCGTGATGCCTGGGCTATGTACTTAGAATATTGCAAAATGTGCTTTCACCAAAAAGCTATTTTAAAATCGGACATATCGAGTGCATAGAGGAGGTCTGTATCTATAATTCTTAAAATAATTGTTATGCTTTTTGTGAACGTTTATCGTGAGTAATTTAGTAAAATGTTAGCGAATTCCCCGGAAGTTTGCGGGGGGTATGCTAGTTCTGAACGTCACATGCTAATGTAAAAAGCTGTTTTTTGATATAAATATGAACTTGATTGAACAAAACATGCATGTATTGCATAACATAATGTCCTAGGGTTGTCATCTGATGAAGATCATCAAAGGTGAGTGCTGCATTTAGCTGTCTTCTGGGTTTTGGTGACATTATATGCTGGCTTGAAAAATGGGTGTCTGATTATTTCTGGCTTGGTACTCTGCTGACATAATCTAATGTTTTGCTTTCGTTGTAAAGCCTTTTTGAAATCGGACAGTGTGGTTAGATTAACGAGAGTCTTGTCTTTAAATGGCTGTAAAATAGTCATATGTTTGAGAAATTGAAGTAATAGGATTTTTAAGGTTTTGAAAATCGCGCCACAGGATAGCAGTGGCTGTTACGTAGGTGGGACGAATTCGTCCCGCCTAGCCTAGAGAGGTTAACAGAAAAAAAGAAAGAGAAAATCAGGACAGAAGAAAAAGGATATCAAAGTGAAACAGTTCTCTAAAGACACAGGAGACAATAATACAAGAAACAACACTTCTGTAGCTTGTCAACTATGCCTCTGTCTATCCCTGTTCTCTCCTCTCTGCACAGGCCATACAAACGCTTCACACCGCATGGCCGCTGCCACTCCAACCTGGTGGTCCCAGCGCGCACGACCCACGTGGAGTTCCAGGTCTCCGGCAGCCTCTGGCACTGCCGGTCTGCAGCCAACAAGGCTGAGTTCATCTCAGCCTATGCTACCCTCCAGTCCCTAGACTTCCTGGCGCTGACGGAAACATGGATTACCACAGATAACACTGCTACTCCTACTGCTCTCTCTTCGTCTGCCCACGTGTTCTCGCATACCCCTAGAGCATCGAGCCAGCGGGGTGGTGGCAATGTAATCCTCATCTCTCCCAAGTGGACATTCTCTCTTTCTCCCCTGACCCATCTGTCTATCTCCTCATTTGAATTCCATGCTGTCACAGTTACCAGCCCTTTCAAGCTTAACATCCTTATCATTTATCGCCCTCCAGGTTCCCTTGGAGAGTTCATCAATGAGCTTGACGCCTTGATAAGTTCCTTTCCTGAGGATGGCTCACCTCTCACAGTTCTGGGTGACTTTAACCTCCCCACGTCTACCTTTGACTCATTCCTCTCTGCCTCCTTCTTTCCACTCCTCTCCTCTTTTGACCTCACCCTCTCACCTTCCCCCCCTACTCACAAGGCAGGCAATACGCTTGACCTCATCTTTACTAGATGCTGTTCTTCCACTAATCTCATTGCAACTCCCCTCCAAATCTCCGACCACTACCTTGTATCCTTTTCCCTCTTGCTCTCATCCAACACTTCTCACTCTGCCCCTACTCGGATGGTATTGCGCCGTCCCAACCTTCGCTCTCTCTCTCCCGCTACTCTCTCCTCTTCCATCCTATCATCTCTTCCCTCTGCTCAAACCTTCTCCAACCTATCTCCTGATTCTGCCTCCTCAACCATCCTCTCCTCCCTTTCTGCATCCTTTGATTTTCTATGTCCCCGATCCTCCAGGCCGGCTCGGTCCTCCCCTCCTGCTCCGTGGCTCGACGACTCACTACGAGCTCACAGAACAGGGCTCCGGGCAGCCGAGCGGAAATGGAGGAAAACTCGCCTCCCTGCGGACCTGGCATCCTTTCACTCACTCCTCTCTACATTCTCCTCTTCTGTCTCTGCTGCTAAAGCCACTTTCTACCACTCTAAATTCCAAGCATCTGCCTCTAACCCTAGGAAGCTCTTTGCTACCTTCTCCTCCCTCCTGAATCCTCCTCCCCCTCCCCCCCCCCTCCTCCCTCTCTGCGGATGACTTCGTCAACCATTTTGAAAAGAAGGTTGACGATATCCGATCCTCGTTTGCTAAGTCAAACGACACCGCTGGTCCTGCTCACACTGCCCTACCCTGTGCTTTGACCTCTTTCTCCCCTCTCTCTCCAGATGAAATCTCGCGTCTTGTGACGGCCGGCCGCCCAACAACCTGCCCAATTGACCCTATCCCCTCCTCTCTTCTCCAGACCATTTCCGGAGACCTTCTCCCCTTCCTCACCTCGCTCATCAACTCATCCTTGACCGCTGGCTACGTCCCTTCCGTCTTCAAGAGAGCGAGAGTTGCACCCCTTCTGAAAAAACCTACACTCGATCCCTCCGATGTCAACAACTACAGACCAGTATCCCTTCTTTCTTTTCTCTCCAAAACTCTTGAACGTGCCGTCCTTGGCCAGCTCTCCTGCTATCTCTCTCAGAATTACCTTCTTGATCCTAATCAGTCAGGTTTCAAGACTGGGCATTCAACTGAGACTGCTCTTCTCTGTGTCACGGAGGCTCTCCGCACTGCTAAAGCTAACTCTCTCTCCTCTGCTCTCATACTTCTAGACCTATCTGCTGCCTTTGATACTGTGAACCATCAGATCCTCCTCTCCACCCTCTCCGAGTTGGGCATCTCCGGCGCGGCCCACGCTTGGATTGCGTCCTACCTGACAGGTCGCTCCTACCAGGTGGCGTGGCGAGAATCTGTCTCCGCACCATGCGCTCTCACCACTGGTGTCCCCCAGGGCTCTGTTCTAGGCCCTCTCCTATTCTCGCTATACACCAAGTCACTTGGCTCTGTCATATCCTCACATGGTCTCTCCTATCATTGCTATGCAGACGACACACAATTAATCTTCTCCTTTCCCCCATCTGATAACCAGGCGGCGAATCGCATCTCTGCATGTCTGTCAGACATATCAGTGTGGATGACGGATCACCAGCTCAAGCTGAACCTCGGCAAGACGGAGCTGCTCTTCCTCCCGGGGAAGGACTGCCCGTTCCATGATCTCGCCATCACGGTTGACAACTCCCTTGTGTCCTCCTCCCAGAGTGCTAAGAACCTTGGCGTGATCCTGGACAACACCCTGTCGTTCTCCACTAACATCAAGGCGGTGACCCGATCCTGTAGGTTCATGCTCTACAACATTCGCAGAGTACGACCCTGCCTCACACAGGAAGCGGCGCAGGTCCTAATCCAGGCACTTGTCATCTCCCGTCTGGATTACTGCAACTCGCTGTTGGCTGGGCTCCCTGCCTGTGCCATTAAACCCCTACAACTCATCCAGAACGCCGCAGCCCGTCTGGTGTTCAACCTTCCCAAGTTCTCTCACGTCACCCCGCTCCTCCGCTCTCTCCACTGGCTTCCAGTTGAAGCTCGCATCCGCTACAAGACCATGGTGATTGCCTACGGAGCTGTGAAGGGAACGGCACCTCCATACCTTCAGGCTCTGATCAGGCCCTACACCCAAACAAGGGCACTGCGTTCATCCACCACTGGCCTGCTGGCCCCCCTACCTCTGAGGAAGCACAGTTCCCGCTCAGCCCAGTCAAAACTGTTCGCTGCTCTGGCACCCCAATGGTGGAACAAGCTCCCTCACGACGCCAGGACAGCGGAGTCAATCACCACCTTCCGGAGACACCTGAAACCCCACCTCTTTAAGGAATACCTAGGATAGGATAAAGTAATCCTTCTAACCCCCCCCCCCCCCCTTAAAATATTTAGATGCACTATTGTAAAGTGGTTGTTCCACTGGATATCATAAGGTGAATGTACCATTTTGTAAGTCGCTCTGGATAAGAGCGTCTGCTAAATGACTTAAATGTAAATGTAAATAAGGGAGCAGGTCAATACAACGTACACATATAAAGTGAATCAATTGAGTGCTCTACGATAAATGATGGCTGGTCGACGAATCACCCCCAGATGATTCGTTAAGAGATGAATCACCCCCAGATGATTCGTTGAGAGCCACGAGACAAAAGTACAAAGGTATTTTACAGCCAAGATACACCCCTTTCATCCTGCATGACCAACAACAGATGTATAGAACGGGTCACAAGGTTAAGATTTGTATGAAAGATACTTATAATTCTCAGCAGACAGTATCTGCTGTAAAAACAGTACTCTTTGTGTAGAGACCAGGGTCTGGCCCTGGGGTCATCTCTCCCTGGTACCATATAGAACAGAAACATTAACTCATGCTCTGGAATGCGGTCTCTTTAGGTTTTATCACCCAAAAGACATTGTAAATCTCCTGTCAGTGTTTTCTCCCAGAGGCCCATCCTCAGTAGAACACACAGACACAATAGTTCTAAGAACCCTCTATTATGTTGCATGAAACAACCATTTGATGCAATAAAAGTATTATAACATAATCTTGCAATTTTGCTCTCAGTGTCCACTGAAAGTTGACTAGTAACAACAACTGGGACATAAAAGACACCCACCATGAGAACCACTAAATCTGCCCAAGAAGAGACAAACAAAAGAAAAACCCACACCAAACTTAAAGACAGGAAGCAAACCAAAAAGGTGGAGCAACTAAAGGTGTTGACTCTCCACATGTATCAAGACAACTGGAGCACTGGGCCAGACACTCTTAAATAGAACCTGGACCAGCTCAGGTGAAACACCTTCCCACTAACGAGATGGACAAGCCAGCACAGGTGTAACACATACTGACTAACGAGGTGACACCAATCAGTGCGTCCTACGTGCTAACGAGCTAGACGTGCTAACGAGCTAGACGTGCTAACGAGCTACACGTGCTAACGAGCTACACGTGCTAATGAGCTACACGTGCTAATGAGCTACACGTGATAAAGTCCAACCTCAAAACATAAATGGAAAAACCAAAGCCTGTAACACCTTCCCCCTTAAGACAACAAATATATCCTACATTTCTTTAGGACAAGTTTGCCTACCACCAACAGAAAACAACTTAATTTCCCAATATAATCAACTACAATGCTTCACCTTCACCAATATAAACATGGTGTCTACTGGCTGTCAACTATTAAAAAGAAGAAAAAAACACGTATTTCTAAATAATAATATACAATAGTATCTTTTGTCCTTTTTCTTTCCATAGAATCCTTCCTAAAACTCACTAGCTTCTAGAACTCTCGTCTTCCTAAAACTCACTAGCTTCTAGAACTCTCGTCTTCCTAAAACTCACTAGCTTCTAGAACTGAACGCACTGACTAAACGCAAAACACAAATCTTTTTGACTGCCCACCCTTGAGACAATCAGAAACCAAGTTGTCCTTACCACAGACATGTCTGATATTCTGCCTAGCAACAGGGACATGTGATCGATGCTGATATTCTGCCTAGCAACAGGGACATGTGATCGATAAGCCTGACTTCTCCCCTCTCTGGACCCAAGGTGATTGAGGCCCATTTGAGGGAGGAAGTGCAGCTGCCAACACCAGAGTCAGAAAGGAGACATTCTAATAGCAAGAGGTCAATAGTTCATATCAGCATATTCTGCAGATAAGACTTCTTAATTATCTATGTTACTTAGCTAATTCTGATTTCTCCACCACAATCTTACCCCAGAAACAGGCTCCAGAACAATAGCTGTGTTACTGGTGTGCAGGATATAACCTTTACTCTGTGGAGGATCAAGAGGAACCAGTCAGTTTCTGTCATATTCTTGGCTGACAGTCCGAACACCATGGGTTCATTCTACACACACAGAACAGTTAGAACAGGCCTCTATCAACACACTTTTCTATGTTATAGGAGTTAGGTTCTTTACCAATCTCAAGCCCAATGCCTCGGCTTAAACAATTATATTTTACTACACCAGCATTAGTAAGGTTTAATAGAAATTTCCCTCACAGTGCTAACGAGCTAGACGTGCTAACGAGCTAGACGTGCTAACGAGCTAGACGTGCTAAAGTCCAACCTCAAACATAAATGGAAAAACCAAAGCCTGTAACACCTTCCCCCTTAAGACAACAAATATATCCTATATTTTTGTTGGACAAGTTTGCTCACCAGCAACAGAAAACAACTTCCATTTCACATGATAATCAACTACAATGCTTCACCTCCTGTCAACAATTAAAAACAAGAAAAACACACTTATTTCGAAATAATAATATACAATTGAAATATTTTTTTCTCTTCTAACTATAGAATCCTAAAACTCACTAGCTTCTAGAACTCTCGTCTTCCTAAAACTCACTAGCTTCTAGAACTCTCGTGTTCCAAAAACCCACTAGCTTCTAGAACTCTTGTCCCCTTGGAACGAGCCCAAACAAAACTAATCTCCAATACGTGCAGTCAAAATAAATTGTGATCCATGGTAACGCACTGGTTAAACACAAAACACATCTTTTTGCCTGCCCAGCCTTGAGACAATCAGAAACCAAGTTGTCCTTAACACGGACATGTCTGATTTCAAGAGGAAACTCCTGCAATATCCGTAGTAACTTTCCATCTCACTGTGGAGCTTCTCTCTCTTTTCAGGGTTCACCCAATAGGCATGTTGTTGGATCGGGGCCCAGTCCCCAATGTCATGCTCTAGTACATTTGGTTTGGCACATCTGAGAATGAACCCTGATATTCTAAAAGCAGCGTAACAATGTCAATATAATTGTACCCAAAGAATGTCAGTTGGTTGCATAAATAATTATGATTACTAAATCTTACATGAATATTAAACATGAAATATAAAAACCAAATGTACACCCCTTTGTTAATATGTATTAGCAAAAATTCACTAAATGGTGAGGCATAAAATGTATATTTTGTCAGGCTGGATGTTTGAAATATGAGGTGATTTGAGACCTGCTACTTCAGTAGTGGAATAAAGACATTTAGCACAT
The DNA here is from genome assembly GCF_965601325.2 of Salmo salar. Classification (NCBI taxonomy): domain Eukaryota; kingdom Metazoa; phylum Chordata; class Actinopteri; order Salmoniformes; family Salmonidae; genus Salmo; species Salmo salar. The sequence goes on from NW_027675387.1 coordinate 1,148,907, forward strand.
GAATGTTGTAAATAAATACTGGAGTGATGTAGGATTGTTCATATAATTGATTATAGACCAATTTATTGTAATGCGACTATGTGTATAGGCTGCAAGTATGTTGAAATTAAATTGTTTTCTTTTCAACTTTCACTTTCAACTAAAACCAAACTTATATTGTACATCGGGCATAGTCTTATTTTCAACGACATTTTGCTAGGTGAGATATCCCCAATGTCACAGTTTAAACGGGTCCAAATCAATAGTCTAAATGCAGAAACAGTTTAGCAATAAATCACTGATATCGATTAGGGGGGAAATCAGGTTGTACGTGATGTTGAAACTAACACAACAAAAAAAAACACATGGAAATGGGAGATATATTTTACCTCACTGGTTAGAGGACAAACTGAAGAAGACAGTCAGCTACATTTTGGAGTGATGAATTTATATGTAGGGGTCGCTAAACAAAGGAACACAACATTTATGTCATCACTCATCGATATCATGTTGAAATCAATTGTGTGAGAGGAGGGAGATGAGGATGCACGTCCTGTTAAACTAACAGCTCAAAATCCACATGGAATCTGGGAGTAATGTGTACATCCCTGGTTAGAGGACAATTTGTAGAAAACAGCTAGCTACATTTTGAAGTGTTGCATTTTGATTCCAGTGGGTCACCAACATGGTAAATGTAAAACAACTATTTTTGTGTTCGTCACTTTTTATTAAATCTCATAAATAGTACTCTTCCATTTCAGAGCCTGGATTTTCCCCCTGAGGCTAATATCCACATCATGTTGAAATCAATAGAACAGGGGACAAACGTTTAGTGTTCTACATTGTGACATTAAAATACTGCTACTACAATGTTAAAACATTCTACATTGTGACATTAATTCATTGATATCATGAAACAACTCCTTCATGTATTTTCTGATGTTTGATCAGATGTCTTTTATCGGAGTATCTCTTGTTACATTGACCACAGGTATAAGGTTTTTCTCCTGTGTGTCTTCTCTGGTGTATCTTCAGTTCGCCAGATTGAACAAAACTCTTCCCACATTGAGTACAGCTATAGGGTTTCTCTCCTGTGTGTCTCCTTTGGTGTATCTTCAGATGGTTAGATTTTTTTTTAAACTTCCCACATCGAGTACAGCTATAGGGTTTCTCTCCTGTGTGTGTTCTCTGGTGAAGTCAGATTGCGCAAGCAAGTAAAACTCTTCCCACACTCATCACAGATATACGGTTTCTCTCCTGTGTGTATTCTCTGGTGTGATATCAGGCTGCTTCGATGAGTAAAACTCTTCCCACATTCATCACAGCTAGATAGTTTCTCTGGTGTGATATCAGGCTGCTTCGATGAGTAAAACTCTTCCCACATTGATCACAGCTAAAAGGTTTCTCTCCTGTGTGTGTTCTCTGGTGTAATTTCAGGCTGGTTGAACGAGTAAAACTCTTCCCACATTCATCACAGCTATAAGATTTCTCTCCTGTGTGTGTTCTTTGGTGTACAATAAGATGGCTAGATGTATCAAAACTCTTCCCACATTGAGTACAGCAATAAGCTTTCTCTACTGTGTGGCTTCTCCGATGAATTCTAATGCCTGCTGATGAGGTGAATCTCTTCCCACAGTCAGAGCAGCAGTGAGTTTTCTTCCCTGTGGATCTCTGCAGGTGTTTCTTGAGGAGTTCTGATCTGGAGAGACTCTTCTCTGCCTTGTCAGCATCATGAGGTTGTTGAGGCTCCCCAGAGGATCCACGATAGTCACGTCTCTCTCCTGTGTGAATGACAAAGTCATACAGATGGTTAAAGGCCCACAACAGCAGAAATCCACTGTAAAAGGTCATGCCAACAGCGTAGCCATGATGTTGAACAACAATTGACATCTGTAATGAATGTAATGAAATGTAAAATGCTCTTTGGCTTTTTCATCAGCCTGACAATGAGGGTTTGTACACTGTTTGCCAAATTGGCCCATAACTTCACCTAACAACAACATAGACCTACTGTTGGACCCATAACTTCACCTAACAACAAATATAGGAAAATAGCTCTGTGTGTTGTACAATAGCCTATCCATCAAGGAACAGTTCTCTACACATTATGAGCTAAGTATCTCTGTGTCCAAACAGACTAACGAGACCCTACAGTAAATCAAGCCGACAATAACACATTATAAACATCGATTTGTTAGGGATGTTGGATCCAACGTGGAGCACGGCATAACTGTCTTTACCAGAGTAATGAATGAAGAAGCACTTTGGTTGTTGTTGCATGTCGTGATGTTTGTAATTTGACTGGCATTCAGAAAAGTATTTCCTGGATCTTCTGATAGTTGATCATGTGACTGTAACTAAACATCTACAGTATTAAGAATTATGTGTAATTATTGAAGAACTGCGTTAATGACAGTATCCATTTGAGTGTTGTCAATAAAGCTAAGATAAAAAAAAAAAAAATGTATTTCACCTTTATTTAACCAGGTAGGCTAGTTGAGAACAAGTTCTCATTTACAACTGCAACCTGGCCAAGATAAAGCAAAGCAGTGCGACAAAAAAAACCAGAGTTACACGTTGGATAAACAAACGAACAGTCAATAACACAATAGAAAAATCTATATACAGTGTGTGCAAATGGAGTACGGAGGTACGGCAATAAATAGGCCATAGTAGTGAAGTAATTACAATTTAACACTGGAGTGATAGATGTTCAAGTAGAAATACTGGTGTGCAAAAGAGCAAAAAAACGTAAATAAAAACATGGGGATGAGGTAGGCAGTTGGATGGGCTATTTACAGATGGGCAATTTACAGATGGGCTGTGTACAGCTGCAGCGATCGGTAAGCTGCTCAGATAGCTGATGCTTGAAGTTAGTGAAGGAGATATATGTCTCCAACTTCAGCGATTTTTGCAATTCGTTGCAGTCATTGGCAGCAGAGAACTGGAAGGAAAGGCGGCCAAAGGAGGTGTTGGCTTTGGGGATGACCAGTGAGATATACCTCCTGGAGCGCGTGCTATGGGTGGGTGTTGCTATGGTGACCAGTGAGCTGAGTGAAGTCGGCCTAGCAAAGACTTATAGATGACCTGGAGCCAGTGGGTTTGGCGACGAATATGTATACCAGGTCGATTAGAAAGGCCTGCTCGCAGAAGTGTTCTAGGGAGCATTTGACAGTGATGAGGGGTGGCCGTTTGACCGCAAACCCATAACGGATGCAGGCGATGAGGCAGTGATCGCTGAGATCCTGATTGAAAACAGCAGAGGTGTATTTGGAGGGCAAGTTGGTCAGGATAATATCTATGAGGGTACCCATGTTTACAGATTTAGGGGTTGTACCTGGTGGGTTCCTTGATAATTTGTGTGAGATTGAGGGCATCTAGCTTGAATTGTAGGACGGCCGGGGTGTTAACCTCACTAGAGTAGGGGGCACTGTTTTCACCTCCGGATGAAAAGTGTGCCAAAGTAAACTTGGAAAGTAAACGTAGATTTGGATAGAAAACACTCTAAAGTTTCCAAAACTGTTAAAATAATGTCTGTGAGTATAACAGAACTGATATGACAGGCAAAAACCTGAGAATAATACATCCAGGAAGTGGGATTTTTTGTTGTTGTTGTAGTTTTCCATTGACTGCCTATACAGATTCCATTGACTTAGGTCTCAAATTGCACTTCCTATGGCTTCCACTAGATGTCAACAGTCTTTAGAAATAGTTTCAGGCTTGCATCCTGAAAAATGAGAGTGTAAGACCACTCTGAATGAGTGGACCATTCAGTATCTCAGAGATTTTTCATGTGCGAGACCGAGAGCGCACCTTTCTTGTTTACCTTTTATATTGACGACGTTATTGTCCGGTTGAAATGTTATATATTATTTAGGCTAAAAACAACCTGAGGATTGATTATAAACATCGTTTGACATGTTTCTACGAACTTTACTGATACTTTTCGGATTTTTCGTCTGGCTGTTGTGATTGCCTTTGAGCCTGTGGATTACTGAACAAAACGCATGAACAAAACGGAGGTTTTTGGATATAAAGAGAGACTTTATCGAACAAAACGAACATTAATTGAGTAAATGGGAGTCTTGTGAGTTACAACGATATGAAGATCATCAAAAGTAAGTGATTCATTTTATCGCTATTTCTGACTTGTGTAACTCCTCTACTTGGCTGGTAACTGTTTGTAATGATTTGTCTGCTGGGCGCTGTTCTCAGATAATCGCATGGTATGCTTTCACGGTAAAGCCTTTTTGAAATCTGACACCGTGGTTTGATTAACCTGTTGGGGCTACAGGTTAGCAATGAACCCCGAGCCGGGATTGCTAACAAGGCTGGAAATTCAAAACATCAAAAATCTAATAATTTCAATTTCTCAAACAATCAACTATTTTACACAATTTAAAAGATAAACATCTCCTTAATCTAACCACATTGTTCGATTTTCAAAGAGGCTTTACGGCAAAAGCATAAAGTTAGATTATGTTAGGACAGTACATAGCCACAAAAGTACAAACATCCATTTTCAATTCAAGGTCAGGCGTCACCAAAAGCAGAAACCAGCTAGAATTATGCACTAACCTTTGTCAATCTCCATCAGATGACACTCCTAGGACATTATGTTATACAATACATGCATTTTTTGTTCCATCAAGTTCATATTTATATCCAAAAACAGCATTTTACAGTAGCGTGAAATTCAGATTTTTTTCTTCTCTGAAATGCTTCCGGTGAACATAACAAAATTACTATTCGAAAACATTGGTAAATTATAATATTGTCATTGAAAGAATAATATATTATCATCTCGTAATTGCTACCGAATGGCCAGATCTCAAAATAACTTTACTGGGAAATCACATTTTGCAATAAACGGGGTGCTATGCTAAGAACAACAGGCTATGCTATACAGTTAGCATCATCTAAAATCGATAATAACATTGTAAATACCCCCTTACCTTTGATTATCTCCATCAGAAGGCAGGATCCCAGGTCCGGAAGGCATTCCAGGTCCGGAACAAATGTGGTTTCTTTTGACAAAGTTCATAATTTATGTCCAAATAACACCAAGTACTTAGCGTTCATTATGCTCCCACAAAACGTGGTTGGGGGCTGGTAAAATCACGCCGAAAAGCTAAAAAAACCTAGTAAATAATCTATTTATGTTCGTTCAAACATGTCAAATGTTGTTTAGCATTAATCTTTTGGTCCATTTTTAAAGTTAAACATCAGTAATATTTTCACACAACCTATCCTATGTCTAGATAAAAAATGATGACAAACTCACGTTTCTCAGATTTATGCGCAGGCGCAAAAAAATGAAGTGATGACATGTCAACTTCCTTGGATTCTAATTTGCTCTCTGTTTATCATAGACGCTTCAAACAACTTTATAAAGATCGTTGACATCTAGTGGAAGCCGTAGGTGTTGCGAAATGAATCCTTTCTCACTATGGTATCTATAAAACAATGACACTAAATAGTACAGTCACAAAACAAAAACAAAACATTTTTTTGGATCTATTTTTCACAGGTTTTTGCCTGCAATATGAGTTTTGTTATACTTACAGACACCATTCAAACTGTTTTAGAAAATTCAGAGTGTTTTCTATCCGAATGTGTTAATAATATGCATATGGTAGCTTCTGAGTTGGTGTAGGAGGCAGTTCAAAATGGGCACATATTTTTTTCAAAATGTCTCAATACTGCCCCCGAGCCCCAACAGGTTAACAAGAAGTTAATCTTTAAACCGATGTATAACACTTGTATGTTTTATGAATTCCTATAGTGAGTATTTCTGTTTTTGAATTTGGTGCTCTGCAATTTCACTGGATGTTGGCCATGTGGGACGGTAGCGTCCCACACCCCCTAGAGAGGTTAAGCATATCCCAGTTTAGGTCACCTAACAGAACAAACTCTGAAGATAGATGGGGGCCAATCAATTCACATATGGTGTCCAGGGCACTGCTGGGAGCTGAGGGGGGTCTGTAACAGGCGGCAACAGTGAGAGACTTATTTCTGGAGAGATTCATTTTTTTTATTAAAAGCTCGAACTGTTTGGGCTTAGACCTGGAAAGTATGATAGAACATTGCAGGCCATCTCTGCAGTAGATTGCAACTCCTCTCATTTTGATGGAAAATGTTGTATTTGGGGATGGAAATTTCAGAATTTTTGGTGACCTTCCAAAGCCAGGATTCAGATGGCAAGGACATCAAGGTTGGCGGAGTGTGCTAAAGCAGTGAGTAAAACAAACTTAGGGAGGAGGCTTCTGATGTTAACGTGCATGAAACCAAGGCTTTTACGGTTACAGAAGTCAACAAATGAGAGCGCCTGGGGACACACAGGGCCTGGGATAACCTCTACATCACCAGAGGAGTAGGATGAGGGTACGGCAAAAGGCTTTCAGAACTGGTCGGCTCCCTCCAGTCAGGTTATGTTGACTAAGGGCTCCCTCCAGTCAGGTTATAGTGATGACTGGCTCCCTCTAGTCAGGTTATAGTGATGACTGGCTCCCTCTAGTCAGGTTATAGTGATGACTGGCTCCCTCTAGTCAGGTTATAGTGATGACTGGCTCCCTCTAGTCAGGTTATAGTGATGACTGGCTCCCTCTAGTCAGGTTATAGTGATGACTGGCTCCCTCTAGTCAGGTTATAGTGATGACTGGCTCCCTCTAGTCAGGTTATAGTGATGACTGGCTCCCTCTAGTCAGGTTATAGTGATGAATGGCTCCCTCTAGTCAGGTTATAGTGATGACTGGCTCCCTCTAGTCAGGTTATAGTGATGACTGGCTCCCTCCAGTCATTTGTGTGTTTTAATTATTTAATGAAATAGCATGCTTAAAGCATCAGACAAGTTCAGTACATATAGTTGATTTTATAAAAAGACATGGGGCGATTGGTAGAAAGAACAGATGACTCTTGGTTGACCAAGAGATATTTTAGGTGGGGACAGCACTAGAACATGATTTTGGGGCTCCCGAGTGGCGCAGCGGTCACTGCATCTCAGTGCTTGAGGCTTCACTACAGACACCCTGGTTCAAATCCAGGCTGTATCACAACCGGCCGTGATTGGGAGTTCCATAGGGCGGCACACAATTGGCCCAGCGTTGTCCGGGGTAGGCAGTCATTGTAAATAAGAATTTGTTCTTAACTGACTTGTCTAGTTAAATAAAGGTTACATTTAAATATATTTAAAAAATAGAGTTTCATGACAAACCATTTTTTACAAATCCGGCAAGGCACCAATTTTGAGAAGGGTTTAAAACAAAGGTTTCAAACCAATTCATGAATGTAATTTAATCTAGGTATGTCTTGCCTTTAATGTAATGGCATGAAAAACAATTGGCTGAATATTATACAATGACTTATCAACAGCTCTAATAATTTGCCTCCACAGGAAATCTACACTGGCAGTTATAGAATATACTATATATCCTAGAAACCTGGTTAAACTATCATTATGACATCATGGATGAATTCTAGAATATACTATATATCCTAGAAACCTGGTTAAACTATCATTATGACATCATGGATGAATTCTAGAATATACTATATATCCTAGAAACCTGGTTAAACTATCATTATGACATCACGGATGAATTCTAGAATATACTATATATCCTAGAAACCTGGTTAAACTATCATTATGACATCATGGATGAATTCTAGAATATACTATATAGCCTAGAAACCTGGTTAAACTATCATTATGATATCATGGATGAATTCTAGAATATACTATATATCCTAGAAACCTGGTTAAACTATCATTATGACATCATGGATGAATAATTTTGAGTGGTTACACTCCTCCTTCCCCCATCCCTCAGCTGTTTACCAAACCAAGCCTCTGGGCAGCCATTTTGTTACTGTTGAAAAAAAACACACAACCCAGCAATCTGCAGTTCATACAACAACAAAGCTGTCATTCCACCAACTACTTTCAAACTCATAGACAGACCAATGGATGCAAGGACTGACCATCCATGATATCAACATTATAGTTTTAACTATGTTGAGGCTATACAGTGTTGGTTTACATTTCTAAACATTGGAGTAAAAAAAAGCTTATTTGGGGTTCTGATGGGGTACAACAGTTGAACTAAGCTCATGAAGCATGTGTTATATTCTTCAAGAATCAATGGCTATAAATTAATAATTTAAAAGTCACAATATGGATGTAGCTATTGCATATTTCCGCTTTAACACCACACATCAGTTCAACAACTGCAGAGTTTGTGCCTCTGTATTTAAGACAGTACTTACTAGTGTTAATCAGGGAACGGTTTCTCAAAACCATCTTATGGCTAAGTTCACCGTTAGAAACATTGGACGCCTTAAGATGCGTTTGGGAAACCGGGCCCAGATGTCCAGTTTCCTCCTCTATCGATGTAAGTCATCTCCCCCTCTTCCTCTTTCACTCCATAAACTGCATCCTCCTCTTCTTTTACTGTAACATCCTCCTCCTCTTTCACTCTGAACGCGTATTTCTCTTCTTTCACAGTAACGGCCTCACCCTCTACTTCTTGTTTTACTGTGATGTCCTCTTCTTTAGCAGGAGGAGAGTAGCTCAGTGACCGCATGGTCGGAGATGTTAGCTAGCTAGGCTAATGCTAACTTAACCAGCCCGCTAGCTGAATAATAACAACAACAACGTAAATATGAAATTAAATCTGATAACTAACTAGACGACAGTAGTGGGTTTAAAACACAGTGGCTAATATACACTAACACGTCTAAAGAGCTTTATCAGTTCGGCTATTTTGTCTAGCAAGCTACGGTGGTGTCTGACTAACTGTTGTTGCTGTTGAAAGAAGCGTTCCGTCCACTACATTATACGTCACACCAACAGCATCGCCTGAAATTCCCAGACCGCCATCTGCTGACTGGAGTGGGTAACGCAGTTGAGTAAAATGTTAATTTTGTCAGACAAAAAGTTAAAGGGTAGGAATAAGGAACATCGCTGGTCCTAAAATATTCATTAGCCCCCCCCCCCCCCCCCTAAATAAATCAATATCAGTCAATATATTTTTCTGTGATTTTTTTTTCGTCAACCGTTCCATCACATCTTAAACTTCTTACCAGGCCGGCACTAGGACCGGGGGAGGCTGCTGCTGCACTAGTGACTGTTAGACTTTCTTCAGCAATACTCGGAGAGAGGGGTACCCCTACACAGAACTGAACTGGATCTAAGATGGCGGACAGAAATACTAGGAGAGAGGGGTACCCCTACACAGAACTGAACCGGATCAAAGATGGAGGACAGAAATACTAGGAGAGAGGGGTACCCCTACACAGAACTGAACTGGATTAAAGATGGTGGACAGAAATACTAGGAGAGAGGGGTACCCCTACACAGAACTGAACTGGATCTAAGATGGCGGACAGAAATACTAGGAGAGAGAGGTACCCCTACACAGAACTGAAATGGATCAAAGATGGCGGACAGAAATACTAGGAGAGAGGGGTACCCCTACACAGAACTGAACTGGATCTAAGATGGCAGACAGAAATACTAGGAGAGAGGGGTACCCCTACACAGAACTGAACTGGATCAAATATGGCAGACAGAAATACTAGGAGAGAGGGGTACCCCTACACAGAACTGAACTGGATCTAAGATGGAGGACAGAAATACTAGGAGAGAGGGGTACCCCTACACAGAACTGAAATGGATCAAAGATGGCGGACAGAAATACTAGGAGAAAGGGGTACCCCTACACAGAACTGAACTGGATCAAAGATGGCGGACAGAAATACTAGGAGAGAGGGGTACCCCAACACAGAACTGAACTGGATCTAAGATGGCGGACAGAAATACTAGGAGAGAGGGGTACCCCTACACAGAACTGAACTGGATCAAAGATGGCAGACAGAAATACTAGGATGGAAGCAAATGTAATGGATTATAACATCATAACGAATCATGCAAAAACATGTACATTTGACAGGAATGTTAGTTAATGTAGAGACAAACGATTATGCATTTTTTTTATCGTAAAGTTAATTTACGAAAATTGCGATTTAGCCAGCTAGCTGACTAGCTAACATTAACATTAACCAGCTAGCTGACTAGCTAACATTAACCAGCTAGCTGACTAGCTAACATTAACCAGCTAGCTGACTAGCTAACATTAACCAGCTAGCTGACTAGCTAACATTAACCAGCTAGCTGACTAGCTAACATTAGCCAGCTAGCTGACTAGCTTTATGGGTGTTGTGACATGAGTATGAAATTGTCATTCTGGCTGTTTTAGGGACTCCTGAAACAACCAGCAATCCAGGCTGTCGTTTTGTGAAACAGTGGATCTATAGAATCTAGCCAGCTGAAGAATTTACTGTAAATTGAATGTACAATTTCGTAAGCTTGCCTTGCTGATATTTGCCATGCAGATAGATGAAATAACGTAGCTAGCTATGTTCTTGCTTATTGTGCAGTGGATGATTATATTACCTGTATGCCTATGGATGTGTAGTTAGCTATCTAGCCGATCTGTGTATGGACCCAAACGTTTGGTATACATATTAGTTCAGAACCTAGCTATGAACCTCAGCTATCATAGCCAGTTGTATCAACTTCAAAACAGCCTGAATGACATTAATGAAGCCTATGGATTGAGTAGAATATAATATAACTTTGTGCCAAGGATGCAAGTTGTATATACATGTAGTTATTACCATGCATGAGATCCCCACATTGTAGCCTGTACATTTAATATATTCACTGATCATGTACTCTAACTTGGCAAATAAAGGTGCAGTTTAGGTATGAATGTCTTTGAGATTATTTTTCTGTCATGTCCAATACCAGGAGTATCAAATTCCAGTCTTTGAATGACGCTGTGTCTGCATGCATGTATTACAATTATACATGTCAACAGTGTTTACCAATCTTGGTCCTGGGACATCAATGGTTACACATTGTAACTAATAGACTAGAAACAGGATTTAACTAGTTAATTCATATATACAGAAATATAATGTTAAAAAACAGAACACTACACTTCCTATGCATCATGTAAATACTCTAACACTGGTTCATCTCAACATCTAATGCCCTTCATCTGCATTGATCTGATAAACACAGGATAGGTGGAGTATTTCATCAAATTACACTTCATTTCAACCAGTAGAGAATGTGAAATGCTTTATTGAAAAGCTCATTATCCAAGTGTTTTAAATACAAGTTTAATCTGTACTTCAATGCACATCTGTTGTGCATTATAAAAACAGAGGAAGAAAGAGGAGGTGGCGAGAGAGGTGTAAAAGACAGAAAGGGAAAGAGGTAAGCACATAGGAGCAGGGAAGGCAGCACATGATTAATGAATCACAGTGCTACATAAATATTCTCTCAGTTCATCACAATTACATAATAGTATCTCTCGTCGGCCCAAAGGTTCTTAAAAGCAGGTGAGGTGGCGATGACAGGACTGGGGGTTGGCCTCCTCTCACATCAAAACATATCTGCAGACGAGAGACAGATGGAGAGAGCATGTTTAAACCTTGTGTTTTTATTTTTTATTCTAACATTGTTAGTCATCAATCAGGAGGTGAAATAAAAAACTGACCTTGGATCATTAACTCTGGGACTATTGCATCTCTAATTCAATGTAAAGCATCTCTTTAATAATACTTCCTGTATAATATAAACTGACCTGGGATCATTAACTCTGGGACTACTGCATCTCTATCTGTATTTCAATGTAAAGCATCTCTTTAATAATACTTCCTGTTGACCTGACCAAGTGACCTCTCACCTCTGTTCATGCTGTGCCCTCTATGTAGCCAGTTCAGATGGAGGAGGGGTTCACCGACACAGCTGATATAACCTAGAGGATTTAGGGAGAAGAGGAGAGAGGGATGAAGTGAAGGAGAGAGACTGTTATTGAGAAAATAAGGTAGTTAAAGCGACAGTGTTCACAGGAATCTGTGTGTGGCCTCACCTGGTGTCCACACCACACTAAGTGACTGCAGAGTACTTTATGCTGAAAAACATGAACGGACACACGAGGACAAACAATACAGCGTAGTTATAGAAATAATTAAGTGTCTTACTATTCTCCATGGTTGGCCCTCTTGCCTATTCTTTGAAGGTGGAAGGAGCCACAGTTATATACGCCTGAACCTGCTTACTGCACAACACAATCCATAAATCAGATTGATTCATGAGTGTGTAGGTGTGGGTTATAGGGTGTCTAATTGTTCTACATTTTTTCAATATGGGTGATTTAAAATAGCCTGTTTTGTTTTTGCACAGACATCACACCCTTACCTAAACAGCACCCTCACCTGAGAAGTAGAAATCAAAGGGAGAGAAACTGTGAATTGAATAACTGCAGTTGACATAGCTCAGTAAATGGAAGAATACTCTTATTGCAATGTGAATGGCTCTTAAAAGAGCCTTTGGTTGTGCATAGTGTAGTCTATGGTGTTGCCAGGGAACAGCACCCTCTTTGAAGAAGTAGGAGGTGAAGATCTCCTGCACACGGATTGCCTCTCTTGCTGCGTTGTTGGACCCCATCCTTGAAACATCCTGCAGAGCAGCAGACTCCTCCTCTGGCACACGGCGACGAGCTGCAGATCCCCTCCTGGTCCTCGTGTCCATCCTCATGAAGTTACGCAGGACACAGGTAGCCTTCATGTAACAGTTGTTAAAGTACTGTGTGAATTTCCCCAAGTTCATATATTAATATGGCATGTTGATTTGTTATTATGCATGTCTGCATCCTGGGAGTAGGGGAGTGTGTACTTACGTTTTGCCCTGCGTGCTCGTGCTCAAATCATTTTGATGCACTATGAGAGGTAGGCACGCTTTTTCTGTCATCTTCAGAAAAGTTTGATTATTTTAAGCACAAAGTCATACACACTGTTTTGTTCATGAATAATGTTGTATATTTAGAGGTTACTCATAAGTGGATGGTATTGTTAAGATGCTCTTGTAATTGTACTTTTTAGGATGATATCAACATTCTGAATTCAACATGTGGTTAATAGCTAAGGTATTAGCAGGCTATTGTATGTGTGCTCCTCGAATGATCCCAGTCCCTTGTATTGTGCATCTGTTGTAGAAAGAGGCGACGATTCGCAGAACATATCTGCTCTACAAATGTTTTCTTTTCTTTTGGATGCAGAGAGTGAATTCTGCTTAATTAAAACGCCCTGATCTCCAAAGTCCACGTCTATCAACCACACACAACGCAGTTACAGAGGTGCAGTACAGCACCGGTTACACTATTTACACACAAACATCTGCCACAATAGTAATCATATAAACTGCACAAGCACCAGAAACGCTGTTGTTTTGACAAGTAGCAATAAATCACTGATATCAATTAGGGGTGAAATCCGGTTGTACGTGCTGTTGAAACTAATACAACTAAACAAACACATGGAAATGGGAGATATATTTTACCTCATTGGTTAGAGGACAACCTGCAGAAGACAGTTAGCTACTGTTAGGGTTGCATCAATTCGAATCTGGTATCAGAACAAAAATAGTCAGCACGGAGTAACTTCTGATTTCTTCGTACTTTAATTAATGCAAACACTTGAATGGTAAATATGATGTTCGTATATACGGGCTCACTGAAACACCACGCAGGTGTTTCATTCAGATCTAGGTTGTGTTGTTTAAATGTTCCCTTTATTTTTTTTAGCAGTATATGTTGCTCCATCTATGTTAATACAATATAAACCTCTTATGTTTAGCATTAGTATTCATAAGCCATGCACCACAACTAGTTTAAGAAAATATAACCCAACACTACATTTTGGAGTGATGCATTTAAATGTAGGGGTCGCTAAACAAAGGAACGCAACACTTATTTGTCATAACTCATCGATATCATGTTGAAATCAATTGTGCAGAGAGGAGGGAGATGAGGTTGCACATCCTGTTAAAACTAACAGCTCAAAAATCACACGGAATCTGGGAATAATGTGTACATCCCTGGTTAGAGGACAACTTGTATAAAACAGCTAGATACATTTGAGTGTTGCATTTTGATTCATTTACATTTACATTTAAGTCATTTTGGTGGTGTCATGGAAATTCAGTAGAGAGAGAGACTTGGTCAAACAATCACCTTTATTTAATATTGATTAATTATTGCAATAATGAAACCATCAGCCCAACAGTCTTAACTGACTGTTAGGCTGAGAGTCTACCCTTTACAGACAATACACAGTTTATATAGCTTATACCCAGAATGCTTGGATCCACCCCTCCCATCTAGATTGGGGGGCACCATAAGCCACTTTGGGCTCATCCTGTCTTCATCTGCACCTGGTGTTATATTAACCCCGGACCATGGCCTAATTTCCCAGATGCCAGGATGTCTACGGACCATTGAGACCTTTGTTCTACTCCTCTCTATCCCAGCTAAACATAGACCATATCTTGTCTATGGAATGCAGGCTCAATCAGACCGGAGACATATGTCTCACCTGCACCACTAATCATAGAATGGAATGTGGCCGTTTGGTTTTTAATCACGAGACATTAATCAATTGTCAGCTTCAAGCCATCTCTAGTGAAACCCATGTCCTCGACACCCAGACTAGCTGCAGGAAGCTAGAGTGGACACCATAAAACTCAGAATTAGCAGGACAGAAATATCTTACTGTTTGTTAAGTAAATAATTGTTGAATACCCACCAAATGAGGTAAATTGTGACATCATTAAAATACTCCTACTACAATGTTAAAACATTCTACATTGTGACATAATTTCATTGATATCATGAAACAACTCGTTCATGTATTTTCTGATGTTTGATCAGAGATCTTTTATCAGAGTATCTCTTGTCACATTCACCACAGCTATAAGGTTTCTCTCCTGTGTGAGTTCTCCGGTGTGATATTAGGGTGCTTGGGTGACTAAAACTCTTCCCACATTGAGTACAACTAAAAGGTTTCTCTCTTGTGTGTGTTCTATGGTGTGAAGTCAGCTGGCGAGATGTAGTAAAACTCTTCCCACATTGATCACAGCTATAAGGTTTCTCTCCTGTGTGTGTTCTCTGGTGTGAAGTCAGCTGGCTAGATATAGTAAAACTCTTCCCACATTGATCACAGCTATAAGGTTTCTCTCCTGTGTGCATTCTCTGGTGTGAAGTCAGCTGGCTAGATGTAGTAAAAGGCTTCACACATTGATCACAGCCATAAGATTTCTCTCCTGTGTGTGTACGCTGGTGTACTATCAGGTTGTTTAGCTGAGTAAAACTCTTCCCACATTGACCACAGCTATAAGGTTTCTCTCCTGTGTGTGTTCTCTGGTGTATAGTTAGATAGCTAGATGTTGAAAAACTTCGCCCACATTGATTACAGCTATACGTTTTTTCTCCTGTATGTCCCCGCTGGTGTACTATCAGGCTGTTTAGCTGAGTAAAACTCTTCCCACATTGATCACAGCCAAAAGGTTTCTCTCCAGTGTGTATTCTCTGGTGTGATTTCAGGGTTTGTAGCTGAATAAAACTCTTCCCACATTCATCACAGCCATAAGGTTTCTCTCCAGTGTGAATTCTTTGATGTATTTTAAGGTCTCCTGAAGAGTTGAATCTCTTCCCACAGTCAGAGCAGAAATTAGATTTCTTCCCTGTGGATCTCTGCTGGTGTTTATTGAGGTGTTCTGATCTGGAGAGACTCTTCTCTGCCTCGTCAGAATGATGTTGTTGAGGCTCCCCAGAGGATCCACGATAGTCCCGCCTCTCTCCTGTGTGAATGGCAAAGTCAGACAGATGGTTAAAGGCCCACAACAGCAGAAATCCACTGTTTATTTGAGGTAAAAGGTGATGCCCAGAGCATACCCATGAAGTTCTACAACAATTGACGTCTGTTAAATGATTTGACAATAAAGACAGACAAGTTAGCAACAAGTCATATTTTGTCTTGTTTTCACATTAGTGTTAACTAGAAATAAGTTATTAATGCCGGCGACCCAAAACAAAAAACGACCCAAAACAACGGCGCCGCAGAAGGGGCAGACGGAGCGGTCTTCTGGTCAGGCTCTGTAGACGGGCACATCGCGCACCGCTCCCGAGTTTACTACTCGCCAATGTCCAGTCTCTTGACAACAAGGTAGACGAAATCCGAGCAAGGATTGCCTTCCAGAGAGACATCAGAGATTGTAACGTTCTTTGTTTCACGGAAACATGGCTCACTCGGGATACGTTATCAGAGTCGGTACAGCCACCTGGTTTCTTCACGCATCGCGCCGACAGAAACAAACATCTCTCTGGTAAGAAGAAGGGCGGGGGTGTATGCCTTATGATTAACGAGACGTGGTGTGATCATAACAACATACAGGAACTCAAGTCCTTTTGGTCACTTGACCTAGAATTCCTTACAATCAAATGCCGACCGCATTATCTACCAAGAGAATTCTCTTCGATCATAATCACAGTCGTGTATATCCCGCCCCAAGCATACACATAGACGGCCCTGAAAAAACTTAATTGGACTCTATGTAAATTGGAAACCACATATCCTGAGGCTACATTTATTGTAGCTGGGGGATTTTAACAGGGCTAATCTGAAAACAAGGCTCCCCAAATTCTACCAGCATATCGATTGCGCAACCATGGCTGGCAAAAACCCTAGATCATTGTTATTCTAACTTCCGCGACACATACAAAGCCCTCCCCTGCCCTCCTTTCGGAAAATCTGACCATAACTCCATTTTGTTGCTCCCAGCCTATAGACAGAAACTAGAACAGGAAACGCTCAGGTCTGTTCAACGCTGATCCGACCAATCGGAGTCCACGCTTCAAGATTGCTTCGATCACGTGGACTGGGATATGTTCCGCATAGCGTCGGACAATAACATTGATGAATACGCTGATTCGGTGAGCGAGTTTATTAGCAAGTGCATCGGTGATGTTGTACCTACAGCGACTATTAAAACCTTCCCCAACCAGAAACTGTGGATTGATGGCAGCATTCGCGCAAAACTGAAAGTGCGAACCACTGCTTTTAATCAGGGCAAGGCAACTGGAAACATGACCGAATACAAACAGTGTAGTTATTCCCTCCGGAAGGCAATCAAACAAGCTAAGCGTCAGTATAGAGACAAAGTAGAGTCGCAATTTACGGCTCAGACACGAGAGGTATGTGGCAGGGTCTACAGTCAATCATGGACTACAAAAAGATAACCAGCCCCGTCGCGGACCACGATGTCTTGTTCCCAGACAAACTAAACAACTTCTTTGCTCGCTTTGAGGACAATACAGTGCCACCGACACAGCCCGCTACCAAAACCTGTGGGCTCTCCTTCACTGCAGCCAACGTAAGTAAAACATTTAAACGTGTTAACGCTCGCAAGGCTGCCGGCCCAGACGACATCCTTAGCCGCGTCCTCAGAGCATGCGCAGACCAGCTGGCTGGTGTGTTTACGGACATATTCAATCCATCCTTATGACAGTCTGCTGTTCCCACATGCTTCAAGAGGGCCACCATTGTTCCTGTTCCCAAGAAAGGTAAGGTAACTGAGCTAAATGACTATCGCCCCGTAGCACTCACTTCCGTCATCATGAAGTGCTTTGAGAGACTAGTCAAGGACCATATCACCTCCACCCTACCTGACACCCTAGACCCACTCCAATTTGCTTACCACCCCAATAGGTCCACAGACGACGCAATCACACTGCCCTAACCCATCTGGACAAGAGGAATACCTATGTAAGAATGCTGTTCATCGACTACAGATCTGCATTTAACACCCTAGTACCCTCCAAACTCATCATTAAGCTCGAGACCCTGGGTCTCGACCCCGCCCTGTGCAACTGGGTACAGAACTTCCTGACTGGCCGCCCCCAGGTGGTGAGGGTAGGAAACAACATCTCCACCCCGCTGATCCTCAACACTGGGGTCCCACAAGGGTGTGTTCTCAGCCCTCTCCTGTACTCCCTGTTCACCCATGACTGCGTGGCCATGCACGCCCCCAACTCAATCATCAAATTTGCAGATGACACTACAGTGGTAGGCTTGATTACCAAAAACAACGACGGGCCCTCGGAGTGTGGTGTCAGGAATTTTTGTTTAAATAGAGTAGAGTATGTAAACATTATATAAAGTGGCTAGTGATACATTTTATTACATCAAATGTTTTATTATTAATGTGGCTAGAGATGAGTCAGTATGTTGGCAGCAGCCACTCAATGTTAATGATGGCTGTTTAACAGTCTGATGGCCTTGAGATAGAAGCTGTTTTTCAGTCTCTTGGTCCCAGCTTTGATGCACCTGTACTGACCTCGCCTTCTGGATGATAGCGGGGTGAACAGGCAGTGGCTCGGGTGGTTGTTGTCCTTGATGATCTTTCTGGCCTTCCTGTGACATTGGGTGGTGTAGGTGTCCTGGAGGGCAGGTAGTTTGCCCCCGGTGATGCGTTGTGCAGACCTCACTACCCTCTGGAGATCCTTACGGTTGTGGGCGGAGCAGGCTGTGATACAGCCCGACAGGATGCTCTCGATTGTGCATCTATAAAAGTTTGTGAGTGTTTTTGGTAACAAGCCAAATTTCTTCAGCCTCCTGAGGTTGCCTAGTTAAATAAAGGTCAAATAAATTTTTAAAAATCCTGCATTTTGCCTATGCCGGTCGGCCATCCATATATTTATATATACATATTCTTATTCATTCCTTTACACTTAAGGTAGTTGTTGTGAAATGTTAGATTATGTGTTAGATATTACTGCATGGTCAGAACTAGAAGCACAAGCATTTCGCTACACTCGCATTAACATCTGCTAACCATGTGTATGTGACAAATAAAATGAAATGTTATTATATATATATTATATATAGCGCAACATAAGGAGACACTAAGTGTGACGTAGTTAGAGAGCATTTCAGAATACAAAAAAACGGTCTAACTTACATAACACTCCCCTTTATGTAAAGGATTAATACCCTTTAGCCTTGGCCACCCTTCTCTTTTTGCTTAGTTTCCATTCTCTGATTGGCTCAGACATTAGTACATAGATTCTATTGGTGGTGTGACCAATGCAATGACACAAAAATAAACAGACATGCACACTCCTATTGCAGGTGCCTATAACTGATTAACTAATGTTCCTGTCCAATGGCCTTCACAAGTCCAAGCCTATGATGCTTACAAATGATTAACCAATGTTCCTGTCCAAAGGCCTTCACAAGACCCACAATGACCAGGTGTGTTGATCCAGCTTTGCACAATCGCATGGATTCTGCTTCCATATGTCTAATGGTTAACCCTATATTGATTTTGCTTACTACTTCTAAGAAAACAGTATAGATACTGGAAAATGTCCAATAAACTCCAGAAATGTAAAATAGGAATGGGGTTGCCCTAACGCCGGGGGAACACGAATAAGCATAATTCACTGGAAGGGGAACACATTGCATGCCAGCCAATGTTAGTCAATGTTGGGCTCCCGAGTGGCACAATGGTCTACGGCACTACATCTCACTGCTTGAGGCATCACTACAGACACCCTGGTTCAATTCCAGGCTGTATCACAACCGGCAGTGATTGGGAGTCACATAGGGCGTCGCAAATTGGCCCAGCATCGTCCGGGTTTGGCTGGGGTAGGCCATTATTGTAAATAAGAATTTGTTCTTAACTGACTTGTCTAGTTAAATAAAGGTTCAATTTTAAACAAATTAAAATAGTGTTTTATGATAAACCGTTTTTTACAAAACCGTCAAGGCACCAACTTTGAGAAGGTTTTAAAACAAACGTTTCAAACCAATTCATGGAATTAAACAAAGAATGAATGTTAATGAATCTAGGTATGTTTCGCCTTTAATGTAAATGGTATTAATACATTTGGCTGAATATTATATAATGACTTATCAACAGATCTAACAATTTGACCCCAACAGAAAATCTACACTGGTAATTCTAGAATATACTATATAGCCTACAAACCTGGTTAAACTATCATTATGACATCATGGATGAATTCTAGAATATACTATACATCCTAGAAACCTGGTTAAACTATCATTATGACATCATGGATGAATTCTAGAATATACTATATAGCCTAGAAACCTGGTTAAACTATCATTATGACATCATGGATGAATTCTAGAATATAGTATATAGCCTAGAAACCTGGTTAAACTATCATTATAACATCATGGATGGCCAGTCTTTGTATTTATAGGGTAGTGAATTCAGGGGGTAGCCCTGAGCTGAACTCAAACCTGGGTCCACTGAAAGTCAAGCCAACACCTTATAACTGTTATGCCAAGATGTCTGAACTTCTTGAGGAGGTCGCTAGGTTTTGGGTTACGGTTGCTACAATAGCTTTTTCTATGAATTTGAGAGTGGTTACATTTCTCCAGCCCCCAATTCTCAGCTGTTTACCAAACCAAGTCTATGGGCAGCCATTTTGTTGTTGTTTAAACCCTAGGTTGTCCCTTTAAAAAAGCCACATCACATCAAAAAGCCAAGTCACATCTGCAGTTGAAACAATAACAAAGCTGTCATTCCACCACTAGTTTGGTTATAAGATGATGATGGGGCTGGAGAAATGTAACTACTCTCAAATTCATAGACAGACCTATGGATTCAAGGACTGACCATCCATAAAAAAAGCTTATTTGGGATTCTGATGGGGTACAACAGTTGAACTAAGCTCATGAGGCCATTTGCACACACTGTACACTGTATATAGACTTTTTCTATTGTGTTATTAACTGTACATTTGTTTATTCCATGTGTAACTCTGTGTTGTTGTTTGTGTCGCACTGCTTTGCTTTATCTTGGCCAGGTCGTAGTTGTAAATGAGAACTTGTTCTCAACTGGCCTACCTGGTTAAATAAAGATGAAATAAAAAACATTTAAAACATGAGGCATCTGATGGGGTACAACAGTTGAACTAAGCTCATGTGTTATATTCTTCAAGAATCAATGGCTATAAATAAATAATTTAAAAGTCAAAATATTGATGTAGCAATTGCAGATTTCCCCTTTAACACCAAACATCAGATCAACAACTGCAGAGTTTGTGCCTCTGTATTTAAGACAGTACTTACTAGTGTTAATCAGGGCCCGTTCATCGTTAGAACCATTGGACGCCTTAACATGCGTTTGGGAAACCGGGCCCAGATATCCAGTTTCCTCCTCTTCTTCACTCCAAAAACTGTATACTCCTCTTTCTCTTCTTTCACAGTTACGTCTTTCTCTTCTTCTTTCACGCTAACAGCCTCACCCTCTACTTGTTTTTGTATTGTAACATCCTTCTCTTCCTCCTCCTCCTCTTTGACGAGAACTTCTTTTTCCGTCCAGCAGACCTCTTCTTTAACAGGAGGAGAGTAGCTTAGTGAACTCATGGTCGGAGATGTTAGCTAGCTAGCATTAGCGACTAGCCTAGTTCTAAGCTAACTTAGCAAACCAGCTAGCTGACAAACAACGTAAATATATAATTAAATGGGCCAACAAGTACATACGACAGAAGTGTGTTTAATACACAGCGACAAATATACACCAAAACAGTGTAAAGAGCGTGAATGTTGTAGCTATGTTTGCTAGAAAGCTACCGAGGTGTCTGACTAGCTGTTGTTGTTGAAGGAGCGTCCCGTCCACTAGATTATACGTCACACTGGCAGCATCGCCTGAACCTAAAAGACGCACATCGCCATCTGCTGACTGGAGTGGGCAACGCAGTTGAGGAACCAAACGTTTATTTTTCATTTATTTCAGGAAGGTTTAATATTATATTAAGTCGTTCAAAGAGAAGCATGTGTGGATTGATTCGTGTTTAATGAGTGAGAATTTAAAACAAACTTTACACCCACTACATATTTGCATTGAACCATACTTCTGACATAGTTCATTTTGACCCCAGAGGCATATCTTTTATCATAGCCAAAATGTGGTTTATCATAGCCAAAATGTGGTTTATTCAATTCTATTAAATTTTTCATGACTTTGTCAATCAACTTGTTCTTAATAAATCTAAATCATGGTTTAGTGTTTCTGTATCAATATGGACTTTTAACAAATTCAAATCCTTTGGAGTCATTTTGACCCCAGCCAAAAGCACCTTTGATAAATAGGACGTTTATTTCAAATAAAAATCAAATCACATTTTATCATACACATGTTTAGCAGATATTATTGCCGGTGTAGCGAAATGCTTGTGTTTCTAGCTCTGACAGTACAGTAATATCTAACAAGTAATATCTAACAATTTCACAACATATACCTAATAAACACAAATGTAAGTATTTGAATCTAGGTTTCTCTGTAGACATGATCAATCCCACCAGAGGGTGGAGGGGCACCTGTATCAGTGGTTTTGACAAGATAGACACCTGCAGACACACAGTATAGTGCCTCCCATGTGCTCTCCTAAGATTGGACATTTCTATATCACGTATCACATGACAGTGTATAAACTTTGATTTGATCATGTACAAAACTGCGGTAGAAAAGTAAAGTATTCAGACCCCTTCACATTTTCCACATTTTGTTACAGCCTTATTCTAAAATGTACTTCCCCCCCTCATCAATCTACACACAATACCCCATAATGACATCACAATACCCCATAATGACATCACAATGCCCCATAATGACATCACAATACCCCATAATGACAAAGTGAAAACTGGTTTTTAGAGATTTTTGCAAATGTATTTACTTAGGTATTCAGACCTTTGCTATGAGACTCAAAATTGAGCTCATATGCATCCTGATTCCATTGATTATCCTTGAGATGTTTCTACAACTTGATTGGAGTCCACTTGTGGTAAATGCAATTGATTGGACATGGTTTGAAAGGCAGACATCTGTCTTTGTAAGGTCCCACAGTTGACAGTGCATGTCAGAGCAAAAAACCAAGCCATGAGGTCCAAAGGAATTGTCCATAGAGCTCTGAGACAGGATTGTGTCGAGGCACAGATCTGGGGAAGGGTTCCAAAAAATGTCTGCAGCACTGAAGGTCCCCAAGAACAAAGAGGCCTCCATCATTCTTAAATGGAAGAAGTTTGGAACCACCAAGACTCTTCCTAGAGCTGGCCGCCTGGACAAACTAAGAAATCGGGGGAGAAGGGCCTTGGTCAGGAGGTAAACAAGAACCCGATGTTCACTCTGACAGAGCTCCAGAGTTCCTCTGTGGAGATGGGAGAACCTTCTAGGACAACCATCTCTGCAGCACACTAGAGATGACATGCAGGATCTTGCAGAGATTTGTAGTCTTGCATGTCGTCTACTTTGACGCTAATTAGCATTTTAGAATCCGAGAGTAAAGAGAGACAAATATAGGCAGCTTCTACACTTCCTGAGGTTTATTATGGATCCCCATTAGTTCCTGCCAAGGCAGCAGCTACTCTTCCTGGGGTTTATTATGGATCCCCATTAGTTCCTGCCAAGGCAGCAGCTACTCTTCCTGGGGTTTATTATGGATCCCCATTAGTTCCTGCCAAGGCAGCAGCTACTCTTCCTGGGGTCCAGCTAAAATAAAAGCAGTTATACCATTTTAAAAACATTACAATAAATTCACAACACACTGTGTGTCCTCAGTCACCGTGACCTAGAGAGATTTACATGGTTATCAAAACGTCACACCACTGTGAGCCTAAACAAAACACAGCCCTAAGGGGAAAATGAATGGTGGAAAAACGATGCGAACCATTTCCCTGTTTGACCTGTAGTTGTTATGGATATTATGACTCTGCAGAGCCCCACAGTGGACGTGTCAAAATATGTTACATTGGTAAAGCACCCTTTATTTAACCTAAATGTCATCTTGTTTTTACATGGCATTGTAGATTTTAGCAGTATACAGGATGTATTTTGGATGTTTTCAGTGTATTTTCAACGCTTTCAGACAATGGATTAATCGCAATAAAAAAATTGTGCACTAACATTACACAAAGTGAACTCAAGTCTGACAGTCCAAACAAAATCACAAATTCTCAGTCAAAAACACAAGTCAGAACACAGCCTCTCTATTCTCTCATGTGATTTCAGGTCCTCTGACTGGGAAAATGTCTTTCCACAATGAGAGCAGTGGTATGTCTTCTCCTCTTGTGTATTTGTATGTATTCTTTCATGCTCTTTCAGGTACCTTAACCGGGTAAATCTCTTTCCGCAGTGGGAGCAGTGGTGCGTCTTTTTTCCTGTGTGTATCCTCTCATGCTGGTTCAGGTTTCCTAACTGGGCAAAATGCTTTCCACAATGGGAACATTGGTAAGGCTTTTCTCCTGTGTGTATTCTCTCATGCTCCCTAACTGTGTACAACTCTTTCCACAATGGGAACATTGGAAAGGCTTTTCTCCTGTGTGTGTCCTCTCATGCCTTTCCACGCTCCCTAACCACCTAAAACTCTTTCCGCACAAGGAGCAGTGGTAAGGCTTCTCTCCTTTGTGTATTCTCTTATGTGTTCTCAGGCTCCCTAACTGAGTAAAACTCTTTCCACACTGGGAGCAGTGATGTCGTCCTGCTGGTTTGGACATCTCAGGGTCTGGTTCCTCTGAAGAACTCTTCCTGCTGTCAGAAGGAGAGTCTGGTCTCTCTCCTGTCAAAGACAAACAGATTATATAATTAATTAAACAGAGACCTGAATGAAACCTCCACATGATAAAACTTCCTATGATGTTTAATCTCGACTAGATCCCTCAATCACCTGAAGTCAGTTTTCACAAGTATTATTAAACCCACTTCAAAATGCAGGTCTCTGTGTGGTTCTTAGGATGTCCAGGCAGGTGATTCACTTCTAACCGAAGTCTTGCAGGTGTTTACATGGTTTTCACATCTGCCAGATCATCGAAAAATCAAATTTCAGTACGAGTGTATATATATATATATTTTTTTTTTTTGTACTTTTACACCTTTTTCTCACCAATTTCATGATATCCAATTGCAACTCCCCTACGGACTCCGGGGAGAGGCGAAGGTCGAGCCATGTGTCCTCTGAAACACGACCCTGCCAAGCCGCACTGCACATCTTGACACACTGCTCGTTTAACCCGGAAGACAGCCACACCAATGTGTCGGAGGAAACACTGTCCAGCTGGCGACCGAAGTCAGCGTGCATGCTGACCACCACAAGGAGTCGCTAGAGCACAATGGGACAAGGACGTCCCGGCCAGCCAAACCCTCCAAACCCTCCCCAAACATAACGCTTTGTATTCAGGACATAAAGTTAATTTCTTTGCCACATTCTTTTGTAGTATTACTTTAGTGCCAACAGCCTCTCTATTCTCTCATGTGATTTCAGGTCCTCTGACTGGGAATGCTTCCTTCTTTTCACTCTGTCATTTAGGTTAGTATTGTGGAGTAACTACAATGTTGTTGATCCATCCGCAGTTTTCTCATATCACAACCATTAAACACTAACTATTTTAAAGTCACCATTAGCCTCATGGTGAAATCTCTGAGAGGTTTCCTTCCTCTCCAGCAACTGAGTTAGTGACTGGGTATATTGATACACCATCTAAAGTGTAATTAATAACTTCACCATGCTCAAAGGGATATTCAATGTCTGCTTTTTTTTACCCATCCACCAATACATGCCCTTCTTTGCGAGGCGTTGGAAAACCTCCCTGGTCTTTGTGGTTGAATCTGTGTTTGAAATTCACTGCTCAACTGAGAGACAATACAGATAATTGTATGTGTGGGGAACAGAGATGAGGTATTCATTCAAATATCATGTTAAACACTATTATTGCACACAGTGAGTCCATGCAACTTATGTGACTTGTTAAGCAAAATCTTTACTCCTGAACTTATTTAGGCTTTTAATTAAATGTGTAAACATTTCCAAAAACATAATTCCACTTTGACATTATGGGGTATTGAATCCTTTTAACCCCAGTATCTCTACTTGCACATTCATCTTCTGCACATCCTACCATTACAATGTTTAATTGCTATATTGTAATTACTTCGCCACCATGGCCTATTTATTGCCTAACCTCTCTTATCCTACCTCATTTACACATGCTGTATATAGATTTTTCTACTGTATAATTGATTGTATGTTTGTTTATTCCATGTGTAACTCTGTGTTGTTGTATGTGTCGAACTGCTTTGCTTTATCTTGGCCAGGTCGCAGTTGCAAATGAGAACTTGTTATCAACTAGCCTACCTGGTTAAATAAAGGTGAAATAAAATAAATAAAAATATTTTTTACATTTAGGCTGTAACACAACGAAATGTGGGACAAGTCAAGGGGTGTGAATACTTTCTGAAGGCACTGTATATATAAAACTCCCCCCACACAGCAATCTAATAGCATCAGTAAAATCTGTTGAAATTAAACCACAGATAAATATACCTAACATAGTACATCTATTAAACAATACATCACAACACATACATCAGAAATAGTTACACATTATAGAGATCCATTCATGGATGTACAGGTCTGTTGGATAAACGTTCAGAAATGTCCGCTGCTGATTTTTTCCAGGTGTCCATAGCGGACACCCTGGCCATATGAATCCTGGCCGTGGACAAATTCTCAGTCAGAAACACAAGTCAGAACACAGCCTCTCTATTCTCTCGTGTGATTTCAGGTCCTCTGACTGGGAAAATGTCTTTTCACAATGAGAACAGTGGTATGTCTTCTCCTCCTGTGTATTAGTATGTTGGAAAGGCTTTTCTCCTGTGTGTTTTCTCGCATGCTTTTTCAGACTCCCCGACCACCTAAAACTCTTTTCACACTGGGAACATTGGAAAGGCTTTTCTCCTGTGTGTATTCTCTCATGCGTTTTCAGGCTCACTAACCACCTAAAACTGTTTCCACAGTGAGAACAGTGATAAGGCTTCTCTCCAGTATGTATTCTCTCATGCTTTTTCAGGACCCATAACCACCTAAAACTCTTTCCACAGTGGGAACAGTGATAAGGCTTCTCTCCCGTGTGTGTTCTCTCATGCCCAACCAGGGCTCCTAACTGAGTAAAATCCTTTCCACAGTGGGAACAGTGGTAGGGCTTTTCTCCTGTATGTGTTCTCTCATGCATTTTCAGGCTCCCTAACCACCTAAAACTCTTTCCACAGTGGGAGCAGTGGTGTTGGTTAGGCGTCTCTGGGTCTGTTTCCTCTGAGGAACTCTTCCTGCTGTCAGAGTCTGGTCTCTCTCCTGCAAAAGACAGATTATTTAGTTAAACAGAGAGTCCTGAATGAAACCTCCATTCAATAAAATTGTTTTCCTATGAGGTTTAATCTAGACTAGATCCCTCAATACCCTGAGGTCAGTTTTCACAACATTACATCATTAAAAATAAACTTGGTGACGGTGAGATTTAAAAACAAATGATGAAGAGCTCCAAATCTAATCTCTCAGGGAATGTCATGATGTCATAATGATAGATAATGTCATGTTTACAGGCTGAGCAGAGCTCTATAATAATAGATAATGTCATGTTTATAGGCTGATCAGAGCTCCATAATAATAGATAATGTCATGTTTATAGGCTGAGCAGAGCTCTATAATAATAGATAATGTCATGTTTATAGGCTGATCAGAGCTCCATAATAATAGATAATGTCATGTTTATAGGCTGAGCAGAGCTCTATAATGATAGATAATGTCATGTTTATAGGCTGAGCAGAGCTCCATAATAATAGATAATGTCATGTTTATAGGCTGAGCAGAGCTCTATAATAATAGATAATGTCATGTTTATAGGCTGATCAGAGCTCCATAATAATAGATAATGTCATGTTTATAGGCTGAGCAGAGCTCTATAATGATAGATAATGTCATGTTTATAGGCTGAGCAGAGCTCTATAATAATAGATAATGTCATGTTTATAGGCTGATCAGAGCTCCATAATAATAGATAATGTCATGTTTATAGGCTGAGCAGAGCTCTATAATAATAGATAATGTCATGTTTATAGGCTGATCAGAGCTCCATAATAATAGATAATGTCATGTTTATAGGCTGAGCAGAGCTCTATAATGATAGATAATGTCATGTTTATAGGCTGAGCAGAGCTCTATAATAATAGATAATGTCATGTTTATAGGCTGATCAGAGCTCCATAATAATAGATAATGTCATGTTTATAGGCTGAGCAGAGCTCTATAATGATAGATAATGTCATGTTTACAGGCTGAGCAGAGCTCTATAATAATAGATAATGTCATGTTTATAGGCTGATCAAAGATCTATAATAATAGATAATGTCATGTTTACAGGCTGAACAGAGCTCTATAATAATAGATAATGTCATGTTTATAGGCTGAGCAGAGCTCTATAATAATAGATAATGTTTATAGGCTGAGCAGAGCTCAATAATAATAGATAATGTCATGTTTATAGGCTGAGCAGAGCTCTATAATAATAGATAATGTCATGTTTATAGGCTGAGCAGAGCTCTAGAATAATAGATAATGTCATGTTTACAGGCTGATCAGAGCTCTATAATAATAGATAATGTCATGTTTATAGGCTGATCAGAGCTCTATAATAATAGATAATGTCATGTTTATAGGCTGAGCAGAGCTCTACAATAATAGATAATGTCATGTTATAGGCTGATCAGAGCTCTATAATAATATATATTACTATTCCAGTCAATGTTATAGGCTGCATTTGATCCAATGTCAATAACGTTTTGTTGGTGTCCCACTTCATCTCTAAAGTAATAATTACCATATTTTCTAAATGATAATTCTTTAGTTTAGCCTTTCCTTTTGCTACTATGTTCAGTCTCCCCAAAACGCTTGTCCTTTTGCTAATATGTTCAGTCTCCCCAAAACGCTTGTCCTTTTGCTAATATGTTCAGTCTCCCCAAAACGCTTGTCCTTTTGCTAATATGTTCAGTCTCCCCAAAACGCTTGTCCTTTTGCTAATATGTTCAGTCTCCCCAAAACACTTGTCCTTTTGCTAATATGTTCAGTCTCCCCAAAACACTTGTCCTTTTGCTAATATGTTCAGTCTCCCCAAAACACTTGTCCTTTTGCTAATATGTTCAGTCTCCCCAAAACTCTTGTCCTTTTGCTAATATGTTCAGTCTCCCCAAAACGTTTGTCCTTTTGCTAATATGTTCAGTCTCCCCAAAACTCTTGTCCTTTTGCTAATATGTTCAGTCTCCCCAAAACGTTTGTCCTTTTGCTAATATGTTCAGTCTCCCCAAAACACTTGTCCTTTTGCTAATATGTTCAGTCTCCCCAAAACGCTTGTCCTTTTGCTAATATGTTCAGTCTCCCCAAAACGCTTGTCCTTTTGCTAATATGTTCAGTCTCCCCAAAATGCTTGTCCTTTTGCTAACATGTTCAGTCTCCCCATAACACATGTCCTTTTCATGTCAATAATGCTTCTGAAAAAACCTACACTCGATCCCTCCGATGTCAACAACTACAGACCAGTATCCCTTCTTTCTTTTCTCTCCAAAACTCTTGAACGTGCCGTCCTTGGCCAGCTCTCTTGCTATCTCTCTCAGAATGACCTTCTTGATCCTAATCAGTCAGGTTTCAAGACTGGGCATTCAACTGAGACTGCTCTTCTCTGTGTCACGGAGGCTCTCCGCACTGCTAAAGCTAACTCTCTCTCCTCTGCTCTCATCCTTCTAGACCTATCTGCTGCCTTTGATACTGTGAACCATCAGATCCTCCTCTCCACCCTCTCCGAGCTGGGCATCTCCGGCAAGACGGAGCTGCTCTTCCTCCCGGGGAAGGACTGCCCGTTCCATGATCTCGCCATCACGGTTGACAACTCCCTTGTGTCCTCCTCCCAGAGTGCTAAGAGCCTCGGCGTGACCCTGGACAACACCCTGTCGTTCTCCACTAACATCAAGGCGGTGACCCGGTCCTGTAGGTTCATGCTCTACAACATTCGCAGAGTACGACCCTGCCTCACACAGGAAGCGGCGCAGGTCCTAATCCAGGCACTTGTCATCTCCCGCCTGGATTACTGCAACTCGCTGTTGGCTGGGCTCCCTGCCTGTGCCACTAAACCCCTACAACTCATCCAGAACGCCGCAGCCCGTCTGGTGTTCAACCTTCCCAAGTTCTCTCACGTCACCCCGCTCCTCCGCTCTCTCCACTGGCTTCCAGTTGAAGCTCGCACCCGCTACAAGACCATGGTGCTTGCCTACGGAGCTGTGAGGGGAACGGCACCTCCGTACCTTCAGGCTCTGATCAGGCCCTACACCCAAACAAGGGCACTGCGTTCATCCACCTCTGGCCTGCTCGCCTCCCTACCTCTGAGGAAGCACAGTTCCCGCTCAGCCCAGTCAAAACTGTTAGCTGCACTGGCACCCCAATGGTGGAACAAGCTCCCTCACGACGCCAGGACAGCGGAGTCAATCACCACCTTCCGGAGACACCTGAAACCCCACCTCTTTAAGGAATACCTGGGATAGGATAAAGTAATCCTTCTAACCCCCCCCCCCCCCCTTAAAAGATTTAGATGCACTATTGTAAAGTGGTTGTTCCACTGGATATTATAAGGTGAATGCACCAATTTGTAAGTCGCTCTGGATAAGAGCGTCTGCTAAATGTCTTAAATGTAAATGTTATTTTATGTATTTCTCCAACATTTAGAAATCTGAGTTTTGCGGGTATACACACTCTACGCAAGGCCTACAATAGACACACGTCAAAAGTTTCATTTATAACTTGTTTGCCATTCTGTGAGACAATTAAGATGTGATTTTGTGGTGGGGGGACTCTGATGGTATACACATGTTACAGTTAAGCAATAAGACCAGAGGAAGTGTGGTATATGGCCAATATAGCATGGGTAAAGACTGACCCTTATGCACAACACAACACAGAGTGCCTGGATACAGCCCTTAGCCGTGGTATATTGGCCATATATCACTGAGGCGTCTTATTGCTATTATAAACTGGTTACCAATGTAATCAGAACAGTAAAAATACATAGCCTGATATACCACGGCTGTCAGCCAATCAGCATTCAGGGCTTTAATCACCCATTTTAAAATGTAGCTTTAACATTATAACATAAACTCCTAGAGTACAGAACAACATTTTCAAGTATAGAATTTCAATATGCTGCTTTAAAACAACACATTCGTTCAAAACCTTTGGACAGTTAGAGCCCGTTTTTAAGACAGTACTTACTGGTGGTAATCAGATCTCCAGACTCCTCTGTCAATATGACCGTAATCTCTCCCTGTTTCTCCTCCTTCACTCCAAAAACGGCATCCTCCTCTTTCTCTTCCTCCTCTTCTTTTACTGTAACATCTTCCTCCTCTTTCACTCTGAACCCGTCTTCCTCTTCTTTAACTGTAACGTCTTTCTCTTCTTCTTTCACTGTAACAGCCTCACCCTCTACTTTTTGTTTTACTGTAACATCCTCCTCTTCCTTCTCCTCTTTCACGACAATGTTCAGCCCCAGAGTTTCTTTCTCCGTCCAGCAGACCTCCTCTTCTTTAACAGGAGGGGAGTAGTTTAGGGAGCTCATGTTCGGGGATGTTAGCTAGCTAGCTAGTTAGCATGACCGACTAGTTTAGTGCTAGGCTAACTTATCGAGCCAGCTAGTTGACTAACAATGTACCTATAACATTTAAATGGTGTCTATTAACTAGATGTCAGAAGTATATTTAAAACGCAGAGGCAAATATGCACAGAAACAGTCTAAATGTTTCGGCTGTTGGCTACCAAGGTGGCTGACTCGTTGTTGTTGATCCGTTTCGTCCACTAGATTATACGTCACGCTGCAGCATCGCCTGAAAGACGCACATCGCCGTCTGCTGACTGGAGGGAAACGCAGTTATGATACTTTTTTTTTTCAGACAAAAGACATATTTTTATTCCTTTCATTAAATAATAAATGTATATTGAGACGTTCAAATAGAGCAGTGCATATTTTGAGTGAGAATTTAAAACATACTGTCCTTCACATCTGTATTTAAGGCAGTTTCATATTCATTCATTTAAAGAAACCCACTGGTCACACACTGGTTGAATTATCTGTCAAACTAGGAACTCTGCAGCCTAGTTGAACAGGGATCTATGTTCTATGAACGCTGCTGGGAGCAAACTGGAGAATAGCTAGAGGAAAACAAACCTAACTGCATCCCCAGGCCCTGGTATATCATCAGACTGTACAAACCTAACTACATCCCCAGTCCCTGGTATATCATCAGACTACAAACCTAACTACATCCCCAGTCCCTGGTATATCACCAGACTGTACAAACCTAACTACATCCCCAGTCCCTGGTATATCATCAGACTGTATACAAACCTAACTACATCCCCAGTCCCTGGTATATCATCAGACTGCATACAAACCTAACTGCATCCCCAGTCCCTGGTATATCACCAGACTACATACAAACCTAACTACATCCCCAGTCCCTGGTATATCATCAGACTGCATACAAACCTAACTGCTTCCCCAGTCCCTGGTATATCACCAGACTACATACAAACCTAACTGCATCCCCAGGCCCTGGTATATCACCAGACTGCATACAAACCTAACTACATCCCCAGTCCCTGGTATATCACCAGACTGTACAAACCTAACTACATCCCCAGTCCCTGGTATATCACCAGACTGTACAAACCTAACTACATCCCCAGTCCCTGGTATATCATCAGACTGTACAAACCTAACTACATCCCCAGTCCCTGGTATATCACCAGACTGTACAAACCTAACTACATCCCCAGGAGGCCGGGAGGGTCGTCAGTGAAATGGGACACACCTGGGCTGGGTGTGTCCCAGGATAAATGCACCTCTTCCCCGTTCATTGAGGAGACTCTCTCCATGCAGACACAGACAGATTTTGGGTGTCTGCGTTGGCACCTTTCAACACCCCTCATTATCACATGTATACACGCGACCACTCACTTACACTACTGACTAAACACACACCATTGTTCATTGTATTTACTTTACTTCAGTTAATAAATATATTTTGTTATTTTTTATCTCCATGTTGTCTCACTTTTTGTTACGGTCTTCGAGCCGGTTCATGACACTATGGTCAGTGAGCTGGAGTCCAACTAATGGAGACCAGTTAGAACCCAACTAACAAAACCCAACTAAAACATGACTGCAGATCAGAAGAGCAGAGACATACAGAATGATGGCAGGGAAAATCCCCAACATCCAAAATAGATAGATTCCATGATGGGGAAACAAAGCTTCCTGAAGCATTGACGCCTTCCAGCCAATTGTCTCAAAAATATGTTCATTACTCAAATCTTTGAGCAACACAGAATTTAGAACAGCCACATTATTATAGATGACATCCCACACCGTAGCAGCGTAGCCTTTATGTCATTATTATAGATGACATCCCACACCGTAGCAGCATAGCCTTTATGTCATTATTATAGATGGTATCCCACACCGTAGCAGCATAGCCTTTATGTCATTATTATAGATGACGTCCCACACCGTAGCAGCATAGCCTTTATGTCATTATTATAGATGGTATCCCACACCGTAGCAGCATAGCCTTTATGTCATTATTATAGATGGTATCCTACACCGTAGCAGCATAGCCTTTATGTCATTATTATAGATGGTATCCCACACCGTAGCAGCACAGCCTTTATGTCATTATTATAGATGGTATCCCACACCGTAGCAGCATAGCCTTTATGTCATTATTATAGATGTCGTCCCACACCGTAGCAGCATAGCCTTTATGTCATTATTATAGATGACATCCCACACTGTAGCTGCATAGCCTTTATGTCATTATTATAGATGATGTCCCACACCGTAGCAGCATAGCCTTTATGTCATTATTATAGATGGTATCCCACACCGTAGCAGCATAGCCTTTATGTCATTATTATAGATGGTATCCCACACCGTAGCAGCATAGCCTTTATGTCATTATTATAGATGACATCCCACACCGTAGCAGCATAGCCTTTATGTCATTATTATAGATGACATCCCACACCGTAGCAGCATAGCCTTTATGTCATTATTATAGATGACATCCCACACTGTAGCTGCATAGCCTTTATGTCATTATTATAGATGACGTCCGACACCGTAGCAGCATAGCCTTTATGTCATTATTATAGATGACATCCCACACCGTAGCAGCATAGCCTTTATGTCATTATTATAGATGGTATCCCACACCGTAGCAGCATAGCCTTTATGTCATTATTATAGATGGTATCCCACACCGTAGCAGCATAGCCTTTATGTCATTATTATAGATGACATCCCACACCGTAGCAGCATAGCCTTTATGTCATTATTATAGATGACATCCCACACCGTAGCAGCATAGCCTTTATGTCATTATTATAGATGGTATCCCACACCGTAGCAGCATAGCCTTTATGTCATTATTATAGATGGTATCCCACACCGTAGCAGCATAGCCTTTATGTCATTATTATAGATGACATCCCACACCGTAGCAGCATAGCCTTTATGTCATTATTATAGATGACATCCCACACCGTAGCAGCATAGCCTTTATGTCATTATTATAGATGACATCCCACACCGTAGCAGCATAGCCTTTATGTCATTATTATAGATGGTATCCCACACCGTAGCAGCATAGCCTTTATGTCATTATTATAGATGACATCCCACACCGTAGCAGCATAGCCTTTGTCATTATTATAGATGGTATACCACACCGTAGCAGCATAGCCTTTATGTCATTATTATAGATGACATCCCACACCGTAGCAGCATAGCCTTTATGTCATTATTATAGATGGTATCCCACACCGTAGCAGCATAGCCTTTATGTCATTATTATAGATGGTATCCCACACCGTAGCAGCGTAGCCTTTATGTCATTATTATAGATGACATCCCACACCGTAGCAACATAGCCTTTATGTCATTATTATAGATGACATCCCACACCGTAGCAACATAGCCTTTATGTCATTATTATAGATGACATCCCACACCGTAGCAGCATAGCCTTTATGTCATTATTATAGATGACATCCCACACCGTAGTCTTTATGTCATTATTATAGATGATGTCCCACACCGTAGCAGCATAGCCTTTATGTCATTATTATAGATGACATCCCACACCGTAGCAACATAGCCTTTATGTCATTATTATAGATGACATCCCACACCGTAGCAGCATAGCCTTTATGTCATTATTATAGATGACATCCCACACCGTAGTCTTTATGTCATTATTATAGATGATGTCCCACACCGTAGCAGCATAGCCTTTATGTCATTATTATAGATGACGTTCCACACCGTAGCAGCACAGCCTTTATGTCATTATTATAGATGACATCCCACACCGTAGCAGCATAGCCTTTATGTCATTATTATAGATGTCGTCCCACACCGTAGCAGCATAGCCTTTATGTCATTATTATAGATGGTATCCCACACCGTAGCAGCATAGCCTTTATGTCATTATTATAGATGACGTCCCACACCGTAGCAGCATAGCCTTTATGTCATTATTATAGATGGTATCCCACACCGTAGCAGCATAGCCTTTATGTCATTATTATAGATGACATCCCACACCGTAGCAGCATAGCCTTTATGTCATTATTATAGATGACGTTCCACACCGTAGCAGCATAGCCTTTATGTCATTATTATAGATGACATCCCACACCGTAGTCTTTATGTCATCTACTAAACCACTCACCATGCTCGAGAGCATGAAATCCATGCTGCATTGTTGGTAAATGGTGACTGATTTATTTATAATAATAAGTAGTTATTTATGATGTAAGGTGATTTGTAGATCAGTCAGTTGGCAGTCGCCTGCAGTGTCGAACAAGCCCAATACCAAACCAATCAGGTGGTTGTTTGACGAAATGAAGCTTCAGACGCCATTGATGACGTGCTGCTGATAAAGTGATACAGGCATCGGTACACTGCTTTGAAGTTTACTGCTTAGCGATTTGGACGCAGGCCTCGTAGCTCCGGTATCAAAAGTAACATCCCTTTTGACAACAAGGCAGCAGAGTCTACCGTGCTAATGCGTTCCCACTAGATATCACAACCACACAGTTTATGAAAGCATGAGGTGTGACTGACAAGCTGGAGCTAGATACCGAGCTAGCATACAAACTCTGTAGCACATAGTGCATTGTGGGTAGTTTAGAAGATATCCGGAAATAAGTTAAGAAATATGTAACAACGCAAAAACATAACTGTTTGTCCTTATAGGGAACCAGATTGTGACTACAACTAAGTTACTAAGTCTTTAACCACACAGTGTTGTTACACTGGTGAGTAAAAACTCATGCTTCCTACACTTTAACTTTTTGTCTGAAACTAAAATAAACATTTTATTCAACTGCGTTACCCACTCCAGTCAGCAGATGGCGGTCTGTGAATTTAACGCAATGCTGTTGGTGTGACGTATAATGTAGTGGACGGAACGCTTCTTTCAACAGCACCAACAGTGATTCAGCCTCCTCGGTAGCTTGCAAGACAAAATAGCCGAACCAATAAAGCTCTTTAGACGCTTTAGTGTATATTAGCCACTGTGTTTAAAACCCACTACTGTCGTCTAGTTAGTTATCCGATTTAATTTCATATTTACTGTGTTGTTGTTATTAGTCAGCTAGCGGGCTGGTTAAGTTAGCATTAGCCTAGCTAGCTAACTGTTAGCTAACATTCCCGACCATGAGTTCACTAAGCTACTCTCCTCCTGCTAAAGAAGAGGTCTGCTGGACGGAGAAAGAAGCTCCCGTCAAAGAGGAGGAGGAAAAAGAGGATGTTACAATACAAAAACAAGTAGAGGGTGAGGCTGTTACAGTGAAAGAAGAAGAGAAAGACGTTTCAGTGAAAGACGAGGAAGACCCGTTCAGAGTGAAGGAGGAGGAGGATGCAGTTTTTGGAGTGAAAGAGGAGATGACTGTCACATCGAAGAAGGAAGAAGAGGAAGAAACTGGATATCTGGGCCCGGTTTCCCAAGGGCATCATAAGGCGTCCAATGGTTCTAACGATGAACGGGCCCTGATTAACACTCGTAAGTACTGTTTTAAAAACAGAGGCACAAACTCTACACTTGTTAAACTGAGGTGTTAAAGGGGAAATATCCAATAGCTACATCCATATTTGAACTTTTAAATTATTTATTTATAGCCATTGATTCTTGAAGAATATAACACATGTCTCATGAGCTTAGTTCAACTGTTGTACCCCATCAGATCCCCAAATAAGCTTTTTTTACTCCAATGTTTAGAAACAATGTAAATCAACACTGTATAGCCTCAACATGGTTAAAACTGTAATGTTGATATCATGGATGGTCAGTCCTTGCATCCATAGATCTGTCTATGAATTTGAGAGTAGTTACATTTCTCCAACCCCATAATCATCTTATAACCAAAACAGTGGTGGAATGACAGCTTTGTTATTGTTTGGACTGCAGATTGCTGGGTTGTGTGGCTTTTTTTAAAGGGGCAACCTAGTTTTAAAACAGAAACAAAATGGCTGCCCAGAGACTTGAGCTGTGTTCGAATACTCATACTAACCATACTATATATTATGCTTATTTGTCATAGTATGGATATAGTTAGTATGCCAAAAGTTCCTGGATGTGGTACTACAGTCGCCAAAATACGAAGTATATATGCAGAGGACACTCTTTCTGTGCTTTTAGGGCCCATAATGCAATTCTTCAGGAAATGGGCGGGGCTTCAACTATTTTCAGGTTTGAAAAAAATTTTGGAAAATATGCAGCCAAAGTACGACGAGAGAGTGGATACAAATGAACTGCTTTAACTAATTATGACAAATGTTAAGAGAATGTTGAGCAATGTAACGATATGTTGGCTACGTTATCCTTACAAACCGCATAGCATATCTTTACAGCAGTATGTACCAGTATGTCAGCTACAGTTGAAGTCAGAAGTTTACATACACTTAGGTTAGAGTCATCAAAACTTGTTTTTCAATCACTCCACAAATTGTTTGTTAACAAACTATAGTTTTGACAAGTCGGTTAGGACATCTACTTTGTGCATGACACAAGTAGTTTTTCCAACAATTGTTTACAGATTATTTCACTTATAATTCACTGTATCACAATTCCAGTGGGTCACAAGTTTACATACACTAAGTTGACTGTGCCTTTAAACAGCTTGGAAAATTCCAGAAAATAATGTCATGGCTTTAGAAGCTTCTGATAGGCTTATTGACATCATTTTAGTCAATTGGAGGTGTACCTGTGGATGTATTTCAAGGCCTACCTTCAAACTCAGTGCCTCTTTGCTTGACATCATGGGAAAATCCAAAGAAATCAGCCAAGACCTCAGGAAAAAAATGGTGGACCTTCACAAGTCTGGTTCATGTTCATCTGTACAAACAATAGTACACAAGTATGAACACCATGGGACCACGCAGCCGTCATACCGCTCAGGAAGAGATGAATATACTTTGGTGCGAAAAGTGCAAATAAATCCCAGAACAACAGCAAAGGACCTTGTGAAGATGCTGGAGGAAACGGGTACAAAAGTATCTATGTCCACAGTAAAATGACCCCCCAATATCAACATAACCTGAAAGGCCGCTCAGCAAGGAAGAAGCCACTGCTCCAAAACCGCCATAAAAAAGTCAGACTATGGTTTGCAACTGCACGTGGGGACTTGTACTTTTTGGAGAGATGTCATCTGGTCTGATGAAACAAAAATAGAACTGTTTGGCCATAATGACCATTGTTATGTTTCGAGGAAAAGGGGGAGGCTTGCAAACCGAAGAACACCATCCCAACCGTGAAGCGCGGGGGTGGCAGCATCATGTTGTGGGGGTGCTTTGCTGCAGGAGGGACTGGTGCACTTCACAAATATATATTGAAGCAACATCTCAAGACATCAGTCAGGAGGTTAAAGCTTGGTCGCAAATGGGTCTTCCAAATGGACAATGACCCCAAGCATACTTCCAAAGTTGTGGCAAAATGGCTTAAGGACAACAAAGTCAAAGTCTTGGAGTGGCCATCACAAAGCCCTGACCTCAATCCCATAGAAAATGTGTGGGCAGAACTGAAAAGCGTGTGTGAGCAAGGAGGCCTGCAAAACTGTCTCCGTTACACCAGCTCTGTCAGGAGGAATGGGCCAAAATTCACCCAACTTATTGTGGGAAGCTTGTGGAAGGCTACCAGAAACGTTTGACCCAAGTTAAACAATTTAAAGGCAATGTTACCAAATACTAATTGAGTGTATGTAAACTTCTGACCCACTGGGAATGTGATGAAAGAAATAAAAGCTGATATTAATCATTCTCTCTACTATTATTCTGACATTTCACATTCTTAAAATAAAGTGGTGATCCTAACTGACCTAAGACATGGAATTTTTACTAGGATTAAATGTCAGGAATTGTGAAAAACTGAGTTTAAATGTATTTGGCTAAAGTGTATGTAAACTTCCGACTTCAACTGTAGCTACCTAACGTTAGTTGGCTACTTATACATCAAACTTACCAGTATATTAACTATATTCTAACTAACTACCCAACGTTTATTGACTTGATTATTCACATCATTCTTAGCCAAGGGGTCGTGTGCTTTCTCAGTGGACATTGTTAATTCGGGTGCGTTCCTAAATTCGCTCTGGCTCTCTACTCCGATTTCAGAGCACTCTCGTCTGAGTGTACCGGAGCTTAGAATAACTGAAGAATTTACTAGCGCTCAACACCCGTTGAATATGTCCAGGTGTCAGTAAACGTTAAAAAAAAGCTCAAATTAAATTGTTGCGAGCAGCACAGTTAGTCACCAACGCTCTGGATAACATGAAAACAGCCTAACCAGCTCTGCTAGGGCAAGTAAAATGGTAAGAGTGAGGTTTTTCTCATTTGTGTCTAGCAAGCTATCCAACGGTAGCCAGTTCGCTTAGTGTTTGCTTTACTGTCTTTGTGAGGTCAGAACGCTTGGATCGACCCTACTCCTCAGCCATATAGTATTGGTTTACAAACAGTGGCCTTATACGAGCTCATGTTTTTCTTTCTGATGGGGTAATACAGTTGAATCATTTGAGGCATTTATAAGTTATATTCTTCAAGAATCAATGGCTAGATGGTAAATGGGTCTTTCTGTAACTGCCAGTGAAGATTTCCTGTGGGGGTCAAATTATTAGAGCTGTTGATAAGTCATTGTATAATATTCTGGCAATTATTTTCATGCCATTACATTGAAGGCGAAACATTTGTCTTTTCTTAGCAAGGTGTTGCTAAAATAATGTTAGCCGCTAATGCTAATCGCTAGCTAGCTTGCTAAATGTATTAAGAGTCAAACGTAGCTGGCTAATACTGCCTGGTGCCAGTGCTGGTGTAGGCATAGATAAGATACCGCTGCACAAACATGCTTATCAGAGAGGAATAAGAAGTTTGAATATGTTGGCTAGCTAGCCGGCTACATGAAGTAAGAAAACATGTAATGTAACATCTAATTAGGGTCATCTGGAAACACTGACCAACACTTTGGTTCTTACCATGTCTTCTTCGCTGAGGTTTATTGTCAGACTACACTCATCAGGTGTATTTCTGCCACCTACTGTATGGGGTTGGAAAAAAATCCCCCCCCCCCCCCCATTTTTTTTTTTTTTGAAAGAACAAATCATTCTAATTAAAATGATAGAATACAAAATAAACAGTTTGACTAGTGCAATTTCTCACTTGCGCTATAAACACAACTCAGTCCACCTTCTACACTATTAGTGTGTTGGGATCCTTCTCCTGCATGGCTTCACTGCAGACTGTGGGACATCCACTACCTTCTCTCTACTCACTCCTTCAGCTATTTTCACTGCCTGCACATAGGACACCTGCTGGATGGGCCTGATCCTAGCTACTGTGACATCCTTCATCCGTACAGGGCACTCCAGGATCTTGGGAACATGATTCCCATCACAATTACAACAACATGCTTCATCTGACTCTTCAACTACGACATATTTATTCCTTGGACAAACACTTGCCACGTGTCCAAACTTTTACAATTGTAACACCGCAGCGGCTTCTGTACATAGGGTCTCACCGCATATCTCACATACCCAGGTTTTACATAAGATGGGAGAATCAGTTCACCAAACGACAGTAAAATCTTCCTGCTATCATTCATTTTATTGACGTGCGTATACCTGGAATGTTTTCCCTAAACCACCCAGCCTCTATGTCCAACGCAACACCAGAGATGACACTTTTAACCGGTGCCCTACTCTGAAAGTCATAGCCTTCCACATCGTACGTCCACATCTTGTTGAGTCACAGAGCTTCTCCTTTTGTGCTGTTGACACACAATCAGCATCATACCGCTCCTGGTCACTCAAACCGATTCCACTTTACCCAATTCATCCTTCACCATCTTTGAGACCTCTAACGGGTCACCCAAAAAAACATCCTTGCTGATGATTCCCACTCCAACCATAAACTGCTGTTCATTACCAACTTTAGCCCCTTTCACTCCACTGTTCTTCACCATCGTCCACTCAGTCTCAACAACTGTACAGAGTCACTGTTCTTCACCATCATCCACTCAGTCTGCACAACTGTACTCACACCAATAGAATCCCACAATGCTTCCTCCATTGCTCCTCCAGTGATCCCCTGGACTCCCTGCTCTTTGCTGTGAAAGATGAGAGTTTGTGTTCTCGAAGTAGCATCTATATTGTTCTCATTCCAGTACAGTTGCTGCTTCACCAACTTTTTGAATAAAAAAATAGTGAACATTTTGTCCATATTGCCCAGCCCTACCTAGCCTAGATAGACTAAAGAGCCTCCTGACTAACGTTGGCTAGCATGCATAACTTCTGGTGAATGAAGCTTACTTGTGTTCCCCGGGCTTTTAAAAGAGATTTTGTGACAATTAGCTTAGGAACTGTGTGTCACAGCATCACAATGTGAAATGCGATTGGTCGACAGTCTCTTGGACGGGCATTATACGTTTTGACATTTTCTGGAAAAGTTTTTCTTTGGAAACTTTTGTTTACTAGCCTGCCTATTGAATTTGGAATGCGCTGTAGTGCTCATCTCTGAAACTCACTTAGATAATTCCTTTGATACAGCAGTAGCAATACAGGAATATAACAACTACAGAAAAGACAGGAATGCCTATGGGGGAGGTGTTGCTGTATACAGTGCATTCGGAAAGTATTCAGACCCCTCTGTCAGGTTGGATGGGGAACATCACTGCACAGCTATTTTCAGGTTTCTCCAGAGATGTTAGATCAGGTTCCAGTCCGGGCTCTGGCTGGGCCACTCAAGGACATAGAGACTTATCCCGAAGCCACTCCTGCGTTGTCTTGGCTGTGTGCTTAAGGTCGTTGTCCTGTTGGACGGTGAACCTTCACCCCAGTCTGAGGTCCTGAGCACTCTGGAGCAGGTCTTTCATCAAGGATCTCTCTGCACTTTGCTCTGTTAATATTTCCCTCGATCTGACTAGTCTCCCAGTCCCTGCTGCTGAAAAACATCCCCACATCATGATGCTGCCACCACCATGCTTCACCGTAGGGATGGTGCCAGGTTTCCTCCAGACATGACTCTTGGCAGTCAGGCCAAAGAGTTCAATCTTTGTTTCATCAAGACAGAGAATCTTGTTTCTCATAGTCTTAGAGTCTTAAGGTGCCTTTTGTCAAACTCCAAGCAGGCTATCATGTGCCTTTTACTGAGGAGTGGCTTCTGTCTGGCCACTACCATAAAGGTCTGATTGGTGGAGTGCTGCAGAGATGGTTGTCCTTCTGGAAGGTTCTCCCATCTCCTCAGAGCAACAAAGCCTCCTTCACTCACGCCGCCAAACATACCCTCCTAAAACTGACTATCCTACTGATCCTCGACTTCGGCGATGTCATTTACAAAATAGCTTCCAACACTACTCAGCAAACTGGATGCAGTCTATCACAGTGCCATCCGTTTTGTCACCAAAGCCCCATATACCACCCACCACTGCGACCTGTATGCTCTCGTCGGCTGACCCTCGCTACATATTCGTCGCGAGACCCATTTGCTCCAGGTCATCTATATGTCTTTGCTAGTAAAAGCTCCACCTTATCTCAGCTCACTGGTCACCATAGCAACACCCACCCATAGCACGCGCTCCAGCAGGTATATCTCACTGGTCATCCCCAAAGCCAACACCTCCTTTGGCCGCCTTTCCTTCCAGTTCTCTGCTGCCAGTGACTGGAACGAATTGCAAAAATTGCTGAAGCTGGAGACTTATATTTCCCTCACTAACTTTAAACATCAGCTATCTGAGCAGCTTACCGATCACTGCAGCTGTACATAGCCCATCTGTAAATAGCCCATCCAACTACCTACCATATCCCCATATTGTTTTTATTTATATTTTTGCTCTTTTGCACACCAGTATTTCTACTTGCACATCATCTGCACATCTATCACTCCAGTGTTAATTTGCAAAATTGTAATTACTTCACTACTATGGCCTATTTATTGCCTTACCTCCTTACTCCATTTGAAAACACACTGTATATAGATTTTTCTATTGTTATTGACTATTGTTTATCCCATGTGTTGTTGTTTTTTTGTCGCACTGCCTTGCTTTATCTTGGCCAGGTCGCAGTTGTAAATGAGAACTTGTTCTCAACTAGCCTACCTGGTTAAATAAAGGTGAAATAAAAAAATTTACCAAAGTGCTTCTTCATTCATTACTCTGGTAAAGACAGTTATGCCGTGCTCCATGTTGGATCCAACATCCCTAACAAATTGATATTTATAATGTGTTATTGTCTGGTTGATTTACAGTAGGGTCTCGTTAGTCTGTTTGCACACAGAGATACTTAGCTCATAATGTGTAGAGAACTGTTCCTTGATGGATAGGCTATTGTACAACACACAGAGCTATTTTCCTTTATTCAGGACATTTAGAATGACAACACATTACTGAGTAGCCTAGTGGGATTATTCACAAAATTATCTGGTGATCAGGTTATGAAATGTCACGACAAAGACATTTTAGTGTCCATGTTTCACCTGAAATATTAAATGATTTAAAGTTCTAGGTCTATGTTGTTGTTGTTGTTAGGTGAAGTTATGGGTCCTACAGTAGGTCTATGTTGTTGTTAGGTGAAGTTATGGGTCCTACAGTAGGTCTATGATATTGCTAGGTGAAGTTATGGGTCCTACAGTAGGTCTATGATATTGTTAGGTGAAGTTATGGGTCCTACAGTAGGTCTATGTTGTTGTTAGGTGAAGTTATGGGTCCTACAGTAGGTCTATGATATTGCTAGGTGAAGTTATGGGTCCTACAGTAGGTCTATGTTGTTGTTAGGTGAAGTTATGGGTCCTACAGTAGGTCTATGATATTGCTAGGTGAAGTTATGGGTCCTACAGTAGGTCTATGTTGTTGTTAGGTGAAGTTATGGGTCCTACAGCAGGTCTATGTTGTTGCTAGGTGAAGTTATGGGCCAACTTGTTAAACACTTAATGTACAAACCCTCAGTTTCAGGCTGATGAGTGAAAGTTTCTCTAGGCTGAGGAGGTATATCCAAGCGAGCCAGAAGTGTGGAGCAAGAAGAAGAAATAGTGTGTGTGTGTGTGCGCTA
This sequence comes from Salmo salar, assembly GCF_965601325.2. Classification (NCBI taxonomy): domain Eukaryota; kingdom Metazoa; phylum Chordata; class Actinopteri; order Salmoniformes; family Salmonidae; genus Salmo; species Salmo salar. Next base: position 1,193,294 of record NW_027675387.1, read on the forward strand.
TTTTGGGACATAGGAGGAACTGTGAGGCGCTGTGACAGCCGCTTGATATATGATATAGGAGGGAGAGTGGGGTTAAACTCTCGTTGGGGAAAAGGCGACAAAACCAATAGATAACGGATAAGGAAAGCTATATGTAAAAATAGAACATTGATATAATAAAGTATGTTGAACTGATAAAACTGGGAAATACATAGGATACAATAAAAAGCAGTAAACGCATACACATAGTGTGTAGGCAGGAAAGGAAAAACATACGAATAAAATATAAACTACAGAGAGTAGTTAAATAAAGCCAAGTTATTTTATTCTAGCTAAGATAAAACACCCAACCGCGATATAAAGTTATAGCATAGCGCAGTAGAAACACTAGTAAAGAATAAAATACCATAGAGCTGCTGGTTCCCTAGGGGGCCGCAGCCTAGGGAAAAAGGATCAGATTACGATAACTAGGAGAGACAGAGAGGAGCTGGAAAAACCCTGAAAAATAGGAACCAGGACTAAGATAGACAGAATAAAATAAACAGACAGAATAATAAAATAGACAGAATAAAATAGGAACGAAGCAATAAGAAGCAATAAATATAAAAAGAAAAGAATAGACATTAGAAGGGGGAAAAAAAGGATTGAATAAAGTAAAGCTGAGGTATAGATAACCCTCAAAATGAATAGGACGCCAGTAGAAACCTTGGGGGCCAGACACCCCTTAAGTAAAGATGAAATAAAGAAAACGTCTGAAAAATGGGAAAAACGCACCAGAAAATTGAACACTAAGTGGCCTGCAGTGGGGACATTGGATGTCTCTGTGTGTGAGGAAATGGAGATTTTAATAAAGAACTATAAACCAAACGACAAAAGACAGAAAAGAAAGGACAAACGGGAAAGAGAAAATGAAATATTAAAAATGTTTAAAGAAGAAGGAATGGGCCTATTACGAAGCATGAAAACGGCAAGAGAAATGCTGAAGAAAAATTACAAGGAAAATGAGGAAAAGGGGGATTGGGAGAACAAACCCCCACCTTACTCCCATGGACAGTTTCCCATGATAACTGGAAACATGGAAATAAGAGGAACGGTAGAAGTAACGGAGGAAGAGGGGGCCTGCACACCTGGAGCAGTATGCGCACCCTCTCACTCAACAGGAAGAGGCCCAACAAAAACAAAGAGACACACAAGAATTGAAGAAGAAGGTTTCAATTGCTATGGTGGATTGATGAAAGCCCTAAAAGCAATGGAAACAGAAATAGGGAAAAAGGAAACATTGAAACAACACACAAAAGAAGGAAGAAAAGAAAAGGACCAGAAGAAAGAGCAACCAAGGAAGCCCTTTTAAACACCAGAGGAATCCCAAATAGGGGACAGTCTTGGTGAAGAATCTGAAGAAGAGGAAGAAAGTGGTAGACTTGGTATAAATCAACTAGAAAGAAGAAGTAAACTATTAACACAACAGATACAAGAGGAGTATGAACGAGCACAGGAAGAATATGTACAAGAGCAAGAAAGACAAGATGAGGCGATAGCTCGCAACCTACAGGAGAGCCTGAGATATGAGCCCACAGAAACAGATCGCAGAGTACTCAGAGAAGGGGCAAAGAAGAAAGCAGGACACTAGTCTAGTTCCGAATAAACAATGTCCAATCCTGATTAAAGGAAATCAAGGACACTACATACCATGGGCTACGCAGGACCTGGAAGGGTTGGTTGCCCGGTTGCCGGACCTCCATTAGGGAGCTGGAAAGTGGATCAGGACCTTTGAAGAATTTACAATGTGGAAATTGCTGGCGGTAGGCGACATAAGGGCATTGTTGGCATGGGTAACGAGCGTGCAGAGAATGGGAGAAATCATGCAGGAGGGAGGAATCAACGGCACAGAGTGGGAAGTGTCAAGGGATGGACTGATGTTTGACAGGTATAGGCCTGCCGTCTGGAGGGCCCTAAGGGCAGCATACCCAACAAAAGTGGACCCCAAGGCACTAAGGGGAGAGGCCATTGGAGCTACAGAAAACCCGGCTGCATACCTGCATGGACAATTGAAAAGATGGAGAATGGAAACAGAGCAGGACCCGGAGGAAAATGAACTGATGACAACAATGTTCCAGACGTCAGTGGTGGAAGCCATGCCCCAGCCAGTAAGGAACCAACTGGAGGACGTAGTGGGACTTACTTCAAAACCTTACAAAGAATTTCTGTGACTATGTAATTCACGCTGTGGAGAAACATAGAAAGGAAGAGCAGAAACAAGCTGAACAAGGAAAGGAAATCCAGAGAAGGTTGGCCCAGTTGCAGCTGGAAGAACTGACCAAGGGAAAGAAGAAAATCCAGGCCTCGGTAACCACTCCTGTGCCCGAGATAGGAACAATGGCTGCTGTTTCCCCAGGAGGGCCACAACCGTTAACCCCCGGCCGGACCCAAGTGCCTGCCCCATTGCCAGTAGCAAATGTGTATGCACAGCCCCCGAATTGGAATGGTGGGAATAGACAACAGAAAAACATACAGGTGGATCAAGGGAGAGGGCCCAGGACCCCGCGGGGGCCGCCTGGTGTGTGTTGGGGTTGCTACCAACCAGGACACACCAGACGTGAATGTCCCGCAAACCCGTGGCAGGATCGGACTGGGGATAACACCTACAATAGGCGTCCACCAACAAACAACAGCTCCGGTGGCTGGCGGCCACCTGCTGGTGGAAACCAGAATGGCTGGGGCCCTACTGGGGGATGGCAGGGCAGCCAAAACCCACCCCCGGGCCCTGTGAACCCATGGTCAGGACCCAATCAGACGTACTAGGGGTGCCCAGAGAATCCTAAAGGGGAGGGTCAGTTCCCAATTCTAACCACAAGAGCTGACCAAGAACCTGTGTTGCAGGTTCAAATAGAGAATAAAGACATACCCATGATGATAGATACTGGAGCCACTTACACATGTGTGAGTTCAAATTATGCCTCTCATCTCCCCATGTCTGGTAAATATGCCAAAACAATAGGATTCTCGGGAAATACGCAGCTAATTCCAATGACCGCTCCAGTTCATCTTACTGCCAATGGTAAGTCAGCCACAATCCCAATACTGGTATCAGATCAAACACCGGTTAATCTTTTAGGAAGAGATGCCCTATGCAAAATGGGTATACAAATTAAATGTTCCCCCGACGGGGTGATAATAGAAAAAATAGGACTACAATCACCAGTGGTAAGCACAGGAGTCATGGCCAACGTATATTGGTTAGGAGGAATTGAGACAGATGTAGACAGAACAGCGAGGAGATGGGGTAAATTTATTCAGGCCCAAATACCTAAAGCCGTTAGAGCAAAATCTGAATATCACTGCACAATGCAATTTGACCCTCATCAGGACCCATTATTAGAACAGCTCTGGGTTATGGGGGCAAATGGTAGGAAAGCACCAATTATGTCCCAATATATAATCATTGGAGAACAGGGAGCAGCCATGGATGTGATGGACGAAGATGGATCTGAATTTGTACAAAAAAATGGTTCAATGTTTCTGACTCTATCCCTCACATCACATTGCTGGTGAATCAATGTTTCACATCAAAAGATCTAGGACCCATGATGAGGAAAGCTAAAAAGACAATATGGGACAAAACAGACAATCCATTGATCTTCCATTCCGAAGATAAAGCATTTATCAAGATAGTAACCACTACAATGATGATTGGCGATCCTAGGGAGATAGAGGTCAGTGCAGGCCAACAAGTAGTGTTAGGTGAAGGGATAGGGCTACTTAGTGAGCTTAGAGAAGAAATGGGAAAAAACCATACCATCAGAAGTATGGTCACAACATGACACCGACGTGGGGCTTGTCAAATCAGCAAGTCCGATCAACATAAAAGTAAAACCAGACGCCAAACTCCCCTGGAAAGCCCAGTATCCTATGAAGCCTGAAGCTGAAGAAGGAATAAATTCAACAATTGAAGGATTGATCAAGACAGGAGTATTGATTGAGATGCCAAGTGTTTGCAATACACCTTTGCTACCTGTGCTTAAAGCCGATGGTAAAAAATGGAGATTGGTACATGACTTAAGGGCTATTAATGATATAGCACAAGATTGTCCAGCGGAAGTTCCCAATCCTCACACGCTGTTGACTAACGTTCCCCCAGATGCCAAATACTTCACCGTGATTGATCTATGTGGAGCATTTTTTAGTGTCCCCCTGGCGGAGGAATGTAGGTACTTGTTTGCATTTAGGTACAGAGGAAAAAGTCTGTCTTACTCTCGTCTCCCCCAAGGATTTAAAAATAGCCCGCACTTGTTCAATCAAATATTGAGAGCAGATCTAGAAGAATTAATGCTTGACGGCACTCTGATCCAATATGTAGATGACCTGTTAATCTGTGCCTCCACAGTAGAACAGTGCCACTCAGACTCACTAAAAGTACTGCAGCGGTTAGCAGACGGAGGACACAAGGTCTCTAAAACAAAATGACAGTACTGTCAACCCCAGGTTGAGTACTTAGGCAGAACAATAGCCCATGGAACCAAAGCCATAGCTCCAGGACAGCTAGAGGGAATTAGCAAAGCACCATTACCACAAACGGTAGCGCAAATGATGACCTTTTTAGGAATGACAGGACTTAACCTGACTGGACAAAGGAGTATGTAGTCAAGACAGCTCCTCTGAGAGAAATAATGAAGGAAGCAGGACAGCTTAATCTAAGAGCACCGCTGGAGTGGAACGCGGATGCTGTAGTTGCGTTTGAAACACTTAACCTCTATGGGCTAGGTGGGACGCTAGCGTCCCCCCCGTGGTGCACTCCATCAACAGCAGGTGCATTTCAAGAGCGGCAAATTTGAATCCAAATAAATGTCAAAATTCAAATTTTTCAAACATACAACTATTTTACACCCTTTGAAAGATAAACATCTCCTTAATCTAACCACGTTTTACGATTTCAAAAAGGTTTTACGGCGAAAGCATAAATTTAGAGTATGTTAGGACAGTACATTTACAAGAGTTGTGTGTAATGTTTTGTCAATTCAAAGACAGGGTCACCAAAACCATAAAACCAGCTAAAATGATGCACTAACCTTTTACAATCTCCATCAGATGACACTCCTAGGACATTATGTTAGACAATGCATGCATTTTTAGTTCTATCAAGTTCATATTTATATCCAAAAACAGTGTTTTACTATGGCATTGATGTTGAGGAAATCGTTTCCCTCCAATAACCGGCAGTCAAGTCAACACCACAAATTAAATAATTAAAATTAGAAAACATTGGTAAAATATTATATTGTCATTTAAAGAATTATAGATTTACATCTCTTGAACGCAATCAACTTGCCAGATTTAAAAATAACCTTACTGGGAAATCACACTTTGCAATAATCTGAGCACTGCGCCCAGAAAAATACGCGTTGCGATACAGACTAGACGTCATGTTGGGGAGATCTAAAATCGAAAATACTATGTAAATAATCCATTACCTTTGATTCTCTTCATCAGATGTCACTTCCAGGTATCACAGGTCCATAACGAATGTAGTTTTGTTCAAAAAAGCTCATAATTTATGTCCAAAAATCTCCGTCTTGTTAGCACATGATCTAAGCCAGCCGGACTTCTCGTCATGAACGAGGGGAAAAAATATATTTACGTTCGTTCAAACATGTCAAACGTTGTATAGCATAAATCATTAGGGCCTTTTTTAACCAGAACATGAATAATATTCAAGGTGGACGAATGCATACTCTTTTATAACGTATTGGAACGAGGGTACCCAACATGAACTCGCGCGCCAGGTGTCTAATGGGCCATCATCGTTCCATGGCTCTTGTTCGGTCAGATCTCCCTCCAGAAGACTCAAAACACTTTGTAAAGGCTGGTGACATCTAGTGGAAGCAATAGGAAGTGCCAAAATATTCCTCAGCCCCTGTGTTTTTCAATGGGATAGGTTTAAAGGTAATACAACACATCAGGTATCCACTTCCTGTCAGAAAATGTCTCAGGGTTTTGCCTGCCAAATGAGTTCTGTTATACTCACAGACACCATTCAAACAGTTTTAGAAACTTTAGAGTGTTTTCTATCCATATATAATAAGTATATGCATATTCTAGTTACTGGGTAGGATTAGTAACCAGATTAAATCGGGTACATTTTTTTATCCAGCCGTGCAAATACTGCCCCCTAGCCCTAACAGGTTAAAAAAGAGATGCAGACAGCACCGGCCCTAGCGGCCCCCGACTACGCTAAACCATTTTTGTTATACATAGCAAATAGGTGTGACAACTATGCGGCTGCTATTCTCATGCAGGAAACATGTAGTGGTAGGAAGAAACAGCCTATTGCGTGCTACAGTACTAAATTAGATCCAGTAGCCCAAGGCTACCCACCCTGTTATCAGGGATTGGCAGCCTTGCATTAAAGATTTGCCTATCCACAGGGCTTAACCTGTTATGGCTAGGGGGCAGTATTTTCACGGCTGGATAAAAAACGTACCCAATTTAATCTGGTTACTACTCCTGCCCAGTAACTAGAATATGCATATAATTATTGGCTTTGGATAGAAAACACTCCAAAGTTTCTAAAACTGTTTGAATGATGTCTATGAGTATAACAGAACTCAAATGGCAGGTCAAAACCTAAAATTCCTTTACAGGAAGTGGCCTGTCTGACCATTTCTTGAACTTCTTTGCCATCTCTATCTTTTACAAAGGATCTTTGCTCTAACGTGACACTTCCATGGGCGCTCAGAGCCCGGGAAAAACCTGAATGTCGTCATCCCAGCCCCAGGCTGAAACACATTATCGCCTTTCTCAAGTGGCCGATCAAGGGACTGTGGGCTTAGGCACGTGCCCTGGCCGCCCCCGTCTTTGTGATTTTTCCTCTGTTTGCCGAAAAGGAGATTCCCGGTCGGAATATTATCGCTTTTTTTACGAGATAAATTGCATAAAAATTGATTTTAAACAGCGGTTGACATGCTTCGAAGTACGGTAATGGAATATTTAGAATTTTTTTGTCACGAATTGCGCCATGCGCGCGACCCTGATTTACCATTTCGGATAGTGTCTGGGACGCACGAACAAAACGCCGCTATTCGGATATAACGATGGATTATTTTGGACCAAACCAACATTTGTTATTGAAGTAGCAGTCCTGGGAGTGCATTCTGACGAAGACAACAAAAGGTAATCAAACTTTTATAATAGTAAATCTGATTTTGGTGAAGGCTAAACTTGCCGGGTGTCTAAATAGCTAGCCCGTGATGGCTGGGCTATGTACTTAGAATATTGCAAAATGTGCTTTCACCAAAAAGCTATTTTAAAATCGGACATATCGAGTGCATAGAGTTCTGTATCTATAATTCTTAAAATAATTGTTATGCTTTTTGTGAACGTTTATCGTGAGTAATTTAGTAAATTGTTAGCAAATTCCCCGGAAGTTTGCGGGGGGTATGCTAGTTCTGAACATCACATGCTAATGTAAAAAGCTGTTTTTTGATATAAATATGAACTTGATTGAACAAAACATGCATGTATTGTATAACATAATGTCCTAGGTGTGTCATCTGATGAAGATCATCAAAGGTTAGTGCTGCATTTAGCTGTGGTTTTGTTTTTTGTGACATTATATGCTAGCTTGAAAAATGGGTGTCTGATTATTTCTGGCTTGGTACTCTGCTGACATAATCTAATGTTTTGCTTTCGCTGTAAAGCCTTTTTGAAATCGGACAGTGTGGTTAGATAAAGGAGAGTCTTGTCTTTAAAATGCTGTGAAATAGTCATATGTTTGAAAAATTGAAGTTTTTGTATTTTTGAGGAATTTGTCATTCGCGCCACGCTTATCATTGGATATTGGAGCAGGTGTTCCGCTAGCGGAACGTCTAGATGTAAGAGGTTAACTGGGTAGATGCTTTGCTGCTTGCACTAATGAGCAGTCGCATGGAAACTAACAGAAACACGCACTTGTCACCGCATGAAATGCTTACGGGTCGACCCATGCCTGTGCCATCACTAGGGGGACTGTACAAAGGTCCCTCTTTAGACATACTAGAAACAGAACTAAAATCATATGTAAAGCACCTAACCAAGATACATGAAGTTATATATTCACAGGAGAAAAAGAAGGAACCGGAGTAGAGACCAGAGGGGCCACGCCAGGTAATACCAGGGGACCTGGTCTACATTCGGTGTTCCGGAGAAAGTGGGATCAACCAAGGAGAGAAGGACCCTACGAGGTGGCCGAAGCAACATCAACAGCCGTCCAGGTGAAAGGAAGCAAGACGTGGTATCATCTCAACCACTGCACCAGAGTCCCAACAGAAAGGAAGAAACAACCGGATAGAAAAGAGGATGCTGATACACCAAACGGGGGCGCGACAGGAGAAGAAGCAGCGGAAGAAATTGTGGCTCCAAAAGGAAGCCAGGAAGCTAACAGGCCAAGTGGAAGCCAAGAAACAACTGATACACCACCAACTGCTCTCAGAAGAAGTAAACGAAGAAACAGGGCGGGAGAAGAAACCTGCCAACCAACAATATTCAAACCTGTGGGACCAGAGACTCCAAGGGGAGGGGGGGAACGATATGCCTGACACTCCTGGTGATATGCCTGCTGTGGCAGATATCTATGGCGAAGGCCCAATACAATGGGACCCAGAAGTACACCCCAGAGAATGGGAACAATTCTTCCCTGGAATTAATGACTACCCAGATGGGGAGCCAGGTGGGTCAGAGGAGGGAGATCCACAAGCTAAAGAAGGAAATACCCCTACAGGAGCCACTGAAGAAGGAAATATCCCAACAGAAGCTACTGAAGGAGAGACGAGCCCAACAGGAGCTGCCGAAGGAGAAACTACTCAAACAGCAGGAGGAGAAACTTCCCAATGGAGAAAAGAGGGAGACGTTCGAAGGGCAAGGGACTTTTCCCACAATTGACTTCTCGACACTCACCGGTCCCCTTGATGAACAATTGAATAGGAAAAAAAGAGAGGAACCTGCCGAACAACCGGGTAGGACAAACAAGGTTAGCATTCCAGTCCCACCTCAGATCATAACGGAAACAGGAGAACAAAGATCGGTCACGATATACAGGGTAAAACCCCTACCTGATGTCGCGTACTGTGGATGGACTCATCATCAGACGAAGGGAGAAGTGATTTGGGATCCGAAAGGATGTGACTTAACAATAACCAAAGAAGAAAATGAATGGGTGCTCAGCATAAATAACATTGAACCCGTTGAAGGAGAAGAATTTATAGTTGAACTGGCACGTACAGGACTGACTGAAGGGAGCAGTTCAACCACCATGAAAATCGAATTCACACCGGCACCCAATCTAGAGGTGCTTACAACGACTAGAACCACGACGACTGTGGCAGCTGCTGTACACACCACAGTGGTCACCACCAGAGTACCAACTACTACTCTGGGTGAAAAATCCACTATACCTACAACAAAACCAAAAGCATCAGAAACAGCAGGGTTCTTTACTGACACTTGTTGACAAAACCCAACAGTCCACCTCAAGAGGACGACGCGGATGAAACAGCAAGTATGTTAGAACCAGAACCGCTCAAGGACAAAACATTGGAAGAAGCGGTAAAGAATGATTGGTATAAATGGGCTAGGTATACGGCGGACAGACATAGAATGGACGATTGTATCTTGTGCAGCAAATCACCCTTGTCTGAAGTGTTAATAGTACCTGAACATGCATCATTTGACAGTTGTGCTAATTGGAAAAAGGCAAATTGTAAACCGGGAAAGTACCATATTCCTTTGTGACATTGAATGCAAAATGGCCTTGGGTAGTACTAGGGGTAAAACTATGTTAAATGAGACTGTACTGGCTAATAAGGAATGTGCTGCATACAACATTAAAACTGATTTAACTAGACCTCAGATAGAAAAAAGTACTGTGGTTAAGGGAAAATATGAATGTTTCTATAACTATGGTATTGGTGGGATTAACGTAGGAAACACAACTGTTAAATGTGACACTATCTGGGTGTTAGAGATTGCGGGGATTCGCAAATTTGATGAGAAAGGATTAACTACCAATAGGAGGGGTTCGTGTGGCCACATCACTCAGGTTGCACCGTCTCTTACTATGTTAAAAACCCAAGATAGAGGTATTGCTGATAGCTTTTGGATGTGTGGGAAAAACAAACTTCTGAATGTTCTTCCTGAAGAATGGATTGGATTATGTGCTTTAGTCAGAGCAGTCCAACAGGTTACCATCATCAAAACACCACAGGAGGAGCATGTTAAAACAAGAACTAGGAGGGAGTACAAACCAGATCCTAGAGTGTACCTCGATTCAATTGGACAACCCAGAGGTGTGCCCAACGAGTTTAAGGCCAGAGATTAGATTAAATCTGGATTTGAATCTATATTTTTGTGGGTAACACCCAATAAGAATTTAGAGTGGATTAATTATATATACTATAACCAACAAAGATGTATTAATTATACTGACTCTGCCTTGACAGCCTTAGGAGAACAGGTAAAGGCCACAAGCCAGATGACATGGCAGAATAGGGAAGCTCTCAACTGGCTATTGGCAGAAAAGGGGGGAGTTTGTGTAATGTATGGAGATGCTTGTTGTACTTTTATTCCCAACAACACTGCACCTAATGGAACATTTTCCCTAGCTATGAATAAACTTAAAGGGTTAAGAGCAGAAGTAAAGGCGAATGCGGGGTTTGATTCTCATGCCTGGGATTGGTTGGACCTGGCTTTGGGAAAATGGGGTGCTATGTTTACTAGGCTGGCCATTATGATGGGTGGAGGTCTAGTAGCATTGGGCATTGTATTTTGCTGTGTGGTGCCTTTGGTTAAATCACTTGTGGTCAAAACCACTGTTAAAAACAGATGGCAGTACATGGAGCAGACCCTAGACATAAGAGGGGGTCAAGAAAGAAGTTTAAGGAACATATACTGGATCCACCTCTCATAATCAATCCTGTCCCTGGTAACCCTGGACATTATACGGACAAGTATGGAAAACCTTGCAATGCTGTTGGAGGACCCCTTGATTGCCCTTTTGGTAATCCTAACTGTCGTCATGGGGTAATTCTTGGGGGAGGTTATGAGTGCCATGATTGGCGTCCTGGTGGGTTTCCTGTGTATGCCAAAGACCCCGATTCGGATGAGATAGTGCTTGTCCATGTACACAAAAAATGTCTGCAACCCAGGCGTTGCAAGTGGTGCTCCCAAGAGGACAATGATGGACATTACCATCATCCTGAACCCTTATTCTGTGCAATGTGTCAAAGAGAGGATTGCCCTATATGTGGAAATAAGGAATGTGCCCCTATGACGTAAATTCTGGTATGACTTTGAACAAACCTTAAGTGTATGTCGTATTTTATGTTTGTTTTATGGTTTTCATACATATATAAATGTATGCATTTTCTTTTAAATTTAAGCCAGTTTTGCCTTCCTAAAATGAGGATCATTTATTACACGCTAGGTAACAGAAGGTATTCCGGTTACAAGTGTCTACGGACCATGCCCTTAATCTTCTAGCAGTAATGAGTGATGTATGCTTAATTTCTGTTAGAAAGGGGTCCGCGAGGAAGAATCGTGTTAGAGTGTCTCAATTTGGAATGTTGTCTGTAACTTTTATTTTTGCTCACTCAGGCACTTGTTCAGATTCATAGTAAGAATATTAACTTTAATTAGGTCTATTATGTTTATTATTCTTTTAAATTCTTGTTATATTCTATACTCTACATAACTGAGATAACCTCAGGCAAGGCTATGTACTACATGCTCATGCTTCTTCATAGTATACTAATTTGTTATGTGTATCCTCATTTACTATTTTAAGCCTGACTGGATCTTTTACTCCTACCCATGTTATTGGATTGGAGATGTTTGGTCCAGTATATGATTGTTTTATCTGTTCACATTTCGTTCAACACACTTATTATTCTATGTATCTATTATTTTGCTTCCATCCTTATTGTCTCTAGTTTAATCAGGTTTGATGTGGGACTAATTAGTCCCAGAGGAGGGATTTATGTGGGAGACTGCTGAGGGAAAGAAATATAAATACATTAGCTAGCGAAAGAGGAGACTGGCAGCTGACCCTGAGTGGGGTTAACAGGTGGCCATACATCCCCAAGTAGGAACCACGCAACGGCCAGGCAAGCTGAATGTATGGCCATGACTAAATATATGCCAAGCGTAAGCATGCAAAGCATGCCTTATTTTCATATCCATATGAGGAGAATCTAGCCACCAAAATGTTAGAGCTAAAAGCAGATGAGGGCGTTATCCATTGGGTTGAAAGAAAATGGTGGCAGAACGCATGGTTTTACTTCATTTACATAAAGGGTGGACCTATGTATTGTATGTGCATAAAAGCAGAGCCGGGGCCTAAGGAAGGGAGTCGTTGTTCCGCGGACCGGCTCGGCTTTACTGCTCTGTATTAAAGTCTGTATTAAATTTACAAGTTCTTGTAAGAAGTGTTATTCTTAAGACAATTTTCCACCACACTAGCAGGCTGGTTAAGTTAGCATTAGCCTAGCTAACTTCTCCGACCATGCGGTCACTGAGCTACTCTCCTACTAAAGAAGATGAGGACATCACAGTGAAACAATATGTAGAGGGTGAGGCCGTTACTGTGAAAGAAGAAAAAGACGCGTTCAGAGTGAAAGAGGAGGAGGATGTCACAGTAAAACAAGAAGTAGAGGGTGAGGCCGTTACTGTGAAAGAAGAAAAAGACTCGTTCAGAGTGAAAGAGGAGGAGGATGCAGTTTATGGAGTGAAAGATGAGGAGGAGATGACTGTTATGTCGATAAAGGAGGAGGAAGAAACTGAATTTCTGGGCCCGGTTTTCCAAACGCAACTTAAGGCATCCAATGGTTCTAACGGTGAACTTAGCCATAAGATGGTTTTGAGAAACTGTTCCCCGATTAACACTAGTAAGTACTGTCTTAACAGAGGCACAAACTCTGCAGTTGTTGAACTGATGTTTGGTGTTAAAGGGGAAATATACAATTTCTACATCCATATTTGGACTTTTAAATTATTTATATATAGCCATTGATTCTTGAAGAATATAACACATGCCTCATGAGCTTAGTTTACCCCATCAGATCCCCAAATAAGCTTTTTTTTACTCCAACATCTAGAAACAATGTAAATCAACACTGTACAGCCTCAACATGGTTAAAACTGTAATGTTGATATCATGGATGGTCAGTCATTGCATCCATAGGTCTGTCTATGCATTTGAAAGTAGTTACATTTCTCCAAACCCATCATCTTATTACCAAAACAGTGTTTGAACCGCAGATTGGTTGAGTGATTGCTGTGTGAGTTTTTTTAAACAGCAACAAAATGGCTGCCTAGAGACTTGGTTTGGTAAACAGCTGAGGGATGGGGGAAGGAGAAATGTAATCACTCTCAAATTGAAAGAGAAAGCTATTGTAGCAACCTTCAGGCTATCCCCTGAATTCACTACACTATGAATACAAAGACTGGCTGTCCATGATGTCATAATGATAGTTTAACCAGGTTTCTAGGCTAAATAGTATATTCTAGAATTCATCCATGATGTCATAATGATAGTTTAACCCGGTTTCTAGGCTTTATAGTATATTCTAGAATTCATCCATGATGTCATAATGATAGTTTAACCAGGTTTCTAGACTATATAGTATATTCTAGAATTACCAGTGTAGATTTCCTGTGGGGGTGAAATTATTACAGCTGTTGATAAGTCATTGTATAATATTCAGCCAATTTTTTCATGCCATTACATAAAAGGCGAAACATTCCTAGATTCAATTACATTCATGAATTGGTTTGAAACCTTTGTTTTAAACCCTTCTCAAAGTTGGTGCCTTGACGGATTTGTGAAAAACGGTTTGTCAAAAAACACTTATTTATATGTTACCTTTATTTAACCTGTCTGGGCAACGTGGGACATTTGCGTCCCACCCTAGTCAACAGCCAGTGGAATCGTGTCGCGCGAAATACAAATACCTCATAAATGCTATCACTTCAATTTCTCAAATATATGACTATTTTACACCATTTTATAGATACACCTCTCCTGAATCGAACCACGTTGTCCGATTTCAAAAAGGCTTTACAGCAAAAGCAAAACAGATTATGTTAGGAGAGTACCCTGCCAAAAATAATCACACTGCCATTTTCAAAGCAACTAGCATGCATCACAAATACCCCAAAACACAGCTAAATGCAGCGCTAACCTTTGACAATCTTCATCAGATGACACTCCTAGGACATCATGTTACACAATATATGCATATTTTGTTCGATAAAGTTCATATTTATATATAAAAACAGCATTTTACATCGGCGCATGACGTTCAGAAAATATTTTCCCTCAAATGCTTCCGGTGAATCAAATATAATATTGTCATTCAAAGAATTATAGATTAACATCTCGTGAATGCAACCGCATTGCCAGATTTAAAAATAACTTTACTGGGAAATCACACTTTGCAATAAACGAGGTGCTATGCTCAGAAAAATAGGCTAGGCGATACAGGTTAGCGCCATCTTGGACTCATCTAAAATCAAATATACTATTGTAAATATTCACTTACCTTTGATTATCTTCATCAGAAGGCACTTCCAGAAATCCCAGGTCCACAACAAATGTAGTTTTGTTCGAAAAAGTTGATAATTTATGTCCCAATAGCTCCTTCTTGTTAGCGCGTTCCGAAGGCTACTCATAATTTACGAAGCGCGCGGGACTTGTCCTCACGAATGTGCAAAAAAAAATGTATTTACGTTCGTTCAAACATGTCAAACGTTGTATAACATAAATCTTTAGGGCCTTTTTCAATCAGAACTTCAAAAATATTCAAGGCGGACGATTGCATTGTCTTACTAAACGTTTCGGAGCGAGAGAGTACCCACGGGCACGCGCATCATAGTAGTAATGGCCCTCCCTCTATGACAAAATTTCCAGGCCTCTCGTTCGGTCAGTTTTTACCGGAGAAGACTCAAACCACTTTGTAAAGACTGTTGACATCTAGTGGAAGCCTTAGGAAGTGCTAAATGAATCCTAACTCACGGTGTGTTTCATAGGCAAAGGGTTGAAAGTGATTCCACAAATCAGATTTCCACTTCCTGTTAGGGTTTGTCTCAGGGTTTTGACTGCCATATGAGTTCTGTTATACTCACAGACACCATTCAAACAGTTTTAGAAACTTCTGTGTTTTCTATCCAAATCTACTAATTATCTGCATATTCTTGTTTGTGGGTAAGAGTAGTAACCAGTTTAAATCGGGTACGTTTTTTATCCGGCCGTGAAAATACTGCCCCCTATCCCCAACAAGTTAACTGGGCAAGTCAGTTAAGAACAAATTCTTATTTCCAATGATGGCCTACCCCGGACAACGCTGGGCCAATTGTGCACCACCCTATGGGACTCCCAATCACGGCCGGTTGTGATACAGCCTGTAGTGACGCCTCAAGCACTGAGATGCAGTGTCTTAGACCGCTGTGCCACTCGGGAGCCCCAAAATCATGTTCTAGTGTTGTCCCCAACTAAAATATCTCTTGGTCAACCAAGAGTAATCTGTTCTTTCTACCAATCGCTCCATGTGTTTTAATAAAATCAACTATATGTACGTAACTTGTCTGATGCTGTAAGCATGCTGTTTGATTAAATAATTACAGATACACAAGTTACTCGAGGGAGCCAGTCACCAATTTAACCAAGAAAAACTCTTCCCTCCTCCTCCCCCCGCTGCTGCTGGACTTCGTAAATTCTGCCGTTTTGCTCCTGAAGATTTTTCAGTAATTGACTACACCAGAGGTCGTAAAACTTTTCCATTTAGAGTGACAATGTATCTTACCATTTCTACCGATCTGCGTGCCAGTTATGATTTTCATATGCATATTTTACTGGAACAGTTTAATTTAATTCATAATAGTATCTCAAAATCATTGTCTGTGATTAATCTACATTCTATCTTAATCTAAATGAAAATTATACAAATCTAAAAGTAACTTTTATTGCCATTGCCAACTATGTAAAAATAAACTTAAAACATTGTATCAACTATCAACTGGGTCCTCCGAAACTTGTGATAGCAAGCTTGCAACATTGTATAAAATATTCTCGGCCCTCAGTTTCCCGGCGCCAGTGAGTTCAGGACAGACACAGCTGTCGGCTATTTGTGCAAAGGAAAAGAAGTAATCAGGTATTTTATGACATTTCCACTGGATCAGAGCATAACATTTTTCCCTTTCATGCCGAGTGGAAATATTTTACGAAAATACTTTGAGGAACTATTGTCGTACGCAATTGATTTTGATTAGACTTTGTTTACTTGCTGTTTGAGGTGAAGGAAAAATTACTTTGAGAAGCTCCACAACTCATTAGTGGTGGTGCATTAAGACAATCAGAAATACTATCAGACATCCCCAAATGGTCACATTTATAGACCTACATTTGCACACAGGCCAGGTAGACTAGTCCTACTTCTATATGTGTAATCAGGTGTGCATCTTTACTCAACATTGACAGGAGTGTTTCAAGCAAAGACAATTAATAAATTGCGAGGTCGGGTCTGGGTGGTCTGCCAGGGGCCGTTTCATTTAGTGTCCGTTTGGGTCGGCATGGGAATTGATTGTCTATAGTATGTTGTACCGAAGTTGACCGACTGAAAGGGAACAGTAGTTATAGTCATAACGTTACGCTTGTCATATGATGAACTTCAACTTAAATACTGGATCTTGCTGTCGGACAGTTTTTTAAAAATTCTGAAATGCACTCGAATTATGTATCATTTAGTGACTCCTTATGTTATGCTGGGAAAACAGTTTTCGTGGGCACAGAAATACTGAATAATTTCAGAGTTTGCTAAATCCAATGGTTTTTAACTGAGATTCATCTTGTAATCCTAGATGGCGTGTTGTAAATGTTATGTTTTTTTCGTCTTTTTTAAAATATATTGCAATATATTTAAATCTTTTTTTCCATTTTTAAATTAAATATACCTTCCGGCAACCCGCCTCACCCATTATGATACCGATCTGCTATTTTTTAGGCCTTATAGCTAGAACCTCCATCAGCAGCTAACCAGCTAATTAGCTGGCAGCTATTTAGTCATTGTTAACCACTGCTAGATGTCTTTACCTTTTTAGCTCAGACACCAGCTGCTTTTAGCCTGGATAATACCTGCCAGTCTGCACAGCGCGATATCAACCCTGAGCATATCGAACTGTTTTTCTCCACTACATCACCGTATTCCTGCCGTAAGCTCTGGACCATTACACCGGATAATCGCAGCTAGCTAGCTGCTACCGAGTGACCTAGCCTCAAAGCTAGCCTTGAGCCCGGCCCATCTCCCGGCCTGCTCAGTGGACTCTAGGATCACTCAGCTACACAGCTGACGCCTCCCGGACTCTTCACTAAGACGACTAGAAGCCACTACATCACCGGATTCCTGCCGTAAGCTCTGGACCTTTGCACCGGAGTGGCTATAGTGGCTAACGCCCTTGTCCCGAAGCTAGCACCAGTTAGCCTCGAGCCGGGTGTATCTCCCGGCTAGCAAACAAAATTACTCCAGCTACAATACCTCTTTTGCCAATTGGCCTGGACCCTTTGTAAACATGGAGCCCCGCCGATCCATCACGACTGGTCTGTCGACGCAATTCCGTCTGATGTGCCTTCGGTGATGCCCTTGTCCCGAAGCTAGCACCAGTTAGCCTCGAGCCAGGCGCATCTCCCGGCTAGCGTAGTAACGGCTACCTAACGGCTTCCCTGGTTCATATATTCCTGTTCACTGGACCCTATGATCACTTGGCTACATAGCTGATGCCTGCTGGACTGTTCATTAATCACGGTACTCTGTTTTGTTTATCTGTTGGCCCCAGCCTCGAACTCAGGCCCTGTGTGTAGTTAACTGACCCTCTGCCCATTCATCACCATTTTACCTGTTGTTGTTGTCTTAGCTGATTAACTGTTGTCTTACCCGTTGTTGTCTTAGCTAGCTCTCCCAATCAACACCTGTGATTGCTTTTTGCCTCGCTTTATGTCTCTCTAATGTCAATATGCCTTGTATACTGTTGTTTAGGGTAGTTATCATTGTTTTATTTTACTGCGGAGCCCCTAGTCCCACTCAACATGCCTCAGAGAACTCTTTTGTCCCACCTCCCACACATGCGGTGACCTCACCTAGCATAACTGGTGCCTCCAGAGATGCAACCTCTCTTATCGTCACTCAACGCCTAGGTTTACCTCCACTGTACCCGCACCCTACCATACCCCTGTCTGTACATTAGGCCTTGAATCTATACTACCCAGAATTCTGCTCCTTTTATTTTCTGTTCACAACGCACTAGACGAGCAGTTCTGATATCCTTTAGCCGTACCCTCATCCTACTCCTCTGTTCCTCGGGTGATGTAGAGGTTAACCCAGGCCCTGTGTGTCCCCAGGCGCTCTCATTTGTTGACTTCTGTAACCGTAAAAGCCTTGGTTTCATGCATGTTAACATCAGAAGCCTCCTCCCTAAGTTTGTTTGACTCACTGCTTTAGCACACTCCGCCAACCTTGATGTCCTTGCCGTGTCTGAATCCTGGCTTTGGAAGGCCACCAAAATTCTGAAATTTCCATCCCCAACTACAACATTTTCCGTCAAGATAGAACTGCCAAAGGGGGAGGAGTTGCAATCTACTGCAGAGATGGCTTGCAAAGTTCTGTCATACTTTCCAGGTCTATGCCCAAACAGTTCGAGCTTCTAATTTTAAAAATGAATCACTCCAGAAACAAGTCTCTCACTGTTGCCAGCTGTTATACACCCACCTCAGCTCCCAGCTGTGCCCTGGACACCATATGTGAATCGATTGCCCCCCATCTATCTTCAGAGTTCGTTCTGTTAGGTGACCTAAACTGGGATATGCTTAACACCCCGGCCATCCTACAATCCAAGCTAGATGGGCACCCTCATAGATATTATCCTGACCAACTTGCCCTCCAAATACACCTCTGCTGTTTTCAATCAGGATCTCAGCGATCACTGCCTCATTGCCTGCATCTGTTATGTGTTCGTGGTCAAACGACCACCCCTCATCACTGTTAAACACTCCTGCGAGCAGGCCTTTCTAATCGACCTTGCCCGGGTATCCTGGAAGGACATTGACCTCATCCCGTCAGTATAGGATGCCTGGTTGTTCTTTAAAAGTAATTTCCTAAATAAGGAATTTCTTAAATTAGCATGCCCCTTTAAAAAATGTATAACTAAGAACAGATATAGCCCTTGGTTCACTCCAGACCTGACTGCCCTCGACCATTACAAAAACATCCTCTGGCGTACTGCACTAGCATCGAATAGTCCCCGCGATATGCAACTTTTCAGAGAAGTCCGGAACCAATACACACAGTCAGTTAGGAAAGCAAAGGCTTTTTCAAACAGAAATGTGCATCCCGTAGCTCTAACTCCAAAAAGTTTTGGGACACTGTAAAGTCCATGGAGACTAAGAGCACCTCCTCCCAGCTGCCAATCTGCACTGAGGCTAGGAAACACTGTCACCACCGATAAATCCACAATAATGGAGAATTTCAATAAGCTTTTCTCTACGGCTGGAGATGCTTTCCTCCTGGCTACCCCAACCCCGGCCAACAGCTCCGCACCCCCCGAAGCTACTTGCCCAAGCCTCCCCAGCTTCTCCTTCATCAAAATCCAGATAGGTGATGTTCTGAAAGAGCTGTAAAACCTGGACCCGTACAAATCAGCTGGGCTAGACAAGCTGGACCCTCTTTCTAAAATTATCTGCCGCCATTGTTGCAACCCCTATTACTAGACTGTTCAACCTTTCTTTCGTATAGTTCGAGATTCCTAAAAATCAGAAAGCTTCCGTGGTCAACCCCCTCTTCAAAGGGGGTGACACTCTAGACCCAAACTGTTACAGACCTATATCCATCCTGTCCTGCCTTTCTAAAGTCTTCGAAGCCAAGTTAATAAACAGATCACTGATTATTTCGAATCCCACCGTACCTTCTCCGCTGTGCAATCCGGTTTCCGAACTGATCATTGTTGCACCTCATCCACGCTCAAGGTACTAAACGATATCATAACCGCGATCGTTAAAAGACAGTACTGTGCAGCCGTCTTCATTGACCTGGCCTGTTGTCCGAACCTCTGGCAGTCTCTATGGGGGTACCACAGGATTCAAATCTCGGGCCGACTCTTTTCTCTGCATATATCAGCGATGTCGCTCTTGCTGCGTGTGATTCCTTGATTCACCTCTCCGCAGACGACACCATTCTGTATACATCTGGCCCTTCTTTGGAGACTGTGTTAACCTCTTGCTTCGAGATAGGATCCCGTTAACGGGATTGTTTGACAAAATAGCATGGTGTGAAATTTTAAAACAACAAAATTCTAATAATTTCAATTTTTTAAAACATACAACTATTTTACACCATTTTAAAGATACACTTCTCGTTAATGCAACCACAGTGTTCGATTTCAAAAAGGCTTTACAGCGAAAGCAATACATTACATTATGATAGGACACCACCAAAACAAGAAAAGCCACACAGCCATTTTCCTAGCAAAGAGATGCGTCACAAAAACCCGAAATACAGCTAAAATTAAGCACTAACCTTTGACGATCTTCATCAGATGACACTCATAGGACATCATGTTACAAAATACATGTATGTTTTGTTCGATCAAGTTCATATTTATATCCAAAAACAGCATTTTACATTGGCCCGTGATGTTCAGAAAATGTTCACACACAATGTGCACACATATTACAGAAATACTCGTCATAAACGTTGACAAATTACATAACAATTATTTAAAGAATTATAGATATACTACTTTTAATGCAACCGCTGTGTCAGATTTCAAAACAACTTTACGGGGAAAGCACATTGTTCAATATTCTGAGTACAGAGCTCAGCCATCAAAGCAAGCTATACAGTTACCCGCCAAGTCATGGCGTCTGCAAAACTCCAAAATAGTGTTATAAATCTTTCCTTACCTTTGCTGATCTTCGGCAGAATGCACTCGAAGGATTCCCACTTCCACAAGAAATGTTCATTTGTTCGATAAAGTCCATAATTTATGTCCAAATACCTCCGTTTTTTTGGCGCGTCCAGAACACTATTCCAAAGGCACGAGACGGGGGCGCAAATAAATAGACGAAAAGCTCAAAAGTTCCATTACAGTTTGTAGAAACATGTCAAACGATGTTTACAATCAATCTTTGGGGTATTTTTAATGTAAAAATGCGATAATTTTCCAACCGGACAATAGCGTATTCATTCCAGAAGGAAAAGAACGAAAGGCGCGCCTCACCAAGTCCCATGTCCTCAGACAGGCCACTCATTGACTGAGCTCCTGTTTTCTGCCTAGTAACAGGAGAAGGATGAAACCCCCATGTGGCTCAGTTGGTAGAGCATGGTGTTTGCAATGCCAGCATGGTGTGTGCAACGCCAGGGTTGTGGGTTCGATTCCCACGGGGGGCCAGTACAAAAAAAATGTATGTATTCACTACTGTAAGTCGCTCTGGATAAGAGCGTCTGCTAAATGACTAAAATGTAAATGTAAATGTAAACCAGTTTCTAAAGACTGTTGACAGCCAATGGAAGCCTTAGGAAGTGCAACATGACCCCTTAGACACTGTAGTTTTGATAGGAATTCAAAAGAAAAACTACAATTCTCAGATTTCCCACCTCCTGTTTGAATTTTTCTCAGGTTTTAGTAGATACAGTATGTAGATACAGTATGAGTTCTGTTATACTCACAGACATCATTCAAACAGTTTTAGAAACTTCAGAGTGTTTTCTATCCAAATCTACTAATAGTATGCATATCCTACCTTCTGAGTCTGAGTAGGAGGCAGTTTAATTTGGGTACGTTTTTCATCCGAACGTGAAAATACTGCCCCCTATCCCTAAGAGGTTTTAACAAACCTCCAAACGAGCTTCAATGCAATACAGCACTCTTTCGGTGGCCTCCAACTGCTATTAAATGCTAGTAAAACAAAATGCATGCTCTTCAACTGATCGCTGCCCGTACCAACCCGCCCGACTAGCATCACTACTCTGGACGGTTCTGACCTAGAATATGTGGACAACTACAAATACCTAGGTGTCTGGTTAGACTGTAAACTCTCCTTCCAGACTCATATTAAGCATCTCCAATCCAAAATTAAATCTAGAATCGGCTTCCTATTTCACAACAAACCCTCCTTCACTCACGCTGCCAAACATACCCTTGTAAAACTGACTATCCTACCCATCCTTGACTTCGGTGATGTCAGTTTCAAAATAGCCTCCAACACTCCAATCAGCAAACTGGATGCAGTCTATCACACTGCCAACTGTTTTGTCACCAAAGCCCCATATAGCACCCACCACTGCGACCTGTATGCTCTCGTCGGCTGGCCCTCGCTACATATTCGTCGCCAAACCCACTGGCTCCAGGTCATCTACAAGTCTTTGCTAAGGTCGCCTTAACTCAGCTCACTGGTCACCATAGCAACACCCATCCATAGCATGCACTCCAGGAGGTATATCTCACTGGTCATCCCCAAAGCCAACACCTATTTTGGCTGACTTTCCTTCCAGTTCTCTGCTGCCAATCACTGGAACGAATTGCAAAAATTGCTGACTTTGGAGACTTATATCTCCCTCACTAACTTCAAGCATCAGCTATCTGAGCAGCTTACCGATCGCTGCAGCTGTACACAGCCCATCTGTAAATAGCCCATCCAACTGCCTACCTCATCCCCATGTTTTTATATACTTCTTTTGCTCTTTTGCATCCCAGTATCTCTACTTGCACATCATCATCTGCACATCCATCACTCCAGTGTTAATTTGCTACATTGTAATTACTTTGCTACTATGGCCTATTTATTGCCTTACCTCCTTACTCCATTTGCACACACTGTATATAGATTTTTCTGTTGTGTTATTGACTGTACATTTGTTTATCCCACGTGTAACTCTGTGTTTGTGTCGCACTGCTTTGCTTTATCTTGGCCAGGTCACAGTTGTAAATGAGAACTTGTTCTCAACTGGCCTACCTGGTTAAGTAAATAACTAAAATCTTAACTTTATTGACAACACCCAAATGGATACTGTCATTAACGCGGTTCTTCAATAATTACACATAATTCTTAATGCTTTAGGAAACATATTAAACAGGAGATTCAAATATCCTTACAATTATAATCCAAGGTAGTGTGAAATGTACTCATAAGCAACCTGGAAATGGATGTTACTCCCCTGAATTTCCCCCATTCACATTCAGAATACATTGTGAAAAACTAAAATCTTTGCTCACCATTTTTGCTCCAGGCAGATATAGTACATCCATAACTATCGCTTTCCTCATTAGCAGGGAGGAGTTTCTGCAATCAAATTGCCCCCGTGCTGCAATTTTAGCAAATACAGAAAGGGGCCTATATTGGAGACCAAAAGTTGTCTGGCACACTGCTTAGAGTTTCAACAACATGAATATCTTATTTCTAGCCTACAATCATCGATGTTACTACTAATGTGAAAACAAGACAAAATATGACTATTCTTGCTCATTTTAAGGCAAATGTCAAATTTTTACATTCATTACAGATGTCAGTTGTTGTACAACATCATGGCTACGCTGTTGGCATCACCTTTTACAGTGGATTACCGCTGTTGTGGGCCTTTAATCATCTGTCTGACTTTGTTGTTCACACAGGAGTGAGACGGACCTACCGTGGGTCCTCTGGGGAGCCTCAACAACCTCATGATGCTGACAAGGCAGAGAAGAGTCTCTCCACATTAGAACACCTCAAGAAACACCCGCAGAGATCCACAGGGAAGAGAACTCACTGCTGCTCTGACTGTGGGAAGAGGTTTGTTTCTCCAGGACATTTAAAATCACACGAGAGAATACACACGGGGGAGAAATCTTATAGCTGTGCTCAATGTGGGAAGAGATGCACCCAGTCAACAGACCTTAAAAAACATGAGAGAATACATACAGGAGAGAAACCTTATAGGTGTGATCATTGTGGGAAGAGTTTTGTTCATTCTGGGAAGCTGACTGTACACATGAGAATACACACAGGAGAGAAGCCTTATACCTGTGATCAGTGTGGGAAGACATTTGTTCAATCTCACCAGCTGACATTACACCAGAGAATACACACAGGAGAGAAACCCTATTGCTGTGATCAATGTGGGAAGAGTTTTACAAGATCTTGCGAACTGACATTACACCAGAGAATACACACAGGAGAGAAATCTTATAGCTGTGATCAATGTGGGAAGAGTTTTGCTGCATCTAGCAATCTGACTGTACACCAGAGAAGACACACAGGAGAGAAACCTTATAGCTGTGATCAATGTGGGAAGAGTTTTACAGGATCTGGCAATCTGACAAGACACCAGAGAATACACACAGGAGAGAAGCCTTATAGCTGTGATCATTGTGTGAAGAGTTTTACTGCATCTAGCAATCTGACTCTACACCAGAGAATACACACAGGAGAGAAACCCTATAGCTGTGATCAATGTGGGAAGAGTTTTGGTCAATTTGGGCAGCTGACTGTACACCAGAGAACACACACAGGAGAGAAACCTTATAGCTGTGGTGAATGTGGGAAGACATTTGTTCAATCTCACCAGCTGACATTACACCAGAGAACACACACAGGAGAGAAACCTTTTAGCTGTGATCAATGTGGGAAACGTTTTGCTTCATCTAGCAATCTGACTCTACACCAGAGAATACACACAGGAAAGAAACCCTTTATCTGTGATCAATGTGGGAAGAGTTTTGCTGCATCTAGCAATCTGACACTACACCAGAGAATACACACAGGAGAGAAACCCTATTGCTGTGATCAATGTGGGAAGAGTTTTACAAGATCTAGCAAACTGACATTACACCAGAGAATACACACAGGAGAGAAACCTTTTAGCTGTGATCAATGTGGGAAGAGTTTTGCTGCATCTAGCAATCTGACTCTACACCAGAGAATACACACAGGAGAGAAATCTTTTAGCTGTGATCAATGTGGGAAGAGTTTTGGTCGATTTGGGCAGCTGACTGTACACCAGCGAACACACACAGGAGAGAAACCTTATAGCTGTGATCAATGTGGGAAGACATTTGTTCAATCTCACCAGCTGACATTACACCAGAGAACACACACAGGAGAGAAACCTTTTATCTGTGATCAATGTGGGAAGAGTTTTGCTGCATCTAGCAATCTGACTCTACACCAGAGAACACACACAGGAGAGAAATCCTATAGCTGTGATCAATGTGGGAAGAGTTTTGGTCAATTTGGGCAGCTGACTGTACACCAGAGAATACACACAGGAGAGAAGCCTTATAGCTGTGATCAATGTGGGAAGAGTTTTGCTGCATCTAGCAATCTGACTCTACACCAGAGAATACACACAGGAGAGAAACCTTATAGCTGTGATCAATGTGGGAAGAGTTTTACAGAATCTGGCAGTCTGACAAGACACCAGAGAATACACACAGGAGAGAAGCCTTATAGCTGTGATCAATGTGGGAAGAGTTTTTCTGCATCTAGCAATCTGACTCAACACCAGAGAATACACACAGGAGAGAAACCCTATAGCTGTGATCAATGTGGGAAGAGTTTTGGTCAATTTGGGCAGCTGACTGTACACCAGAGAATACACACAGGAGAGAAGCCTTATAGCTGTGATCAATGTGGGAAGAGTTTTGCTGTATCTAGCAATCTGACTCTACACCAGAGAATACACACAGGAGAGAAACCTTATAGCTGTGATCAATGTGGGAAGAGTTTTACAGAATCTGGCAATCTGACAAGACACCAGAGAATACACACAGGAGAGAAGCCTTATAGCTGTGATCAATGTGGGAAGAGTTTTTCTGCATCTAGCAATCTGACTCAACACCAGAGAATACACACAGGAGAGAAATCCTATTGCTGTGATCAATGTGGGAAGAGTTTTATAAGATCTAGCAAACTGACATTACACCAGAGACTACACACAGGAGAGAAACCTTTTAGCTGTGATCAATGTGGGAAGAGTTTTGTTCATTCTGGGAGTCTGACTGTACACAGGAGAGAACCCCTATTGCTGTGATCAATGTGGGAAGAGTTTTATAAGATCTAGCAAACTGACATTACACCAGAGAATACACACAGGGGAGAAGCCTTATACATGTGATCAGTGTGGGAAGAGTTTTGCTGCATCTAGCAATCTGACTCTACACCAGAGAATACACACAGGAGAGAAACCTTATAGCTGTGATCAATGTGGGAAGAGTTTTGTTCATTCTGGGAATGTGACTGTACACCAGAGAATACACACAGGAGAGAAATCTTATAGCTGTGATCAATGTGGGAAGAGTTTTGTTCATTCTGGGAATCTGACTGTACACAAGAGAACACATAGAGGAGAGAAACCTCTTAGCTCTGCCCAGAGATAATCTGATAAAAGATCTCTGATCAAATATCAGAAAATACATGGAGTTGTTTCATGATATCAATAAATAAACTTCACAATGTAGAATGTTAACACATTGTAGTAGGACAATGTAGACACCTAAACGTTTGCCCCTTCATCAATTGATTTCAACATGATATGGATATTAGCCTTGGGGAAAATCCAGGCTCTGAAAGGGTTGTTACACTTACCACGTTGGTGACCCACTTGAATCAAAATGCAACACTTCAAAATGTAGCTAGCTGTTTTCTACAAGTTGTCCTCTAACAAGTGATGTACACATTGTTCCCAGATTCCGTGTGGTTTTTGAGCTGTTAGTTTTAACAGGACGTGCAACTTCATCTCCCTCCTGTCACACAAATGATTTTAGCATGATATCGATGAATAAGTGTTGTGTTCCTTTGTTTAGCGACCCCTACATTTAAATGCGTCACTCCAAAATGTAGCTGACTGTCTTCTGCAGGTTGTCCTCTAACCAGTGAGGTAAAAATATATCTCCCATTTCCATGTGTTTTTTTATTTGTGTTAGTTTCAACAACAGTACAACCTGATTTCCCCCCTGACTATATCAGTGATTTATTGCTACTTGTCAAAACAAGTGTTTTTGCTGCTTGTGCAGTTTATAAGAAGCTTGTTTAATAAAAATACAAGTAATATGATTATTGTGGCAGATGTTTGTGTATATTGTACATTTTATGTTTAGGTTTTCAATATATCACAAACTGTTTCTGCATTTTGGTTTTTGATTTGGACACCCCACCAGACATTATTTCCTAAAGGACTTAATGATGAAATGCCTATGTATTTTATGTTGTGATTCTGAACTTGAATTATTTCCCTATTTAAGATAATTCTGATGCTTTTCGTACGATGTACCCAATGATTAATGAAAACTTGTCCTCATTGTTGTTTTATTTAATGCGTCTTATTTATACACTGTAGTGTTTGTGAAATGCTTGTTATGTTTGGTAGCACTTATTTATTTGTCCTTTGCCTCCAACCCCTTTCCATGCATGGAAAATATCCCACCTAGCAACATTTAATTGAAAAGATGTTGAAAATAAGACTATGCCCAACATCCAATACACATTCAGTTTTAGTTGAAAGTGAAAGTTGAGAAGATGTCGTTTTTTCATTGACTTGAAAACAACTTAAATTCAACGTACTTGCAGCCTATACACATGGACTCAGTATAATAAATCGGTCTATAATCAATTGTATTAACAATCCTACATCACTCCAGCATTTATTGACAACATTCAAGTGCTAATTGTCTTTATTCCACTACTGAAGAAGCAGGACTCAAATCACCTCATATTTCAAACATTCAGCCTGACAAAAGATACATGTTTTATTATTTTATGCCTCACCATTAAGTTAATTATTGCCAATACATATTAACAAAGGGGTGTACATTTGGTTTGATATTTCATATTTACAATTAATGTAGCATTTAGTAATCAATGATTTATGCAACCAACTGACCATTTTTGGGTACAATTATATTGACGTAATATCAGGGATCATTTTATAATGTCATTTTAGAATATCTGTGTTCATTCTCAGATGTGCCAACCCAAATGTACTAGAGCATGACATTGGGGACTGGTCCCCGATCCAACAACATGCCTATCTAGTGAACCCTGAAAAGGTAGAGAAGCTGAGGTGGAAAGTTACTACGGATATTGCCAGAGTTTCCTCTTGAAATCAGAAATGTCCGTTTTAAGGGCAACTTGGTTGCTGATTGTCTCAGGGGTGGGCAGTCAAAAATGTTTTGTGTTTAGCCATTGCGTTGCCATGGATCCCAATTTATTTTGACTGCACGTTTTTCCGTATTGGAGATGAGTTTTGTTTGGGCTCGTTCCAAGTGGACGAGAGTTCTAGAAGCTAGTGAGTTTTAGGAAGACGAGAGTTCTAGAAGCTAGTGGGTTTTAGGAAGACGAGAGTTCTAGAAGCTAGTGAGTTTTAGGAAGACGAGAGTTCTAGAAGCTAGTGAGTTTTAGGAAGACGAGAGTTCTAGAAGCTAGTGGGTTTTAGGAAGACGACAGTTCTAGAAGCTAGTGGGTTTTAGGAAGACGAGAGTTCTAGAAGCTAGTGAGTTTTAGGAAGACGAGAGTTCTAGAAGCTAGTGAGTTTTAGGAAGACGAGAGTTCTAGAAGCTAGTAAGTTTTAGGAAGACGAGAGTTCTAGATGCTAGTGGGTTTTAGGAAGACGAGAGTTCTAGAAGCTAGTGAGTTTTAGGAAGACGAGAGTTCTAGAAGCTAGAATTTTAGGATTCTATAGAAAGAAAAAGGATAAAAAAAATCATTCGTGTAATAAATAATTATTATTTTGTTTTCTTGTTTTTATTTGTTGATTGTATATTATTATTTAGAAATGTGTTTTTTCTTGTTTTTAATTGTTGACAGCCAGTAGACACCATGTTTATATTCGTGAAGGTGAAGCTTTGTAGATGATTATAATGTGAAATGGAAGTTGTAGAGATACTCTGAATGATTGGCTATGAAAAGCCAACTGACATTTACTCCTGAGGTGCTGACTTTTTGCACCCTCGACAACCACTGTGATTATTATTATTTGACCCTGCTGGTCATCTATGAACATTTAAACATCTTGGCCATGTTCTGTTCTAATCTCCACCCGGCACAGCCAGAAGAGGACTGGCCACCCCTCATAGCCTGGTTCCTCTCTAGGTTTCTTCCTAGGTTTTGGCCTTTCTAGGGAGTTTTTCCTAGGGAGTTTTTCCTAGCCACCGTGCTTCTACACCTGCATTGTTTGTTGTTTGGGGTTTTAGGCTGGGTTTCTGTACAGTACTTTGAGATATCAGCTGATGTAAGAAGGGCTATATAAATACATTTGATCTGAATTGATTGATTGTACAACTGAATGCATTCAACTGAAATGTGTCTTGGGTACATATTGGTGTCGCCTGGTTAGTCAGTATGTGTTACACCTGTGCTGGCTTGTCCATCTCGTTAGTGCGAAGGTGTTTCACCTGAGCTGGTCCAGGTTCTATTTAAGAGTGTCTGGCCCAGTGCTCCAGTTTTCTTGATAGATGTGGAGAGTCAACACCTTTAGTTGCTCCACCTTTTTGGTTTGCTTCCTGTCTTTAAGTTTGGTGTGGGTTTTTCTTTTGTTTTCCTCTTCTTGGGCAGATTTAGTGGGTCTCATGATGGGTGTCTTTTAGGTCCCAGTTGTTGTTACTAGTCAACTTTCAGTGGACACTGAGAGCAAAACTACAAGATTATGTTATAATACTTTTATTGCATCAAATGGTTGTTTAATGCAACAGAATAGAGGGTTCTTAGAACTATTGTGTCTGTGTGTTCTACTGAGGATGGGCCTCTGGGATAAAACACTGACAGGATATTTACAATGTCTTTTGGGTGATAAAACCTAAAGAGACCACATTCCACAGCATGAGTTAATGTTTCTGTTCTATATGGTACCAGGGAGAGATGACCCCAGGGCCAGACCCTGGTCTCTACACAAAGAGTACTGTTTTTACAGCAGATACTTATTATTCTCAGCAGACAGTATCTTTCATACAAATCTTAACCTTGTTACCCGTTCTATACATCTGTTGTTCGTCATGTAGATTGAAAGGGGTGTATCTTGGCAGTAAAAGACCTTTGTACTTTTGTCTCGGGGCTCTCAATGAATCATCTGGTGGTGATTCGTCGACCAGCCATCATTATCGTAGAGCACTCAATTGATATGTGTGTGTTGTATTGACCTGCTGCCTTATTAATATGTGAATAAAGATTTAGTTTCAGAATAACTCTGACTTGTGTGACAAGTTTGTCTCTTCATTTGTTATGAAAGAAATTAACCACATTTGTGGATGTTAAAACCGCTCCTGATGACCTGGGTAAGTGGTCTCCAGGGATCCCTCAAACTTGTTCTCAGGGAGACCACACTTTGGGAATGGAGCAGATAGACCCACCTTTGACCTGAGAGACAGCGAGCTGAGTGGATACATCTCAAACCTAGTAAAAAAAAAAGAGGTTAGAGAAACACGCAAAGTGTAGTTTTTAGAAAAGCCTCGTAGGCTCTGAGTGTGTATTCCTGTGTGGAGGTATAAACAGGGCCCAGTCAGGAGGCTCTGAGTGTGTATTCCTGTGTAGAGGTGTAAACAGGGAGGCTCTGAGGCTGAGTCAGCTATCTGTGTGAACTGGATGAAAACTAGAATCTGTGTTTACTAGTTAAGACCATTTATGATATAGTATAAGATAGTAAGGTGCACCTAAAATTGTTTTATATCTGGACCCCATTTTAGAATTATTGAAAGATGTAAATGTATGAGTTACATTATCCTAGGAACTAACCATGACATAGAAATGTGAAAATATTCCTGCAGGTTAAAATATTGTTGAAAAACAACTAATTGATTAGGTATGTTTGAGAATAGCATTGTGTGACTGTGATCTGGGAGTTGTGTGACTGTGATCTGGGAGTTGTGTGACTGTGATATGGGAGTTGTGTGACTGTGATATGGGAGTTGTGTGACTGTGATATGGGAGTTGTGTGAATGTGGAAATGAGTCTTAATCTGTCGTCTGGATAGTAACATATAGAAATATGCTGAATCAGATGATTGAAATGTGGATAATAAGCGGGATGATATTTTAGAAAGCAGCAGAAGGTCTATAGTTCCTGGGAGGCTTGATTTTGCCGTGGTCTCTGGGAGGTTAGAGAACCATTGAGGATCCCATGGTCATTGTCTGGGAAACAAAAGTTTATTTTTGGTTCTGCTGGGAGTATGTTTGGAGAGCTGCTTCGTAGCTATGGAGAGTCCTTGAAAAAGAAAATGGAATGGTTGTCGTGACTACCTGAGAATTTCTTACGTTTTATATGGATTCTGTGAATATATTAAAATATGATGAATTGTATGTGTGTATAATATATATATGCCCTGGTAACTTCACCCCAACTTCTCTTATCTCCAGAACACATTAACTAAAGAACATAAGTGTTTTTCTGAAATTTTGGGGAAATTTAAGGGAAAATAAAAATACAGCCGTAGCAGAGCCCCAAGTCCCACGGGGACGTCCTCGAGGGCCTGGATGTTCTCCCCATCAAAGGCCAGCGGGATTTCACTCTCATGGTGAAATGGGTTTCCACCGATGTGCAGTAAAGCAGTGAAGAGCGGTGAAATCTGTGTCAACAAAAGTAAGAAAAGATTAATACACAAACAATTAACAAAGAACAGAACAAATGTTCAGCTGTAGTTTTATATAAGCATGCACACCTATGTTTATGAAGAAACAGATGATTGGTGCATAGGCATACCTTGTCACGGACATAAAGGCCACTCGGGTCCTCATTGAAGAGGTAGGGCAAGAGCAGAATCGCTGCTGTGGTCTCCAGTCCTAATAAAGTAAAGCATTGATCTCACTACACTTGCTCATTTTATTACAAAATACATTAGAGAAAGGGAAGGAATAAGAGCTGTTGTTGGCTTTATGGAAACGATATACAATATATGGTAAAGAATATAGTTGAGGAAATAATCCCAACCTAGTTGTGCCTAGTTAGGACATAACGTTAGCTAGCTAGCTAACGGTACTGTACTGTAGCTCATACAACGCCGACGGTCAAACCCGGCTTTCTAATATTTACGTTCATTAACTATAGTAACGTTATGGAAGATATTCACAGAAAACCATCATTGTCTTCGTTATTCATTATTAGTATGTTATATTATTATAATAAATTATTTCGAGACATATTCAGAGTCAAACATCAACCCAACTTAACCTTTTTAACTGTTGTCGCATCCAAACTTGTCACCATCGTTTTCAGTTGTAATTGCGAAGTTCCCGGAAGAAGTCCAGCAACAACGGAGGTTCCTCGATGAACCCACCTTCTAACAAGTTCTTTGAAGAACATTTTGGGGCTGTTTTTCATTGACCAAGAACCCTACGGTTCTTAGGGGATCTGAGAACAACTCCAGTTGAACCCTTCATTTTTAGAGTTGTAATCGGCTCTATTTACTCTCAGATTCAAACATGATGATTAGCATCAACGATCAAGTCAGCTGCTGCTGCTCCAATACAGTATGTGGTGAGACGGTGAACTGATGTTGAACCGGGCAGTCAGCTGCTGCTGCTCCAATACAGTATGAGGTGAGACGGTGAACTGGGCAGTCAGCTGCTGCTGCTCCAATACAGTATGAGGTGAGACGGTGAACCGGGCAGTCAGCTGCTGCTGCTCCAATACAGTATGGGGTGAGACGGTGAACTGGGCAGTCAGCTGCTGCTGCTCCAATACAGTATGAGGTGAGACGGTGAACTGATGTTGAACCGGGCAGTCAGCTGCTGCTGCTCCAATACAGTATGAGGTGAGACGGTGAACTGGGCAGTCAGCTGCTGCTGCTCCAATACAGTATGAGGTGAGACGGTGAACTGATGTTGAACTGGGCAGTCAGCTGCTGCTGCTCCAATACAGTATGAGGTGAGATGGTGAACTGATGTTGAACTGGGCAGTCAGCTGCTGCTGCTCCAATACAGTATGAGGTGAGACGGTGAACTGATGTTGAACTGGGCAGTCACTCATTCATTCTGTACTATGAGTCTATCAAATCAAATTGAATTTTACCTTACAGTGAAATGCTTATTTACAAGCCGCTAACCAACAATGCAGTTTTAAAAAGTACAAATAAGAATAATAAATAAAAGGAACAAGTAATTAAAGAGCAGAAGTTAAATAACAATAGCTAGACTATATACAGGGGGTACCGGTACAGAGTCAATGTGTGGGGGCACCGGTTAGTCGAGGTAATATGTACATGTAGGTAGAGTTATTAAAGTGACTATGCATAGATGATAACAGAGTGTGTGTGTGGGGGGGCTTCCTCTGACACCGCCTGGTAAAGAGGTCCTGTATGGCAGGAATCTTGGCCCCAGTGATGTACTGGGCTGTATGCACTACCCTCTGTAGTGCCTTGTGGTCGGAGGCAGAGCAGTTGCCATACCAGGCAGGGATGCAACCAGTCAGAATGCTCTCGATTGTGCAGCTGTAGAAACTTTTGAGGATCTGAGGACCCATGCTAAATCTTTTCAGTCTCCTGAGGGGGAATAGGTTTTGTTGTGCCCTCTTCACGACTGTCTTGGTGTGCTTGGACCATGATAGTTTGTTAGTGATGTGGACACCAAGGACCTTGAAGCTCTCAACCTGCTCCACTACAGCCCCGTCGATGAGAATGGGGGCGTGCTCAGTCTTCTTTTCCTGTAGTCCACAATCATCTCCTTAGTCTTGATCACGTTGAGGGAGAGGTTGTTTTTCTGGCACCACACGGCCAGGTCTCTGACCTCCTCCCTATAGGCTGTCTCGTCGTTGTTGGTGATCAGGCCTACCACTGTTGTGGCATCGGCAAACTTAATAATGGTGTTGGAGTCGTGCCTGGCTGTGCAGTCATGAGTGAACAGGGAGTACAGGAGGGGGCTGAGCACGCACCCCTGAGGAGTCCCTGTGTTGAGGATCAGTGTGGCGGATGTGTTGTTACCTACCCTTAAAAAACATGAGCTGGCCACACCCAGAAAAATAGTTTGTGTGGAGGTGCTGACTAACTGCAAATAAACTATAAACTATCAAAATAAAGAAAGTCGCACACTCCATATATAAACTCCCAGTAATTTACAGTGCCTTGCGAAAGTATTCGGCCCCCTTGAACTTTTCGACCTTTTGCCACATTTCAGGCTTCAAACATAAAGATATAAAACTGAAAGATCTCTGCATGATCCAATGTTGACCTAAATGACTAATGATGATAAATAGAATCCACCTGTGTGTAATCAAGTCTCCGTATAAATGCACCTGCTCTGTGATAGTCTCAGAGGTCCGTTTAAAGCGCAGAGAGCATCATGAAGAACAAGGAACACACCAGGCAGGTCCGAGATACTGTTGTGGAGAAGTTTAAAGCCGGATTTGGATACAAAAAGATTTCCCAAGCTTTAAACATCCCAAGGAGCACTGTGCAAGCGATAATATTGAAATGGAAGGGGTATCAGACCACTGCAAATCTACGAAGACCCGGCCGTCCCTCTAAACTTTCAGCTCATACAAGGAGAAGACTGATCAGAGATGCAGCCAAGAGGCCCATGATCACTCTGGATGAACTGCAGAGATCTACAGCTGAGGTGGGAGACTCTGTCCATAGGACAACAATCAGTCGTATACTGCACAAATCTGGCCTTTATGGAAGAGTGGCAAGAAGAAAGCCATTTCTTAAAGATATCCATAAAAAGTGTCGTTTAAAGTTTGCCACTAGCCACCTGGGAGACACACCAAACATGTGGAAGAAGGTGCTCTGGTCAGATGAAACCAAAATCAAACTTTTTGGCAACAATGCAAAACGTTATGTTTGGCGTAAAAGCAACACAGCTCATCACCCTGAACACAACATCCCCACTGTCAAACATGGTGGTGGCAGCATCATGGTTTGGGCCTGCTTTTCTTCAGCAGGGGCAGGGAAGATGGTTAAAATTGATGGGAAGATGGATGGAGCCAAATACAGGACCATTCTGGAAGAAAACCTGATGGAGTCTGCAAAAGACCTGAGACTGGGACGGAGATTTGTCTTCCAACAAGACAATGATCCAAAACATAAAGCAAAATCTACAATGGAATGGTTCACAAATAAACATATCCAGGTGTTAGAATAGCCAAGTCAAAGTCCAGACCTGAATCCAATCGAGAATCTGTGGAAAGAACTGAAAACTGCTGTTCAAACGCTCTCCATCCAACCTCACTGAGCTCGAGCTGTTTTGCAAGGAGGAATGGGCAAAAATGTCAGTCTCTCGATGTGCAAAACTGATAGAGACATACCCCAAGCGACTTACAGCTGTAATCGCAGCAAAAGGTGGCGCTACAAAGTATTAACTTAAGGGGGCTGAATAATTTTGCACGCCCAATTGTTCAGTTTTTTTTGTTGTTAAAAAAGTTTGAAATATCCAATAAATTTCGTTCCACTTCATGATTGTGTCCCACTTGTTGTTGATTCTTCACAAAAAATTACAGTTTTATATCTTTATGTTTGAAGCCTGAAATGTGGCAAAAGGTCAAAAAGTTCAAGGGGGCCGAATACTTTCGCAAGGCACTGTAAAGGGTATTTACCAACGTTTCGGCATCACTGTGCCTTCCTCAGGGTGATGTCATGAATACTTGAACCAGGTTATGTAGACAAACAGTGCAATTAGTGTAACCAATGACAATAGTGAGGGGTGTGTCAAAATGATTAAGTTAATTAAAATGAATTAGTGAAACTGTAGTTTATGGCATATTAAATATATTACTCTATTGTTATCATATAGAAACATCATGGAATATTGTACATCATATTAAATATATTACTGTATTGTTATCATATAGAAACATCATGGAATATTGTACATCATATTAAATATATTACTGTATTGTTATCATATAGAAACATCATGGAATATTGTACATCATATTAAATATATTACTCTATTGTTATCATATAGAAACATCATGGAATATTGTACATCATATTAAATATATTACTGTATTGTTATCATATAGAAACATCATGGAATATTGTACATCATATTAGCATCAACATACATTATTGTTTCATTCAATTTCACATAATGAGGATATTTCATATTTTTAAGCTCAGAAGTCAGAACCCATCACCTGCTATGTAAAAGAGACGAAGAATGCACAATGGTCAATGCTATCTGGGATCCTTGGGACATCCATACCCTAAACCCTAACCTTAACCCCTACCGTAACCATTTTAAATGTCAACTTCAATGGGCTAGGGACGTCCCAAGGATGTATCTCTACCTGAAAATACATGATCTAAGTGATTGATAGTTGGTATTCAGCAGTCATAAAGCCTAATTTACTTTAATAAACTACTAAAATAGTGATTTTGTCAGACAGCATAGACAGCAGCTCTACACTTTATTGACTGACTGATCCATTCATCCTTCCATCCCTCCTCAGCCTTCCTCTCCTCTGAAGACCCAGTGAGGGTGGAGCTCAGTCAGAGAGCTGTTGAGGGACTGGTTAGGAAGAAC
Organism: Salmo salar; assembly: GCF_965601325.2. NCBI lineage: Eukaryota > Metazoa > Chordata > Actinopteri > Salmoniformes > Salmonidae > Salmo > Salmo salar. Next base: position 1,229,759 of record NW_027675387.1, read on the forward strand.
ACTTCTACAGCCAGAGAGGTGAGAGGTCACACATGGTTTAGATGGTAAATATTTATGTCCCCTTAGCGGTTCATCACGTCAGCAAAAGGGAATATGTTCCATCTATGTTCATTTACATTAGTGCAAATTGTCCACTGATATTGGTGTAATTTCTCACCCCTTTTGGCTGTATGAAAGTTAATTTCCCCTCAGACACACACATTTGTTCTTTGATATTATGAAGGTCATTTGTGTCAAATGTACCTTTCCCCACTCATTCACCCCATCTCTTTACATTGCTGATGCATATTCAGTGGCCTGGCTGCATCCAGACTTTGTCAAAGGCCCATCCTGGTAGATCTGAACCTAATGCAGCTTGGAGTGATCAGATGACAGAAGTCACATTTAGGTGCCAGGTGTAACTGAGGCCATAGATGCTCCATATCCATTACTTTGAGTGTAATATATAATATGACTAAATGTGTTTCTGTGTTGCAGGGACAGTCAAGAAATGGAACAGCAAGGCCACAGAACATGACATAATCAGAGCTGTGGGAGACCACCTCAAGCCCCTGGTAGAGCCGGGGGTGGTGTTTACCACTCCACCACGCCTTCAGCAGGCTGGAAAAGTGGGATTGATCTGGTTGATCCATTTGTTTGTTTCGGTTTGCAGTAGTTGAATCCTTTGACGTATTGTTGAATTAAACATTTATCTTCAACAAATGCACTGGGTTGCTTGAAAAGTGATACTAAACGTACATACCAGCACTATTTTGACTTTTTTCATAATAAGATGGACCAAGATACGTATTGGTTTTGCAAGAGTCTGTTGATTGTCAGTCATTGGGTTCATTTATTTTGCAATATGTTCAAATCAAGCTTTATTTATACAGCACATTTCAGACATGGATGCTTCACAGGAAAAAAATAAAACAATGAAAATAAACAGAAATATTTACCACAACAAACATAAGATTAACAACTGAAAGACGAATTAGCATTCTAAGGAAAATCCATTGATTAAAATATTAATTGGATGCAACATCCAACCCCAAATATAAGCATGTTTTTAGGAGGGGCTCTGAAAGACACTATGGGGGTGTCCACTGAAAGTTGACTAGTAACAACAACTGGGACCTAAAAGACACCCACCATGAGACCCACTAAATCTGCCCAAGAAGAGGAAAACAAAAGACATATCCACATCGAACTTAAAGACAGGAAGTAAACCAAAAAGGTGGAGCAACTAAAGGTGTTGACTCTCCACATGTATCAAGACAACTGGAACACTGGGCCAGACACTCTTAAATAGAACCTGGACCAGCTCAGGTGAAACACCTTCCCACTAACGAGATGGACAAGCCAGCACAGGTGTAACACATACTGACTAACGAAGTGACACCAATCAGTGCGTCCTACGTGCTAACGAGCTATACGTGCTAACGAGCTATACGTGCTAACGAGCTATACGTGCTAACGAGCTATACGTGCTAACGAGCTATACGTGCTAACGAGCTATACGTGCTAACGAGCTATACGTGCTAACGAGCTATACGTGCTAACGAGCTATACGTGCTAAAGTCCAACCTCAAAACATAAATGGAAAAACCAAAGCCTGTAACACCTTAAGACAACAAATATATCCTATATTTTTGTTGGAAAAGTTTGCTCACCACCAACAGAAAACAACTTCCATTTCACATTATAATCAACTACAATGCTTCACCTTCACCAATATAAACATGGTGTCTACTGGCTGTCAACAATTAAAAACAAGAAAAAAACACGTATTTCTAAATAATAATATACAATAGTATTATTTGTTTCTCCTTTTTCTTTCTATAGAATCCTAAATCCCACTAGCTTCTAGAACACTCGTCTTCCTAAAACTCACTAGATTCTAGAACTCTCCTCTTTCTAAATCCCACTAGCTTCTAGAACTCTCGTCTCCTTGGAAGGAGGCCAAACAAAACTCATCTCCAATACGGAAAAACGTGCAGTCAAAATAAATAAAGATCCATAGCAACGCACTAGCTAAACGCAAAACACAAATCTTATATCCATTTGGGGGGAAATCAGGTTGAACCTGCTCTTGAAACTAACACAACAAAACAAAAAACACATGGAAATGGAGATAATATTTTACCTCACTGGTTAGAGGACAACCTGCAGAAGACAACTACATTTTGGAGTGATGCATTTAAATTTAGGGGTCCCTAAACAAAGGAACACAACACTTATTTGTCATAACTCATCGATATCATGTTGAAATCAATTGTGCCGAGAGGAGGGAGATGAGGTTGCACGTCCTGTTAAAACTAACAGCTCAAAAACCACACGGAATCTGGGAATAATGTGTACATCACTGGTTAGAGGACAATTTGTAGAAAACAGCCAGATACATTTTGATTCAAGTGCGTAACCAACATGGTAAGTGTAACACAACTCTTTTTTTGTTAGTCTCTTTTTATTAAATCTCATAAATAGTACTCTTCCATTTCAGAGCCTGGATTTTCCCCCTGAGGCTAATATCCATATCATGTTGAAATCAATAGAACAGGGGCAAACGTTTAGGGTTCTACATTGTGACACTATTAAAATACTCCTAGTACAATGTTAAAAAATTCTACATTGTGACATTATATCATTGATATCATGAAACAACTCATTCATGTATTTTCTGATGTTTGATCAGATGTCTTTTACCGGAGAATCTCTTGTCACACTGATCACAGCTATAAGATTTCTCTCCTGTGTGTGTTCTCTGGTGTCGAGTCAGAGAGCCAGATGCAGCAAAACTCTTCCCACATTGATCACAGCTACAAGGTTTCTCTCCTGTGTGTATTCTCTGGTGTAGAGTCAGAGAGAAAGATTTAGCAAAACTCCTCCCACATTGATCACAGCTATAAGGTTTCTCTCCTGTGTGTATTCTCTGGTGTAGAGTCAGAGAGCCATATGCAGCAAAACTCTTCCCACATTGATCACAGCTATAAAGTTTCTCTCCTGTGTGTGTTCTTTGGTGTAGAGTAAGATGGCTAGACGAAGTAAAACTCTTCCCACATTGAGTACAGCTAAAATGTTTCTCTCCTGTGTGGATTCTCTGGTGTGATATGAGGCTGGTTGACCTAGTAAAACTCTTCCCACATTGACCACAGCTAAAAGATTTCTCTCCTGTGTGGATTCTCTGATTAATTTTAATGCCTGATGAAGATGTTAATGTCTTCCCACAGTCAGAGGAGCAGTGAGTTCTCTTCCCTGTGGATCTCTGCAGGTCTTTCTTGAGGTGTTTTGATCTGGAGAGACAGCCAGATGTAGTAAAACTCTTCCCACATTGACCACAGCTAGAAGGTTTCTCTCCTGTGTGTCTTCTCTGGTGTCGAGTCAGAGAGCCAGATGTAGTAAAACTCTTCCCACATTGACCACAACTATAAGATTTCTCTCCTGTGTGTGTTTTCTGGTGTAGAGTCAGAGAGCCAGATGCAGCAAAACTCTTCCCACATTGATCACAGCTATAAGATTTCTCCCCTGTGTGTGTTTTCTGATGTGATACTAGGCTGGTTAGCCAAGCAAATCTTGTCCCACATTGACTACAGCTATATTGTTTCTCTCCTGTGTGTGTTCTCTGGTGTGATATCAGGCTGTCTGGCCGAGTAAAACTCTTCCCACATTGATTACAGCTATAAGGTTTCTCTCCTGTGTGTACTCGCTGGTGTCTAGTCAGATGGCAAGATGAAATATAAGTCTTCCCACATTGATCACAGCTATAAGGTTTCTCTCCTGTGTGTGTTCTCTGGTGTACAGTCAGGTAACTAGATGAAATAAAACTTTTCACACATTGATTACAACTAAAAGATTTCTCTCCTGTGTGTATCCTCTGGTGTACAGTCAGGTAACTAGATGAAATAAAACTTTTCACACATTGATTACAACTAAAAGATTTCTCTCCTGTGTGTATCCTCTGGTGTGACAACAGGTTGCTTGACTGAGTAAAACTCTTTCCACATTGAGTACAGCTGTAGGGTTTCTCTCCTGTGTGTATTCTCTGGTGTAGAGTCAGAGAGAAAAATGTAGTAAAACTCCTCCCACATTGATCACAGCTGTAAGGTTTCTCTCCAGTGTGAATTCTCAGGTGTACTTTTAGTGCTTTTAATCTTAAGTAACTCTTCCCACAATCAAAACAGTGGTGAGATTTCTCTCCTGTGTGTGTTCGCTGGTGTATTTTAAGTTCTGATGAAGATTTGCAATGTTTTCCACAGTCAGAGCAACAGATAGATTTCTTCCCTGTGGGTCTCTGCTGGTGTTTCTTGAGGTGATAGAATCTGGACAGACTCTTCTCTGACTCGTTAGCATCATGATGTTGAGGCTCCCCAGAGGATCCATGATAGTCACGTCTCTCTCCTGTGTGAACAAGTCAGACAGATAGTTAAAGGCTCACAACAGCAGAAATCCACTGAAAAGGGTGATGCCAACAGCGTAGCCATGATACTGTACAACAATTGACATCTGTAATGAATGTTAGTATTACTTGACAATTGTCTTAAGACAGTCAAGTGAGCAACAATAGTCATATTTAGTCTTATTTTCACATTAGTAGTAACTAGAAATAAGTAAAAGGTGTTGAACTCCTAAGCAGTGTGCCAGGCGACTTTTGTTCTCAAATATAGGCACCTTTCTGTGTTTGCTAAAATTGCGACAAGGGCGATGCGCACACAATTTGATTGCAGAAACACCTCCCTGCTAATGCAGAAACCGCTAGTTATGGATGTAGTATATCTGCCTGGAGCAAAAATGGTGAGCAAGTGGCCTAAGCTGTGCCATTAGAGATCTGGGTTCGAGTCCAAGCTCTGTTGCAGCCGGCCGCGACCGGGAGGCCCATGGGGCGACGCACAATTGGCCCACCGTCGTCCGGGTTAGGGGAGGGTTTGGCCGGCAGGGATATCCTTGTCTCATCAAGCACTAGCGACTCCTGTGGCGGGCCGGGCGCAGTGCACACTGACCAGGTCGCCAGGTGTACGGTGTTTCCTCCGACACATTGGTGCTGCTGGCTTCCGGGTTGGATGGGCATTGTGTCAAGAAGCAGCGCGGCTAGGTTGGGTTGTGTTTCAGAGGACGCATGGCTCTCGACCTTCGCCTCTCCAGAGTCCGTATGGGAGTTGCAGCGATGAGACAAGACTGTAAGTACCAATTGGGGAGAAAAAAGGGGTGAAAAAAATATATATATTTAAAAAATGGTGAGCAAAAATTTGTTTTCACAATGTATTCTGAATATTACAGCACTAGATCAGGAGTGCTACTCAAGGAAACTCACATTAAGCTCTGTGTCTATTCACTACTTCACCACCGTGGGGGAAACTCAGGGGAGTTCTCATAGGCTGACAGCAAATATAGCCTCCATTTCCAGGTTGATTATGATTATTATTATCATCATTTGACACTACTTTGGATTATAATTGTAAGGCTCGTTTGAATGTCCTGATTTAATATAATGTTTGTGTTATTGTCGAAAATGTACTACTTTATATTTAAAAACAACTTCAACCAGTAAAATGATCATTGGCTAGTTTTCCATCAGCCTGACATCAGCCTGACAATGAGATTTTGTCCACGCCAAAATGGTCTATAATCTCACCTAACAATAACATAGACCTACTGTAGGACCCATAACTTCACCTAACAACAACATAGACCTAGGACTATAATTCATTTAATATTTCAGGTGAAACAAGGAGACTAAAATGTCTTTGTCATGACATTTCATAACCTGATCACCAGATCATTTTGTGAATAATCCCACTAGGCTACTCTGTAATGTGTTGTCATTCTAAATGTCCTGAATAAAGGAAAATAGCTCTGTGTGTTGTACAATAGCCTATCCACCAAGGAACAGTTCTCTACACATTATGAGCTAAGTATCTCCGTTTCCAAACGGACTAACGAGACCCTACTGTAAATCAAGTAGACAATAACACATTATAAATATCGATTTGTTTCGGATGATGGATCCAACGTGGAGCACGGCATAACTGTCTTTACTGATTTCCTGGATCAGCTGATGATAGTTGAATATGTGACTGTAACTAAACAGCTACAGTATTAAGTATTATGCGTAATTATTTAAGAACCGCATTAATGACAGTATCCATTTGGGAGTTGTCAATAAAGTTAAGGTGACTCTCGGTTAGAACCATTGGATTTAGTAAACTGAAATGATTTAGGATTTCTGTGCCCATGAAAACTGTTTTCCCAGCGTAATATAAGGAGACAATAAATGTTACCTAGTTAGAGAGCATTTCAGAGATCTGAATACAAAAAACTGTCCGACAGCAAGATCCAGTATATAAGTTAAAGTTCATCATATGACAAGCTTAACGTTATGACTATAACTACTGTTCCCTGAAGGAGGGGAACTAGGTACAACATACTATTAAATCCACACGTTATGACTATAACTACTGTTCCCTGAAGGAGGGAAACTAGGTACAACATAGTATTAAATCCACACCTCGCTGGAAGCCCCGCATTCCACAGGTGATGAGCGTGAGACTCGGATATATTCCTTAAATGATTTAATCCTTAAATTTAATACCTCACTTCACCGACCCAGGAAGTGGCGGAGCCAAACAGGTGTTGTAACTCGTTCATAACTGGCACGCAGATCGGTAGAAATGGTAAGATAAATTGGCACTTCAAAAGGAAATGGAAAAAGTTTGCCTATTTTACCGGAAACTTCAGGAGCATAACGTCAGAATTAACGAAGGCCAGCTGCAGGTGGGGAATTGGTTATTTTCTTCTGGTTATATTGACCTCTGGCTTCCTCAAGTAATTTGTGTGTGTTAATTATTTAATCAAACGCTTGAAGCATCAGTTCAATTTAAGTTCTGCACATACAGTTGATTTTATTAAACACATGGGGTGTGTCTATATGAACAAATACACGTCATAAAATTTCAACCAATCAATTGGTAGAACGAATACAGTAGGTTGTATCTCTCTAGGTCATGCCAGTAGGTTACAGCAGGTTGTAACTCTCTAGGACATGCCAGTAGGTTACAGTAGGTTGTAACTCTCTAGGTCATGCCAGTAGGTTACAGTAGGTTGTATCTCTCTAGGTCATGCCAGTAGGTTACAGTTGGTTGTATCCAAGTGGAAACAATTATCAACCCAATGTGGATAGTGTTGAATTTGGTCAACAACAAAATTAATGGCTTATTTCCTACATGAGGTTTACTTGATCTAACAGAAGTTTTGTAATGATTAAGTTGTTATGTGGACACGTGACATACCGACAACTTTGCTAAAAACACTATTGGAGTTGTCTCCAGATCGCTATGCATATTCATGCTAGTAGCTTAGCATCTCTCTCCATTGAATACAGGCGGTTGACGACAACAACCCTCATAGAATATAAACAATAGATTACAATATTAAGATGTATCCACCAATCCAAAGACAGGATAGGCGGGAGCGAGACAACCCACAATGCTGCTTTGTGGACAACGACTCCCCTTGTCAGGGCGGAGAGACATCTTGTCAGTATATCCATAATCTTTGGTGTAGCCAACCCAACTCTCACATGGCTCTATTGGGGGGAACGGTGTGTAGTAAAACATCACTACATTAAAATCACTACATGCCGTGGCCCCCAGTCTGCGGTCAGCAGATAGACCCTTCTCAAATATATATGTTAAGTCACTTTTTGGAAACGGAACGGAGAAAACAAGGGGTAGCTTGTCTCTACGCCGTCTGATTCTAGACATATCAGTCATCATCCCAGGGCCCTCCGTTGAAGAGGTATTGACGAGCCAACTCCGAATATCCAAAGTTAAAAACTAATTGAAGGCGGTTCTTACTGGTGTTACTCAGATCTCCTATCTCCTCCTCTTCATCTTCCAATGTGACAGTAATCTCTCCTTCCTTCTTCACTCCAAAAACAGCATCATCCTCTTCTTCCTCTTGTTTAACTGAAATGTTTTTCTCTTCATCTTTCACTGTAACAGCCTCACCCTCTACTTCTTGTTTTACTGTAACATCCTCCTCTTCCTTTTCCTCCTCTTCTTTTACTGTAACATCCTCCTCCTCTTTCACTCTGAACACATCTTATTCTTTCACTGAAACGTCTTTCTCTTCTTCTTTCACTGTAACAGCCTCACCCTCTACTTCTTGTTTTACTGTAAGATCCTCCTCTTCCTTCTCCTCTTTCACGACAATGTTCAGCCCCAGAGCTTCTTTCTCCGTCCAGCAGACCTCCTCTTCTTTAACAGGAGGGGAGTAGTTTAGGGAGCTCATGTTCGGGGATGTTAGCTAGCTATCTATCATTAGCGACTAGGCTAATGCTAACTTAGTCAGCTATAGTAGCTGGCTGGTTAATAAAAAATAACGTAATATTAAATTAAATAGGTTAACCTGTTATGGCTAGGGGGCAGTATTTTCACGGCCGGATAAAAAACGTACCCGATTTAATCTGATTATTACTCCTGCCCAGAAACTAGAATATGCATATAATTATTAGCTTTGGATAGAAAACACTCCAAAGTTTCTAAAACTGTTTGAATGGTGTCTGAGTATAACAGAACTCATTTGGCAGGCCAAAACCTGAGAAGATTCCATGCAGGAAGTGCCCTGTCTGACAATTTCTTGGCCTTCTTGATTATCTCTATCCATTACAGGGGATCTCTGCTGTTACGTGACACTTCCTACGGCTCCCATGGGCTCTCAGAAGGCGGTAAAAAGCTGAATCGTGGCTTTGCAGGCTCTGGCTGAAAAAAAGTAGCGCGTTTGGATAGTGGCCGGTAACAGTACTGTGAGACTCGGGCGCGTGCACGAGTGGACTCCATGTTTTATCTTTGAACGAAAACCACCGCTCCCGGTCGGAATATTATCGCTTTTTTATGAGAAAAATGGCATAAAAATTGATTTTAAACAGCGGTTGACATGCTTCGAAGTACGGTAATGGAATATTTAGAATTTTTTGGTCACGAAATGCGTCATGCGCGTGACCCTTATTTACACTTCGGATAGTGTCTTGAACGCACGAACAAAACGCCACTATTTGGATATAACTATGGATTATTTGGGACCAAACCAACATTTGTTATTGAAGTAGAAGTCCTGGGAGTGCATTCTGACGAAGAACACCAAAGGTAATAACATTTTTCTTATAGTAAATCTGACTTTGGTGAGTGCTAAACTTGCTGGGTGTCTAAATAGCTAGCCCTGTGATGCCGGGCGATCTACTGAGAATATTGCAAAATGTGCTTTCACCGAAAAGCTATTTTAAAATCGGACATATCGAGTGCATAGAGGAGTTCTGTATCTATAATTCTTAATAATTGTTATGCTTTTTGTGAACGTTTATCGTGAGTAATTTAGTAAATTCACCGTAGGTTTGCGGGGGGTATGCTAGTTCTGAACGTCACATGCTAATGTAAAAAGCTGGTTTTTGATATAGATATGAACTTGATTGAACAAAACATGCATGTATTGTATAACATAATGTCCTAGGTGTGTCATCTGATGAAGATCATCAAAGGTTAGTGCTGCATTTAGCTGTCTTCTGGGTTTTTGTGACATTATATGCTAGCTTGAAAAATGGGTGTCTGATTATTTCTGGCTGGGTACTCTGCTGACATAATGTGATGTGATAAATGCTGGTTATTGATTCGTGGTATTGATTGTTTAGTAACACCAGTGAATTGAACATTGCAAGGAAATATATCAAGTCATTAAGGTGAATTACAGGTGGAGTTAATTTTATATTAACAGGGACGGTGCACATTTAACACAGTTGTGTATAATGGTAGGGTATTCCTAGCAAACAGAATGGTCCGGTTTGCAGACAAACTGAAAGGGTTTTAAGGTTTTAAGCAATCTTGGGTCAAATTGGTTAAATAGTACGTTAAAATATGGGGTTTCATAGATTGAAGTACAGTATTGTATCCAAGGGTAGCGCATGTTCATTTAAGTTTAAAACTAATGATTGGGGGGAGTACAATGGAAGTACAAGCATTTTTAGGTTTTGTTTGTAGTTAACTTTTGGGTTTCTGAATCGGTGTAGTATGAGGAAATGCTGACCAAGTGGTTATTTTATGGAAAAAGGAGCACTTTGGGAAAAGTTCCTAGGGACAGGATATCTTAAAGGGGTAGACACACATGGCATTTTGAAGTTTTGTTTTCAGAGTTTTATTTAAACACGTGAAATTCTTTTAATAGGGAATGTTCTGGGAAATTGAGATACAAAATGTAGATAAAGTTATTAGCTTCATTTGTCTAATATAGTAAGAAATACGGTTCTGAAAGGGTGGTATGATTTTTGACCCCACTGGTGACTTTTCCTTTTGTGGTCTGATCAGCCGCAATGAAAAGCCATTTGGATGGTGAATTTAAGGTCATTTGTGATACTGACTTTAAGGAAATTTGGAGAACTGATAATTATGATGGAGTTAAAGTTCTTGGACACAAGTGATAATTTGAACTAATGAAAAGACAGAATGACAACAAGGGTATAATACATTTTTTAGTGGAGTAGTTCAGATTAATAAGCAAGAGTACTTTTTACATTATCTAGATAAGTTTATTTTCCCTTAGGAAGTCAGCTGTGGTTGTATTTAGTGGAAGAGATTTAACACAACAAGACTGGAATTAATATAATAGTAATAATAGTAATATTATATTTTGTTGTTAAATAAGTTTTAAATGGTAGACTTATGTCAAGCATTAGGATATATTCTAAGCCAACAGGACAGGAATATATGACATCTGTAGGTGATCCAGGATCATTGAGTGTATCGAGATAAATTTAAGTAGCTATGGAATAGGACAATGAGACATCTAGTACTCCCCTGCACTGCTGAGACCTTGATGGGTTGGAAGTAACAGGAGGAGAGCATAAGCAAGGAAGAGAAGATAAATGTGAAACAAAAGAATTAGATAACGGTTAGTGAGTGGAGACCAGCATAGTTAAATTATAAACGGGTGAGGACAGAAATAACACTGGGAGAGACAGAAAAGACATAGGAATAAAAGATAGGAAGATAATTTTGTTCGGTTCATTTAGCTTTAGGATATTAGTTCATGAAGAGACTATCGGCTCCATGAGCATGTATTTTAGTTTTGATTTTAAGTTATGTTTGGTAAAATTCGCTAGGAAAAGATATGATAATTTAGTTGAAATCTGTTAAATCTTAAAGAAGATAAGACACTTGATAGAGAAATGCACAGGGTAGCTAAGGAGGAATGCCCCAGGGAGAATTGGACATGTGGAAAGTAAAAGGGGGCAATCCTACAAGAGAAGGGCTGACATAAGGATAATTTACTAACCTTACCAAAGACATTGTTAAGAAATGCAGCAAAATTGATACATGGCTTGAGCCATGTATAAAAAGGGGGAGTATGGTAGAGCAGGTGATAGAACAGGATAGGATGCTACTAGAACAAAAACATTTTTTGTAGAATGTCCATTCCAACATTTGGAAATGGACTTATTGAACTATTCCGAATTGAGGGGAAGAAGGGGTGTTTAAAAATAACAGATAAGCATAGCAAATGGGTAGAAGCGTTCCCAACTTACTTGGTGGACATGATTATGGTAGCTAGAATATTAGGACAAGATATTATCCCTAGTGTTGATACTGGGATCTATCTCTTTAAATGATGGATGACATTTTAGCTAATTAGGTAGAGCCTGTAGAATGCCAGAGTTAGAGAGACCAGAACAGGTAGACATAGAAGTTGAAGAAATACTAGCAGAGCACATGAGAAGACTGTTTGTTAACCAAACCCGTATGTCCAAGATTTTGTGTCCAACAGGTGAATTACAGGAGAAGGTGATTCACTCAGTACAACTAGGAGACTGGGTGTGGATCCAGTCCCTGAGGAGAAAAAACTGGAAGCAGTCCCGTGGGGAAGGCCCATACCAGGTGCTGTTAAACCATTGCCTTTGCCATTAGAAAAGCTGAGAGAGACACTTGGGTCCACGTTACTCACTGCAAGGAGGTATGTACACATATGAGCACTGCTGATCACACACAGAGTTAGGAGAAGAACCGAGAACCAATAAGGTCCGGGGGTTACCTCCTTAACGAAGATTTCCTATCCCGACCGTTCATCACTGTGTGTGCTCCTAGAGGTGTGAGTACGGGGTGGTACCTAGCAGAGAGACTAAGGGCAGGAGAGGGTTGGCGGTTTTTGGGAAGAGTAGAAACTCTGAGCTGCATCATAGTCTAATCTTTCTGATATATTCAGATCCACCACATACGGGTACTAAACATAGGTTACCGTTGTCATTGAGAAGAAGTAAAAGATAAACTATATAATACACTGATGAGTGACTTACAGAATAAGGAATCAAAGAAGATCAAGATGTAGAATTTAAGGTAAACATTAAACAATTTCCTGGGGAAGCAGACAACTGTACAGGAATAGGGGTTGGCCAGATTGAAGTACTCAGCCAACCCACCTCGGTTCACCTAAATTCCTGATGAGCACCAGTGTGATAGATACAAGAATGGCACCGAGAATTAAGATGATTTTAATGGCTGGAAAGGTAATCGTTAATGTGACTGACTTAGGTTTGAAAGCACAGGAGAAAATGTGTAACCTCATAGCACCTATAACTGATGAAGGGTGGGCTAGTACCAGCAAAGGACGCATACGACAGAAAATACCACAAAGGGGGGTTAGGAGTTTGCGCCCTGGGGTTATTGGTCCAACCAGTTTGAATTAGTGATCAGAGACCAGTTATAGGAGGCTAAACTAGGCACAGGAGGAGTTTTGATCAGGATGGGAATGGCTTTGTCTAGATGGATGCCATTGGCATCCTCAGGGAGGTTCCAGATGAATACAAAGTTATGAATCAAATATGTGAAGGCTTTAACACTACATTATTTTGGTAGTTGACAATAAATAATAATGTGGATTGAATTAATGACATCTTTTATAATCAACAGAGATTCATGAATGAAACCGGGGATGCAGTAAAGAGGTTCTCTGACCAATTATCCGCCACCTCCCTCATGACCTGGTAAAATAGACTGACTCTCGATAGGTTACGGGCAAAGAGGATGGTGTAGGTAGAATGATTAGGTTCATTGCTGTACGTACATTTTTGATAACACAGCTAATGTTTGGGAAATGGAAAAGTGTTGCAAGAACTGTATTATGGGCTGCTTTCACCTGTATGAGTGTGTTTGGGTTGTGTGGTTGTTGTTTGGTCCCGTGTGCGAGAGGTTTAATCACCAGAACTCTAGAGAGATGGATAACGGAGCAGATGGTGAGCTACGGACCGAGTCAAAGTTCAGACCAATGAGACGACAAGTACCTACCGCCGAGCAAGGTGGAGGATTCATTCAAATATGAGGAGCACATGTTAGATGAGACCATCTATTGGGATGCATGAATTAGTTTGAATTTGTGGGAAATTATTGAATCCAATAAAAATAGAGGGGTTATAATGTATGTGAAATATCTAGCAAAACGGGTGGATTGTAATGGAAATGATATGATTTTAATCCCTATTGAGACTTGACAAGCTATCTGCTGAGATGAAGGGTGAAGCAGGGGTAGACGAGGGAAATTAGATGAATTTCTTTTTTGGCAAGTACACATCTATGGTGGCTACTGGAATTCTGACCCTAGTACTTGTGTTCCTATTATTGATATGTTGTGCTGCCTGTATAATCCCTTGCATAAGAAAGTCTCTTACAGAAGTTGTCAGAGCAACCGGAATGATGCCTTTGATGGAACTGACCCCGGAGAACACTAAATCCAGCTCTGGGCCAAAGATGGATCTGTCGGAGGACGATCCTTGTTTTACTGTTGAGGAAGTGGTTGAATAAAGCGTATGCACAATAAATTCATATGTATTGAATGTAGTGGCAGGTGGAAGAGAAGGTTTTAAGTTCTGGGACAAAGAGTCTGTCCCACACATGTTAGGTGTAGCCACTGTCGCAAAAAGGTTTTCTTTTTATACGTGTTGAATAATATGTTATGAATTTGTCGTGTATACTATTTGTCTTTCCTGATGTGAGGGTTTGAAGTTCCTGGGTGACTGATAGTCAACCTAGTACAAGTGAGGTGTAGCCGGAAGGATGTGAGGGTTTATAAGGAATTAACTAATCATTAAAATGGAGATATACAAATTGTGTTGAGTGACACCCTAGGGGGTGTCAAAAGGGGGACTCTTATATTACCCTGAAATGTCTTATTGGAGTATGTTCACACCCCAAGGCGTGTGAAAAGGGGGATTGTTAGGGTTGAACTGGCTATTTGTATGCATAACTTATATAATATACTGGGGAAGCTATGCTACAATATTAAGTATATGAACTGCGAGTAAATCAACTGAAGACAAGAAGAACTACAACCGGCAACAGGAAGTGCGTCACGACGCTGGGATCAGCCTACACGCTGACGACAGGAGGAGCAAGTTTAAACCACGCTCCTCCTCCCTCGGACAGGCCAGCATTGAGCGGGAACTATCTCTGTCAGTATAAAAGAGAGAACAATAGGATGTGTCGCTCTCTTCTCTGTTTTGCCCTGCGAGGTAAAACAGCGAGACCGTATATATACGAACCACACATTTACCACGCACGTGTTTGCATTAATTAAAGTACAGCTAAATCAGAAGTTACTATGTGCTGACTATTTTGTTCTGTTACCAGAAACGAACTGTCGCAACATTAACACAATACATCATGCAGATGTATATAATGAACAGACTAGGTCTATACTGCTCCTACATGGTGTAACAATACATCATGTAGATGTATATAATGAACAGACTAGGTCTATACTGCTCCTACATGGTGTAACAATACATCATGTAGATGTATATAATGAACAGACTAGGTTTATACTGCTCCTACATGGTGTAACAATACAGTGCATTCGGAAAGTATTCAGACCCCTTCACCTTTTCCACATTTTGTTACATTACAGCCTTACTCTAAAATGATTAACTCTACCGTTTAAAAGGTTGGAGTCACTTAGAAATGTTCTTGTTTTTGAAAGAAAAACACTTTTTTTGTCCATTAAAATAACATCAAATTGATCTGAAACACAGTGTAGACATTGTTAATGTTGTAAATGACTATTGTAGCTGGAAACAGCTGATTGTTTATGGAATATCTACATAGGCGTACAGAGGCCCATTATCAGCAACCATCACTCCTGTGTTCCAATGCCACGTTGTGTTAGCTAATCCAAGTTTATCATTTTAAAAGGCTAATTGATCATTAGAAAACCCTTTTGCAATTATGTTAGCACAGCTGAAAACTGTTGTGCTGATTTAACAAAGCGTTTGTAAACAGTGTTGTTGCATAACAATCAGGCAGTAGACCAACAATAATCATCACCCTCTTGACCAATCTTCCCTCCCCTTAACATTGGGTTGATTCAGACCCTGTCAGAGTACCAGGTGGACATTGGGTGGATTCAGACCCTGTCAGTGTACCAGGTGGACATTGGGTGGATTCAGACCCTGTCAGAGTACCAGGTGGACATTGGGTTGATTCAGACCCTGCCAGTGTACCAGTTGGACATTGGGTTTGATTCAGACCCTGCCAGCGTACCAGGTGGACATTGGGTTTGATTCAGACCCTGCCACCATGGCCAGAAATGTATTCCAAGGTCAGTAACTTATAACCACAGAACCACCCCAGACCTTTCATGCATGACTAAAAACACCTAAATATTAGATTTACTGCCATGGTCTAGTATGTCACTGCATCAGAAACCATTCACAATGCTGGCTGAGGTACGAGTAAAACATGACATATTATTTCCTAACCATTCACAATGCTGGCTGAGGTACGAGTAAAACATGACATATTATTTCCTAATTGTAAAAAATTCCCCAATCTTTTAAAAAAGATCTGAAATGGCAAGGCTTTAGTTCAGTGGACTTTTCCATTGTTGAGGAAAGCAGGGGAAGTGTTGTGAGTAACAGAACTGCCTACGGTGTGGGGGAAGGGACGCTGCTCACTGATTGGCTGTAGTGACAAGGGTCCCTCCAAAAATCTATCACTATTCCAACTCAAATTCTCCCCCAAATCTAACACTAATAGGCCAAGCCTCCACAGACCCTGTCTTGTATTGACAAACAGAACAAATCATTTGACATTCAAATGTCATTTTAAATAGCTAAATTCAATCCAGCTGGGCCTTTTTAACACAGACAGTTGTTCCTGCTGTAGATGTTATGCCTTTGTACAGATCTAAGATCAGTTCTCCTCCACAATGCATATTCAGTACCGGCCAATTGTTTGGACACACCTACAAATTCAATGTTTTTTCTTTATTTTAACTGTTGTCTAAGTTGGCCTTCCCTGTGGCTCAGTTGGTAGAGCATGGTGTGTGCAACGCCAGGGTTGTGGGTTAGATTCCCACGGGGGGCCAGTACAAAAAAAAATAAAAAATGCATGAAATGTATGCATTCACTACTGTAAGTTGCTCTGGATAAGAGCTTCTGCTAAATAACTAAAATGTAAAAAATGTACAATAATAGTGAAGACAACACAACTATGAAGTAACTCATATGGAATCATGTAGTAACCAAAAAAGTGTTAAACAAATCAAAATATATTTTATATTTGAAATTCTTCAAAGTAGCCACCCTTTGCCTTGATGACAGCTTTGCACACTCTTGGCATTCTCTCAACCAGCTTCACCTGGAATGCTTTTCCAACAGTCTTGAAGGAGTTCCCACATATGCTGAGCAATTGTTGGCTGCATTTCCTTCACTCTGCGGTCCGATTCATCCCAAACCATCGCATAGGCATAGTTGTGTTGTTAAGTCACTTTTTGGAAAAGGAACGGAGAAAACAAGGGGTAGCTTGTCTCTACGCCGTCTGATTCTAGACATATCAGTCATCATCCCAGGGCCCTCCGTTGAAGAGGTATTGACGAGCCAACTCCGAATATCCAAAGTTAAAAACTAATTGAAGGCGGTACTTACTGGTGTTAATCAGATCTCCTGTCTCCTCCTCTTCATCTTCCAATGTGACAGTAATCTCTCCTTCCTTCTTCACTCCAAAAACAGCATCATCCTCTTCTTCCTCTTGTTTAACTGAAACGTCTTTCTCTTCTTCTTTCACTGAAACGTCTTTCTCTTCTTCTTTCACTGTAACAGCCTCACCCTCTACTTCTTGTTTTACTGTAACATCCTCCTCTTCCTTCTCCTCTTTCACGACAATGTTCAGCCCCAGAGCTTCTTTCTCCGTCCAGCAGACCTCCTCTTCTTTAACAGGAGGGGAGTAGTTTAGGGAGCTCATGTTCGGGGATGTTAGCTAGCTAGCTATCATTAGCGACTAGGCTAATGCTAACTTAACCAGCCAGCTACTATAGCTGACTAATAAAAAATAACGTAATATTAAATTAAATGGGTTAACAAGTAGATACGACAGAAGTGTGTCTAAAACACAGTAGGTAATATACACCGAAAGCGTCTAAATAGCTTGAATCTTTCGGCTATGTTGGCTAGCAAGCTACCGAGGTGGTTGACGTGCTGTTTATGAAGAACCGTCCACTAGATTATACGTCACGCTGGCAGCATCGCCTGAAAGACGCACATCGCCGTCTGCTGACTGGAGGGAAACGCAGTTGAGGATCACATTTTATTTTCAGACAAAGATTATTTTACATGGATTTAATTAAATAATACTATTATATTGAGACATACAAAGACAGGAATGTGGTGATTGATTAGTGAGAATAAAAAATGTTTACTACAGTACATTTAAGGCAGTTTCATTCAGTCAAACAACATATAAATAAGTAGCCAGCTACTGTAGGTCTATACTGCTCCTACATGGTGTAACAATACATCATGTAGCTGTATATAATGAACAGACTAGGTCTATACTGCTCCTACATGGTGTAACAATACATCATGTAGATGTATATAATGAACAGACTAGGTCTATACTGCTCCTACATGGTGTAACAATACATCATGTAGATGTATATAATGAACAGACTAGGTCTATACTGCTCCTACATGGTGTAACAATACATCATGTAGATGTATATAATGAACAGACTAGGTCTATACTGCTCCTACATGGTGTAACAATACATCATGTAGATGTATATAATGAACAGACTAGGTCTATACTGCTCCTACATGGTGTAATAAATACTTATTTCCCTCATTAAAATGCAAATCAATTCATAAAATTTTTGACGTGTTTTTCTGGATTTTTGTTGTTGTTATTCTGTCTCTCACTGTTCAAATAAACCTACCATTAAATTTATAGACTGATAATTTCTATTTCAGTGGGCAAACGTACAAAATCAGCAGGGGATGAAATACTTTTTTCCCTCACTGTACATCATTTAGATGTATATAATGAACAGACTAGGTCTATACTGCTCCTACATGGTGTAACAATACATCATGTAGATGTACACTACTGTACAAAAGTTTGGGGTCACTTAGAAATGTCCTTAATTTTGAAAGAAAATCAATTTTTTTGTCCATTAAAATAACATCAAATTGATCAGAAATACAGTGTAGACATTGTTAAGGTTGTAAAAGACAATTGTAGCTGAAAACCGCAGTTTTTTTATGGAATATCTACATAGACGTAAAGAGGCCCATTATCAGCAACCATCACTCCTTTGTTCCAATGGCACGTTGTGTTAGTTCCCACATATGCTGAGCACTTGTTGGCAGCATATCCTTCACTCTGCGGTCCGATTCATCCCAAACCATCTCATAGGCATAGTTGTGTTGTCTTCACAGTTAACTCTAATGAACTTATCTTCTGCAGCAGAGGTAACTCTGGGTCTTCCTTTCCTGTGGCAGTCCTCATGAGAGCCAGCTTCATCATAGCGATGGATGGTTTTTGCGACTGCACTTGAAGAATCTTTCAAAGTTTTTGAAAGTTTACGCATTGACTGACCTTCATGTGTTAAAGTAATGATGGACTGTCATTTATTTTTGCTTATTTGAGCTGTTCTTGCCATAGTATAGACTTAGTCTTTCAGCAAATAGGGCTATCTTCTGTATACCACCCTTACCTTGTCACAACACAACTGATTAGCTCAAATGCATTAAGAAAGAAAGAAATTCCGCAAATGAACATTTAACAAGGCACACCTGTTAATTGAAATGCATTCCAGGTGACTACCTCATGGTAGATAGATTATAGGAGATAGAATGATGGTCAAAAGATAAAAGTCAAAAGATAAAAATCAAAATAAAACATAATAAAAGTACATTTGAATGACACTAAGTGGCAGTGTTTTTACAACTAATGCCGGTTTGCCTGAAGCTGATGCCGTGTAGGTGTTGGTACACATGCATATACACACACTCTCATTCAAATAAACACATACAAGAACACACACATACATGTACTAGTGCCAGACATGCACAAAAACATAGACAGTTGGCATTGCTGTTATGATTTCAGTTGTCCTTGATGTCCATTGTTTTAAATGTATTATTGTATTATTTTTTTGCATTGTTGTTTGCTGTTTTCTTCTATCTTTTCCTTTTTTCTCTTTAGTTCATTCTCTTGGTTGTTGGTGCATTGGGGGGTTCTTGGAGGTGGGGAATGGAATTCATTGTATTTTTTATTTTTTCTTCCGGGGGGGGGGGGTCTCGAATGGTTGAGGGACAGCTATTGGGGAGCTGTGGGGGGATCTTGGAAGGTTCGGGTTTTAAAAGATTGTGATCGTGAAAAAGGAAACTATGACCTACATTTTATATCACTATCATGCACACGCACCCTCACACATAAGGATGGCTCTGTTGTGGAAAGACTGATACATGTTTGATAGTGTCTTGATGCTGTATTGTTTGTCCTTCATGTTCTAATACTTTAATGTTACCCCTTCCTTGTGTTTTTTGTAATAAATAATAATATATATATTTTTTTTTTAATCAGTCGGGGTCTAAACTTACTGTTGAGAGTTAGAATAGAAGAATAGACAAGGTGTCATTTAGAAATGTGGTTGTGCATCAGCAGTTTTTCTCTTGAAAAAAAATAAAGAGGTGGGGAAAAGTACATTCTACACAAATGACCTTCATTATATCAAAGAACAAATGTGTGTGTCTGAGGGGAAATTAACTTTCATACAGCCAAAAGGGGTGAGAAGTTATACCAATATCAGTGGA
Organism: Salmo salar; assembly: GCF_965601325.2. Taxonomy (NCBI): domain Eukaryota; kingdom Metazoa; phylum Chordata; class Actinopteri; order Salmoniformes; family Salmonidae; genus Salmo; species Salmo salar. Next base: position 1,249,857 of record NW_027675387.1, read on the forward strand.
CAATTTGCACTGCTGCTGAAACACATCCCCACAGCATGATGCTGCCACCACCATGCTTCACCGTAGGGATGGTGCCAATTTTCCTCCAGACGTGACACTTGGCATTCAGGCCAAAGAGTTCAATCTTGGTTTAATCAGACCAGAGAATCTTGTTTCTCATGGTCTGAGAGTCCTTTAGGTGCCTTTTGGCAAACTCCAAGTGGGCTGTCATATGCCTTTTACTGAGGAGTGGCTTCCGTCTGGCCTCTCTACCATAAACGGCTGATTGGTGGAGTGCTGCAGAGATGATGGTCCTTCTGGAAGGTTCTCCCATCTCCACAGAGGAACTCTGGAGCTCTGTCAGAGTGACCATCGGGTTCTTGGTCACCTCCCTGACCAAGGCCCTTCTCCCCCGATTGCTCAGTTTGGCCGGGCGGCCAGCTCTTGGAAGAGTCTTGGTGGTTCCAAACTTCTTCCATTTCAGAATGATGGAGGCCACTGTGTTCTAGGGGACCTCCAATGCTGCAGACATTTTTGGAACCCCTCCCCAGATCTGTGCCTCAAAACAATCCTGTCTCAGCACTCTACGGACAATACCTTTGACCTCATGGCTTGGTTTTTGCTCTGACATGCACTGTGAACTGTGGGACCTTATATAGAGAGGTGTGTGCCTTTCTAAATCATGTGCAATATATTGAATTTACCACAGGTGGACTCCAATCAAGTTGTAGAAACATCTCAAGGATGATTAGTGGAATCAGGATGCATCTGAGCTCAATTTCGAGTCTCATAGCAAATGGTCTGAATACTTAAGTACATTTGTAAAAATGTCTAAACCTGTTTTGGGATTGTATGTATATTGCTGGCAGAGTTTTCTAACATTTGTTTTTAACCTTTATTTAACTAGGCAAGTCAATTAAGAACAAATTCTTGTTTTCAATGGTGACCTATGAACAGTGGCTTAACTGCCTTGTTCAGGGGCAGAACAACAGATTTGTACCTTGTCAGCTCAGGGATTTGAACTTGCAACCTTTTGGTTACTAGTCCAACGCTCTAACCACTTGGCTACCCTGCTGCCTCTGGCAGTTTTGTTCAAAGTCATGTGATACGTGGCATAGAAAAGTCCAATCTTAGGAGAGTACATGGGAGGCACTATACTGTGTATCTGCAGGTGTCTATCTGGTCAAAACCACTGATACAGGTGCCCCTCCACCCTCTGGTGGGATGGATCATGTCTACAGAGAAACCTAGATTCAAATACTTAGATGTGTGTGTATTGGGTATATGTTGTGAAATTGTTAGATATTACTTGTCAGATATTACTGCACTGTCGGAGATAGATACACAAGCATTTCGCTACACCCACATTAATATCTGCTAAACATGTGTATGATAAAATGTGATTGGATTTTTATTTGAAATAAACGTCCTATTTATCAAAGGTGCTTTTTTCTGGGGTCAAAATGACTCCAAAGGATTTGAATTAAAAGTCAATTTTGATAAAGAAACACTAAACCATGATTTATATATATTAAAAACAAGTTGTTTGACAAAGTCATTAAAAATTGGAAGAATTGAATGAACCACATTTTGGCTATGATAAAAGATATGCCTCTGGGGTCAAAATGATCCATGTCAGAAGTATGGTTCAATGCAAATATGTAGTGGGTGTAAAGTTTGTTTTAAATTCTCACTCATTAAAAACAAATCAATCAACACATGCTTCTCTTTAAACGACTTAATATAATATTAAACTTTTCTGAAATAAATGAAAAATAAACGTTTGGTTCCTCAACTGCGTTGCCCTCCAGTCAGCAGATGGCGATGTGCGTCTTTTAGGTTCAGGCGATGCTGCCAGTGTGACGTATAATCTAGTGGACGGGACGCTCCTTCAACAACAACAGTTAGTCAGACACCTCGGTCGCTTTCTAGCAAACATAGCTACAACATTCACGCTCTTTACACTGGTTTGGTGTATATTAGTCGCAGTGTTTTAAACACACTTCTGTCGTATGTACTTGTTGGCCCATTTAATTATATATTTACGTTGTTTGTCAGCTAGCTGGTTTGCTAAGTTAGCTTAGAACTAGGCTAGTTGCTAATGCTAGCTAGCTAACATCTCCGACCATGAGTTCACTAAGCTACTCCTCCTGCTATAGACGAGATGGTCTGCTGGACGGAGAAAGAAGCTCTAGTGAAAGAGGAGGAGGAAGAGAAAGATGTTACAATACAAAAACAAGTAGAGTGTGAAGCTGTTACCGTGAAAGAAGAAGAAGAGAAAGACGTTTCAGTGAAAGAAGAGGAAGACTCGTTCAGAGTGAAAGAGGATGTTACAGTAAAAGAAGAGGAGGAAGAGGAGGATGCAGTTTTTGGAGTGAAAGAGGAGGAGGGGGAGATGACTGTCACATTGTAGGAAGAAGAGGAGGTTGGAGATCTGTTTAACACCAGTAAGTACCGTCTCTGCAGTCGTTGAACCAATATGCAGTAAAGGGGTTCTACACTTTAATGTTGTTCTGTAGGGATGGCTGAAGCTACACTGTAACGTGTAGAACATCAAGAGTGGACCATCAACAAAACGTTAACAATTGATCAAATGCATCCAATGACAATGCCTGAAATACTGTAGTCCTCAATATCTCCTATTAGATTAGCCCAAGATGTTCTCTTAAAGGGGCAATCAGCAGTTGTTACATCCATTTTGGGACTTATACATTAATGATATGTACCCATTGTTTCTTGAAGAAATCCCTTATAAATGCCTCATGAGCTTAGTTCAACTGTCGTACCCCATCAGAACCCAAAATATAAGCTTTTTTTAACTCCAATGTTTGTCAGTAAATATAAACAAACACTGTATATCCTCAAAACATGGTTAAAACTATAATGTTGATATCATGGATGGTTACATTTCTCCAGCCCCATCCCTCAGCTTTTTACTGAAACGGGCAGGGAGTACGCTTTGTTATTGTTTCTACTGCTGATTGCTGCCCCCGTTACTCCTCAAGGTCCAAGTACTGTATGTTATTTTCAGAGGTAGACTGGCTCTGGCAGCTAAAATAGTCAAATATTCCATCATCAAATCAAATTTATTTATATAGCCCTTCTTACATCAGCTGATATCTCAAAGTGCTGTACAGAAACCCAGCCAAAAACCCCAAACAGCAAGCAATGCAGGTGTAGAAGCACAGTGGCTAGGAAATACTCCCTAGAAAGGCCAAAACCTAGGAAGAAACCTAGAGGAACCAGGCTATGAGGGGTGGCCAGTCCTTTTCTGGCTGTGCCGGGTGGAGATTATAACAGAACATGGCCAAGATGTTTAAATGTTCATAAATGACCAGCATGGTCAAATAATAATAATCACAGTAGTTGTCGAGGGTGCAACATGTCAGCACCTCAAGAGTAAATGTCAGTTGGCTTTTCATAGCCAATCATTGAGAGTATCCCTACCGCTCCTGCTGTCTCTAGAGAGTTGAAAACAGCAGGTCTGGGACAGGCAGCATGTTCGGTGAACAGGTCAGGGTTCCAAAGCTGCAGGCAGAACAGTTGAAACTGGAGCAGCAGCACGGCCAGGTACACTGGGGACAGCAAGGAGTCATCATGCCAGGTAGTCCTGATGCATGGTCCTAGGGCTCAGGTCCTCCGAGAGAGAGAGTAAGAAAGAAAAAAAGAAAGAGAGAGAATTAGAGAGAGCATACTTAAATTCACATAGGACACCGGATAAGACAGGAGAAATACTCCAGATATAACAGACTGACCCTAGACCCCCGACACAAACTACTGCAGCATAAATACTGGAGGCTGAGACAGGGGGGTCAGGAGACACTGTGGCCCATCCGACGATTCCCCCTGACAGGGCCAAACAGGCAGGATATAACCCTACCCACTTTGCCAAAGCACAGCCCCCACACCACTAGAGGGATATCTTCAACCACCAACTTACCATCCTGAGACAAGGCCGAGTATAGCCCACAAAGATCTCCGCCACGGCACAACCCAAGGGGGGGTGCCAACCCAGACAGGAAGACCACGTCAGTGACTCAACCCACTCAAGTGACGCACCCCTCCTAGGGACGGCATGGAAGAACACCAGTAAGCCAGTGACTCAGCCCCTGTAATAGGGTTAGAGGCAGAGAATCCCAGTGGAGAGAGGGGAACCGGCCAGGCAGAGACAGCAAGGGCGGTTCGTTGCTCCAGAGCCTTTCCGTTCACCTTCACACTCCTGGGCCAGACTACACTCAATCATAGGACCTACTGAAGAGATGAGTCTTCAGTAAAGACTTAAAGGTTGAGACCGAGTCTGCGTCTCTCACATGGGTAGGCAGACCATTCCATAAAAATGGAGCTCTATAGGAGAAAGCCCTGCCTCCAGCTGTTTGCTTAGAAATTCTAGGGACAATTAGGAGGCCTGCGTCTTGTGACCGTAGCGTACGTGTAGGTATGTACGGCAGGACCAAATCGGAAAGATAGGTAGGAGCAACCCCATGTAATGCTTTGTAGGTTAGCAGTAAAACCTTGAAATCAGCCCTTGCCTTAACAGGAAGCCAGTGTAGGCTAGCACTGGAGTAATATGATCAAATGTTTTGGTTCTAGTCAGGATTCTAGCAGCCGTATTTAACACTAACTGAAGTTTATCTAAATATGAATCGATTCTCAATTGCGATAAGTTTCTAGAAACATAAATCACTGTACTTTCATATCACATCAAAATCATTTCACACAATACTTTCATATCACATCGTAACAAGTAACGCCCCAAACGGTAAACCAAATTAGTTTCTCGTCATTTGTCCTTCCTTCGGGCTTCTTTTTCTTCTTTGGACTTTATATGGCGGTTGGCAACCAACTTTAAGGTGCATTTACCACCACCAACTGGACTGGGGTGTGGACCTCAGTTCATCTTTCAATCACCCACATGGGTATATACCAAGACAGTCGTGAAGAGGGCACAACAAAACCTTTTCCATGGGTCCCCAGATCCTCAAAAGCTAATACAGCTGCACCATCGAGAGCATCCTGACCGGTTGCATCACCGCCTGGTATGGCAACTGCTCGGCATCTGACCATAAGGCGCTACAGAGGGTAGTGCGAACGGCCCAGTACATCACTGTGGCCAAGCTTCCTGCCATCCAGGACCTATATAATAGGCGGTGTCAGAGGAAAGCCCATAAAATTGTCAGAGACTCCAGTCACCCAAGTTTTAAACAGTTTTCTCTGCCACCGCACTGCAAGCGGTACCGGAGCGCCAAGTCTAGGACCAAAAGCCTCCTCAACAGCTTCTACCCCCAAGCCATAAGACTGCTGAACAATTCATAAAATCGCCACTGGACAATTTACATTGACCCCCCCACCCCCCTCACTTTTGTGCACTGCTGCTACTCGCTGGTTGTTTGTTACCTATGCATAGTCACTACGCCTCTACCTTCATGTACAGATTACCTCAACTAGCCTGTACCCCCACACACTGACTCGGTACTGGTGCCCCCTGTATATAGCCTGGTTATTTTTAATCTTATTGTGTTACTTTTTATTTTAGTCTACTTTGTGTCTTGGACCGCTGCGCCACTCAGGAGCCCCAAAATCATGTTCTAGTGCTGTCCCCAATTAGAGTCATCTGTTATTTCTACCAATCGATTGGTTGAAATGTTATGTGTATTTTTCCATATATAGACACACCTCATGTGTTTTAATAAAATCAACTGTATGTACTGAACTGGTCTGATGCTTTAAGCTGTTTGATCAAATAATTAAGACACCCAAATGACTCGAGGGAGCCAGAGATCAAGATAACCTAACCAGAAGGAGAAGAATTCTGCCGTTATGCTCCTATAGTTTCCGGTAATGGGCTACACCAGCGGTCGTTATGCTCCTATAGTTTCCGGTAATGGGCTACACCAGCGGTCGACAACCTTTTCCATTTGGAGTGGCAAGTTATCTCACCGTTTCTACCAACCTGCGTGCCAGTTATGATTTTCATATGCACATTTTACTGGAACAGTTTCATTTAATTTATAATAGTATCTCAAAATCATTGTCTGTGATTAATCTACATTCTATCTAAATGAAAATTATACAAATCTAAAAGTAACTTTTATTGCCATTGCCATCTATGTAAAAAAAACGCAAGTAAAACTAAATGCATGCTATTCAATCGATCACTGCCCGCACCTGCTCGCCCGTCCAGCATCACTACTCTGGATGGTTCTGACTTAGAATACGTGGAAAACTACAAATACCTGGGTGTCTGGTTAGACTGTAAACTCTCCTTCCAGACTCACATTAAGCTTCTCCAATCCAAAATTATATCGAGAATCGGCTCCCTATATCGCAACAAAGCATCCTTCACTCATGCTGCCAAACATACCCTCGTAAAACTGACCATCCTACCGATCCTCGACTTCGGTGATGTCATTTATAAAATAGCCTCCAACACTCTACTCAACAAATTGGATGCAGTCTATCACAGTGCCATCCGTTTGGTCACCAAAGCCCCGTACACTACCCACCATTGCGACCTGTACGCTCTCGTTGGTTGGCCCTCGCTTCATACTCGTCGCCAAACCCACTGGCTACAGGTTATCTACAAGTCTCTGCTAGGTAAAGCTCCGCCTTATCTCAGCTCACTGGTCACCATAGCAGCACCCACCCGTAGCACGCGCTCCAGCAGGTATATCTCACTGGTCACCCCCAAAGCCAATTCCTCCTTTGGTCGTCTTTCCTTCCAGTTCTCTGCTGCCATTGACTGGAACGAACTGCAAAAATCTCTGAAGCTGGAGACTCATATCTCCCTCACTAGCTTTAAGCACCAGCTGTCAGAGCAGCTCACAGATCACTGCACCTGTACATAGCCCATCTGTAAACAGCCCATCTATCTACCTACCTCATCCCCATACTGTATTTATTTATTTATCTTGCTCCTTGGCACCCCAGTATCTCTACTTGCACATTCATCTTCTGCACATCTACCATTCCAGTGTTTAATTGCTATATTATAATTACTTCGCCACCATGGCCTGTTTATTGCCTTAACTTACCTCATTTGCACTCACTGTATATAGACTTTTTGTTTTCTTTTGTTCTACTGTATTATTGACTGCATGTTTTGTTTATTCTATGTGTAACTATGTGTCGAATTGCTATGCTTTATCTTGGCCAGGTCGCAGTTGCAAATGAAAAGTTGTTCTCAACTAGCCTACCTGGTTAAATAAAGGTGAAATGTAAAAAAAAAAGTAAAAATTTAAAAACATCACAAATAGTACGGTTAGTATGAGTATTCTAACACAGCTAATGACTTATCAACAGCTCTAACAATTTGACCCCCACAGGAAATCTACACTGGCAGTTATAGAAAGACCCATTTACTATATAACCATTGATTCTTGAAGAATATAACTTATAAATGCCTCAAATGTTTCAACTTTATTACCCCACCAGAAACCAAAACATAAGCTCGTATAACGCCATTGTTTGTAAACAAGCACTGTATAGCCTTGAAATCTTGTTTAAAACAATAATTTTGACCTTATGGATGGCCAGTGCTTGTATTTATAGTGTAGTCAATTCAGGGGGTAGTCCTGGGCTGAACTCAAACCTGGGTCCAGCAACTGTCAAGCCAACAACTTAGAACTGTTACGCCAAGATGTCTGAACTTCTTGACGAGGTCGTTAGGTTTTGGGTTATGGTTTCTACAATAGCTTTCTCTATGAATTTGAGAGTAGTTACATTTCTCCAGCCCCCATTCCTCAGCTGTTTACCAAACCAAGTCTCAGGGCTGACAATGTTTTGCTATTTAAATCCTAGGTTACCCGTATAAAATAGCCACACATCTATCAACCAATCTGTAGTTCATACAATAACAAATCTGTCATTCCACCACTAGTTTGGTTATAAGATGATGATGGGGCTGGAGAAATGTAACTACTCTCAAATTCATAGACAGACCTATGAATGCAAGGACTGACCATCCATGATATCAACATTATAGTTTTAACCATGTTGAGGCTATACAGTGTTGATTTACATTGTTTCTAAACATTGGAGTAAAAAAAGCTTATTTAGGGTTATGATGGGGTACAACAGTTGAACTAAGCTCATGAGGCATGTGTTATATTCTTCAAGAATCAATGGCTATAAATAAATCATTTAAAAAGTCTAAATATGGATGTAGCTATTGCAGATTTCCCCTTTAACACCAAACATCAGTTAAACAACTGCAGAGTTTGTGCCTCTGTATTTAATACAGTATTTACTAGTGTTAATCAGGGAACGGTTTCTCAAAACCATCTTATGGCTAAGTTCATCATTAGAACCATTGGACGCCTTAAGATGCGTTTGGGAAACCGGGCCCAGATGTCCAGTTTCCTCCTCTTCTTCCACCTCCTTTTTGGATGTGACAGTCATCTCCCCCTCCTCCTCTTTTACTCCAAAAACTGCATCCTCCTCTTTCTCTTCCTCTTCTTTTACTGTAACATCCTCCTCCTCTTTCACTCTGAACGCGTCTTCCTCTTCTTTAACTGAAACGTCTTTCTCTTCTTCTTTCACTGTAACAGCCTCACCCTCTACTTGTTTTTGTAATTCAACAGCCTCCTCTTCCTCCTCCTCTTTGACGAGAGCCTCTTTCTCCGTCCAGCAGACCTCTTCTTTAGCAGGAGGAGAGTAGCTCAGTGAACTCATGGTTGGGGATGTTAGCTAGCTAGGCTAATGCTAATTTAAACAGCCCGCTAGCTAACTAATAACACCGTAAATATGAAATTAAATCGGATAACTAACTAAACGACAGAAATCTAAAGACTTTTATTGGTTCGGCTATTTTGGTTAGCAAGCTACCGAGGTGGCTGACTAACTGTTGCTACTGTTGGAAGAAGCGTTCCGTCCACTAGATTATACGTCACACCAACAGCATTACCTTAAATTCCCAGACCGCCATCTGTTGACTGGAGTGGGTAACGCAGCTGAGTAAAATGTTTATTTCATTTTCAGACAAAGTCGAAAGTGTAGGAAGCATGAGTTTTTACTCACCAGTGTAACAACACAGTGTTGTTAAAGACTTTAGTAACTGAGTTGTAGTCACAATCTGGTTCCCTATAAGGACAAACAGTTATGATTTAATGTTATTACATATTTATTATATAACATAATATACACTACTGGTCAAAGGTCTTAGAAAACCTTTTCTACATAGTAGAATAATAGTGAAGACATCAAAACTATGAAATAACACCTATGGAATTATGTATTAACCAAAGAAAAGTGTTACACAATTGAAAATATATTTTATATTCTTCAAATAGCCACGCTTTGCCTTATTGACAGCTTTGCACACTCTTGGCATTCTCTTAACCAGCTTCACCTGGAATGCTTTTCCAACAGTCTTGAAGGAGTTCCCACATATGCTTAGCACTTGTTGGCTGCTTTTCCTTCACTCTGCGGTCCGATTCAGTGAGCCGTCAGTTGGACTCATTTCTCAACTTGTCCACCTGACCCGTCAAATAGTAATTAAAGTAATATGCAATGTCAGGTGGTTTTGGTAATGAATGTTAAAATGGGTAGGAATTCAAACATGTCTGCCACTTGTGTTGAATCAAAGTTGTCCATAGATGTTTTCCATCAGCCTTGATTTAGTGATGATAATATCCTTTATTTTTACCTTGGTCACCAGATGTATTCATTTACAATAACTGGTCTAGCTTGGTCACTAGATGTATTCATTTACAATAACTGGTCTAGCTTGGTCACTAGATGTATTCATTTACAATAACTGGTCTAGCTTGGTCACTAGATGTATTCATTTACAATAACTGATCCAGCTTGGTCACTAGATGTATTCATTTACAATAACTGGTCTAGCTTGGTCAATAGATGTATTCATTTACAATAACTGGTCCAGCTTGGTCAATAGATGTATTCATTTACAATAACTGGTCCAGCTTGGTCACTAGATGTATTAATCTACAATAACTGGTCTAGCTTGGTCACTAGATGTATTAATCTACAATAACTGGTCTAGCTTGGTCAATAGATGTATTCATTTACAATAACTGGTGCAGCTTGGTCAATAGATGTATTCATTTACAATAACTGGTCCAGCTTGGTCACTAGATGTATTAATCTACAATAACTGGTCTAGCTTGGTCACTAGATGTATTAATCTACAATAACTGGTCTAGCTTGGTCACTAGATGTATTCATTTACAATAACTGGTCTAGCTTGGTCACTAGATGTATTCATTTACAATAACTTTGCTCATCAGACAGATCTGTCCCCTACCTTTTTGGTTTCATTACGTTGAACTGTTCCATTTCTTCTTTCATACTTTAGGATCAGTCTTTGGCATATGAGTCCTGACTGAACCTCTTGTAGGGCCTTAAGTTACTTTAGGATCAGCCTTTGGTATATGAGTCCTGGCTGAACTTCTTGTAGGGCCTTGGGTAGATTACTTTAGGATCAGCCTTTGGTATACGAGTCCTGACTGAACCTCTTGTATTGACCCCAAAATATATATTTTTTTTGTGAAGGAATATTGTGAAACACGATCATTCCACTATTAATGCAGATATTACCGAGATTTTCTTAATTTAAAAAAATTACATTCTAATTGTAGCTCCTTTAACCTGTTATGGATAGGGGGCAGTATTTTCACGGCCAGATAAAAATACGTACCTGATTTAATCTGGTTATTACTCCTGCCCAGAAACTAGAATATGCATATAATTATTAGCTTTGGATAGAAAACACTCCAATTTTTCTAAAACTGTTTGAATGGTGTCTGTGAGTATAACAGAACTCAAATGGCAGGCCAAAACCTGAGAAGATTCTGTACAGGAAGTACCCTGTCTGACCATTTCTTGGCCTTCTTGATCATCTCTATCCAAAACTGGGGATCTCTGCGGTAACGTGACATTTTCTCAGGCTCCCATAGGCTCTCAGAAGGTGCCAAAAGGTGGACTGATGACTTTGCAGGCCATGGCTGAAAAACAGTAGCACCTTTTGTAAGTGGTCTATCAGAGGACAATGAGAATGGCGCACGCGTGCACGAGCCGACTCCATGTTTACATTTTCAGTCTTTGAACGAAAATCACGACTCCCGGTCGGAATATTATCGCTTTTTTACGAGGAAAATAACATAAAAATGGATTTTAAACAGCGTTTGACATGCTTCGAAGTACGGTAATGGAATATTTTGAATTTTTTTGTCACGAAACGCGCCGTGCGCGTGACCCTTCGTCACCCTTCTTATAGTGTCTTGAACGCACAACAAAATGCCGCTATTTGGATATAACTATGGATTATTTGGAACCAAACCAACATTTGTTATTGAAGTAGAAGTCCTGGGAGTGCATTCTGACGAAGAACAGCAAAGGTAATCCAATTTTTGTTATAGTAAATCTGAGTTTGGTGAGTACAAAACTCTGTGGGTGTCAAAATAGCTAGCCTGTGATGGCGAGCTATCAACTCTGAATATTGCAAAATGTGCTTTCACCGAAAAGCAATTTTAAAATCGGACACCGCGATTGCATAAAGGAGTTCTGTATCTATAATTCTTAAAATAATTGTTATGTTTTTTGTGAACGTTTATCGTGAGTAATTTAGTAAATTCACCGGAAGTGTTCGGTGGGAATGCTAGTTCTGAACGTCACATGCTAATGTAAAAAGCTGGTTTTTGATATAAATATGAACTTGATTGAACAAAACATGCATGTATTGTATAACATAATGTCCTAGGAGTGTCGTCTGATGAAGATCATCAAAGGTTAGTGCTGCATTTAGCTGTGGTTTTGTTTTTTGTGACATTATATGCTAGCTTGAAAAATGGGTGTCTGATTATTTCTGGCTGGGTACTCTGCTGACATAATCTAATGTTTTGCTTTCGCTGTAAAGCCTTTTTGAAATCGGACAGTGTGGTTAGATAAAGGAGAGTCTTGTCTTTAAAATGGTGTAAAATAGTCGGATAATCTGATTGTCGAGGAGTTTGTATTTCGCGCCACGCCCGTCATTGGATATTGGAGCAGGTGTTCCGCTAGCGGAACGTCTAGATGTAAGAGGTTTTAACTTAGACCCAAAATGTATTTGCTATAATGTGTGTCTGAGGACGTATGACTTGACCTTCGCCTCCCCAGCCTGTTGGGGAGTTGCAAAGATGAGACAAGATTGAAATTGAGGAAAAAAACGTGGGTAAAATTATATTTATATTAAAAAAACGGATTTAAAAAAAAGGTTGATCCCAACGTGGCAATAAACAGCAGGCAAAGTGACCGTGTCACAATGGCACAGGGCCCAGATATCCAGTTTCATCCTCTTCATCTTCTTCCAATGTGACAGTCATCTCCTCCTCCTCCTCTTTCACCCCAAAAACTGCATCCTCCTCTTTCTCTTCCTCTTCTTCTTTCACGGTAACAGCCTCACTCTCTACTTGTTTTTGTATTGAAACAGCCTCCTCTTCCTTCTCCTCTTTCACGACAACGTTCAGCCACAGACCCTCTTTCTCCGTCCAGCAGACCTCTTCTTTAGCAGGAGGAGAGTTGTTTAGTGAACTCATGGTCGGGGATGTTAGCTAGCTAGGCTAATGCTAACTTAACCAGCCCGCTAGCTGATCAATAACAAAACACTGTAAATATGAAATTAAATCGGATAACTAACTCGACGACAGAAGTGGGTTTAAAACACAGTTGCTAATATACACTAAAGCGTCTAAAGAGCTTTATTGGTTCGGCTATTTTGTCTAGCAAGCTACCGAGGAGGCTGAATCACTGTTGCTGCTGTTGAAAGAAGCGTTCCGTCCACTACATTATACGTCACACCAACAGCATTACCTTAAATTCACACACCGCCATCTGCTGACTGGAGTGGGTAACGCAGTTGATTAAAATGTATACTTTATTTTCAGACAAGTTTGATTGTAGGAAGATTTTTTACTCACCAGTGTAACAACACAGTGTGGTTAAAGACTTAGTAAGCTAGTTGTAGTCACGATCTGGTTCCCTATAAGTACAAACAGTTATGTTTTTGCGTTATTACAAATGTATTGTAATGAAACAGCAGGGAGCAGGTCTCGAACCTTCGACCTTCAAGCCCGAAGTCCAGCGCGCTATCGACTGTGCCGCAAAAGCTCGAACGGCAGAGTCAATATCCGCGCTTATAAACCCAGGGTCGTTACAGTATTAACTTATTTAGGGAAATCTTCTAAACTACCCACAATGCACTATTTTCCGACGTCATATGTATTATCAACTCTATGCTACCGAGTTTGTATGCCAGTGTAACGGTGAAATGCACTCATATGCAACCTGTAAATGGAGGTTCTTTTTGCTGTCAGCCTATGAGAACTCCCCAGAGTTTTCCCCCATGGTGGTGAATTAGTGAATAGACACAGAGCTTAATGTGAGTTACCTTGAGTAGCACTCCTGATCTTGTCCTAATAGTGTGCTGTAATATTCAGAATACATTGTGAAAAACTAAAATCTTCTCTCACCATTTTTGCTCCAAGCAGATATACTACTGTAACAGGGGTCGTCTAAAGGGGACCAAGGCACCGCGTGTAGAGTGCTCATATTTACTTTATTAAGGAAACACTTAACAAAACCACCACCAACAGTTCCGTCAGGTAACCCATACAAAATGAGAAACAACTACCCACAAACACACTAGAAAAAGCCCCAACTTAAATATGATCTCCAATTAGAGGTAACGAGGACCAGCTGCCTCCAATTGGAGATCAACCCCAAAAACAACAACATAGAAATAGAAAAACTAGAACTTAAACATAGACATAGAAAACCACCCAAAAACACCCCCTGTCACGCTCTGCCCACACTACTATAGAAAATGACATCTTACAAGGGTCAGGATGTGACAACTACATCCATAACTAGTGGTTTCCTCATTACCAGATATACTACATCCATAACTATCGGTTTCCTCATTACCAGATATACTACATCCATAACTAGTGGTTTCCTCATTACCAGATATACTACATCCATAACTAGTGGTTTCCTCATTACCAGATATACTACATCCATAACTAGTGGTTTCCTCATTAGCAGATATACTACATCCATAACTATTGGTTTCCTCATTACCAGATATACTACATCCATAACTAGTGGTTTCCTCATTAGCAGATATACTACATCCATAACTATTGGTTTCCTCATTACCAGATATACTACATCCATAACTAGTGGTTTCCTCATTACCAGATATACTACATCCATAACTAGTGGTTTCCTCATTACCAGATATACTACATCCATAACTAGTGGTTTCCTCATTACCAGATATACTACATCCATAACTACTGGTTTCCTCATTACCAGATATACTACATCCATAACTAGTGGTTTCCTCATTACCAGATATACTACATCCATAACTAGTGGTTTCCTCGTTACCAGATATACTACATCCATAACTAGTGGTTTCCTCGTTACCAGATATACTACATCCATAACTAGTGGTTTCCTCGTTACCAGATATACTACATCCATAACTAGTGGTTTCCTCGTTACCAGATATACTACATCCATAACTAGTGGTTTCCTCATTAGCAGATATACTACATCCATAACTAGTGGTTTCCTCATTAGCAGATATACTACATCCATAACTAGTGGTTTCCTCATTACCAGATATACTACATCCATAACTGGTGGTTTCCTCATTAGAATGGAGGAGTTTCTACAACCAAATTACGTGTGCATCGCTGCAATTTTAGCAAACACAGAAAGGGGCCTATATTGGAGGCCAAAAGTTATCTGGCACACTGCTTAGGTCTTGACTGTTGTACAACTTCATGGGTACTCTCTGGTCATACCTTTTTACCTCAAATAAACAGTGGATTTCTGCTGTTGTGGGCATTTAACCATCTGTATGACTTTGTTGTTCATACAGGAGAGATACTTAACTATCGTGGATCCTCTGGGGAGCCTCAACAACCTCATGATGCTGAAGAGGCAGAGAAGAATCTCTCCAGATCAGAACACCTCAATAATCACCTGCAGAGACCCACAGGGAAGAAAACTCACTGCTGCTCTGACTGTGGGAAGAGATTCACCTCATCATGCATTAAAATTCATCAGAGAATCCACACAGGAGAGAAGCCTTATATCTGTGGTCAATGTGGGAAGAGTTTTACCGCATCTGGCTCTCTGACTTTACACCAGAGAACACACACAGGAGAGAAACCTTATATCTGTGGTCAATGTGGGAAGAGTTTTAGTCGATCTAGCCATCTGACAGTGCACCAGAGAATACACACAGGAGAGAAACCTTATAGCTGTGCTCAATGTGGGAAGAGGTTTATTACATCTAGTGATCTGACTAAACACCAG
Organism: Salmo salar; assembly: GCF_965601325.2. Taxonomy (NCBI): domain Eukaryota; kingdom Metazoa; phylum Chordata; class Actinopteri; order Salmoniformes; family Salmonidae; genus Salmo; species Salmo salar. The sequence continues at coordinate 1,265,163 of NW_027675387.1, forward strand.
AGAACACACACAGGAGAGAAATCTCTTAGCTGTGACCAGAGATAATCTGATAAAAGATCTCTGATCAAATATCAGAAAATACATGAAGGAGTTGTTTCATGATTTCAATGAATTGTCACAATGTAGAATGTTTTAACATTGTAGTAGGAGTATTTTAATAGTGTCACAATGTAGAACCCTAAACGTTTGTCCCCTGTTCTATTGATTTCAACATGATATGTATATTAGCCTCAGGGGGAAAATACAGGCTCTGAAATGGAAGAGTACTATTTATGAGATTTAATAAAAAAGTGACTAACAAAAAAAGAGTTGTGTTACACTTACCACGTTGGTGACGCACTTGAATCAAAATGTATCTGGCTGTTTTCTACAAATTGTCCTCTAACCAGTGATGTACACATTATTCCCAGATTCCGTGTGGTTTTTGAGCTGTTCGTTTTAACAGGACTTGCAACTTCATCTCCCTCCTGTCAAACAAATGATTTTAGCATGATATCGATGAATAAGTGTTGTGTTCCTTTGTTTAGCGACACCTACATTTAAATGCATCACTCCAAAATGTAGCTGACTGTCTTCTGCAGGTTGTCCTCTAACCAGTGAGGTAAAAGATATCTCCCATTTCCATGTGTTTTTTTAGTTGTTAGTTTCAACATCACGTACAACCTGATTTCCCCCCTAATCGATATCAGTGATTTATTGCTACTTATCAAAACAACAGCTGTTTTGGTGCTTGTGCAGTTTATAAGGAGCTTGTTTTAAAAAATACAAGTAATATGATTATTGTGGCAGATGTTTGTGTATATAGCACATGTTATGTTTAGGTTTTCAATTTATCACAAACTGTTTCTGCATATTGGTTATTGATTTGGACACGTTAAAACTGTGTTTTGACATCGGGGATATCCCATCTAGCAACATGTAATTGAAAAGACTTCGAAAATAAGACTATGCAACCAAATATTTCATATTTACATGTCATGTAACATTTAGTAATCATAATTATTTATGTAACCAACTGACAATTTTTCGGTACAATTATATTGACATTGTTATCCTGCTTTTAGAATATCAGGGTTCATTCTCAGATGTGCCAACCCAAATGTACTAGAGCATGACATTGGGGACTGGGCCCCGATCCAACAACATGCCTATCTAGTGAACCCTGAAAAGAGAGAGAAGCTCCGCAGTGAGGTGGAAAGTTACTACGGATATTGCCGGAGTTTCCTCTTGAAATCAGACATGTCCGTGGTAAGGTCAACTTGGTTGCTGATTGTCTCAAGGGTGGGCAGTCAAAAAGTTTTGTGTTTTGCATTTAGCCAGTCCGTTGCCATTTATTTTGACTGCATGTTTTTCCGTATTGGAGATGAGTTTTGTTTGGGCTCGTTCCAAGGAGACGAGAGTTCTAGAAGCTAGTGGGATTTAGGATTCTATAGAAAGAAAAAGGAGAAACAAATAATACTATTGTATCTTATTTAGAAATACGTGTTTTTTTTCTTGTTTTTAATTGTTGACAGGCAGTAGACACCATGTTTATATTGTAGGAGGTGAAGCATTGTAGTTGATTATAATGTGAAATGGAAGTTGTTTTCTGTTGGTGGTGAGCAAATTTGTCCAAAAGAAATATAGGATATATTTGTTGTCTTAAGGGGGAAGGTGTTACAGGCTTTGGTTTTTCCATTTATGTTTTGAGGTTGGACTTTAGCACGTCTAGCTCGTTAGCACGTCTAGCTCGTTAGCACGTAGGACGCATTGATTGGTGTCACCTCGTTAGTCAGTATGTGTTACACCTGTGCTGGCTTGTCCATCTCGTTAGTGGGAAGGTGTTTCACCTGAGCTGGTCCAGGTTCTATTTAAGAGTGTCTGGCCCAGTGCTCCAGTTGTCTTGATACATGTGGAGAGGCAACACCTTTAGTTGCTCCACCTTTTTGGTTTAGTTCCTGTCTTTAAGTTTGGTGTGGGTTTTTCTTTTGTTTGTCTCTTCTTGGGCAGATTTAGTGGGTCTCATGGTGGGTGTCTTTTAGGTCCCAGTTGTTGTTACTAGTCAACTTTCAGTGGACACCCCCATAGTGTCTTTCAGAACCCTCCTAAAACCCCACCTGTTTAGTTGTGGTTGTTGTCAATGACTCTTTGTTAGTTCTCTCTTCTATTTAAGGGACATTTCTGGTTTCCTGCTGGGGAATGTAACAACAAACAATGTAGTAAAACAAGTTGATATTTTGGGTTGGATGTTGCATCCAATTAATATTTTAATCTATGGCATTTCCTTGGAATGTTTGAGTCTTTCAGTTAATCTTTTTTATCTTATGTTTGTTGTGGTAAATATTTGTTTATTTTCATAGTTTTTTCCTGTGAAGCCATTGTGTTGCATCCATGTCTGAAATTTGCTATATAAATAAAGCTTGATTTGATTTTAACATATTGCAAAACAAATGAACCCAATGACTGACCAATCAACAGACTCCTGGTCAATCTTAGTATGAAAACAGATCATTCCCACTTTTCCAGCCTGCTGAAGGCGTGGTGGAGTGGTAAACACCACCCCCGGCTCTACCAGGGGCTTGAGGTGGTCTCCCATAGCTCTGCTTATGTCATGTTCTGTGGCCTTGCTGTTCCATTTCTTGACTGCCCCTGCAACACAGAAACACATTTAGTCATATTATATAAAACACTCAAAGTAATGGATATGGAGCATCTATGGCCTCAGTTACACCTGGAACCTAAATGTGACTTCTGATCACTCCAAGCTGCATTAGGTTCAGATCTACCAGGATGGGCCTTTGACATAGTCTGGACGCAGTCAGACCACTGAATATGCATAAGCAATGTAAAGAGATGGGGTGAATGAGTGGGGAAAAATACATTTGACACAAATTACCTTCAGAAATCAAATGTTGTTGGTCACATACAGGGGTTCAGCAGATGTTATTGCAGGTGTAGTGAAATGCTTGTCCTTCTAGTTCCCACAGTGCAGCAATATCTAACAATTAATATCTAACAATTTCACAACAAATACCTAATACACACAAATCTAAGGTAAGGAATGGAATTAGGAATATATAAATATATGGATAAACAATGTCAGAGCAGCATAGACTGAGATACAGTTTATACATATGAGATGAGAAATGATATGTAAACATTATTAAAGGGCCAATGATTTCATGATGCCTGTTTAACAGTCTGATGGCCTGGAGATAGAAGCTGTTTTTCAGCCTCTCTGTGTTAGTGATGCCTGTTTAACAGTCTGATGGCCTGGAGATAGAAGCTGTTTTTCAGCCTCTCTGTGTTAGTGATGCCTGTTTAACAGTCTGATGGCCTTGAGATAGAAGCTGTTTTTCTGTCTTTCGGTCTCAGCTTTGATGCACCTGTACTGACCTCGCCTTCTGGATGATAGCAGGCTGAACAGGCAGTGGCTCGGATAATAACAAAGAACAAATGTGTGTGCCTGAGGGGAAATTAACTTTCATACAGCCAAAAGGGGTGAGAAATTACACCCATATCAGAGGACAATTTGCACTAATGTAAATAAATATAGGTGATGGAACATATTCCCTTTTGCTGACGTGATGAACCACTAAGGGGACATAAATATTTACCATCTAAACCATGTGTGACCTCTCACCTCTCTGGCTGTAGAAGTGTTCTTCCTAACCAGTCCCTCAACAGCTCTCTGACTGAGCTCCACCCTCACTGGGTCTTCAGAGGAGAGGAAGGCTGAGGAGGGATGGAAGGATGAATGGATCAGTCAGTCAATAAAGTGTAGAGCTGCTGTTTATGCTGTCTGACAAAATCACTATTTTAGTAGTTTATTAAAGTAAATAAGGCTTTATGACTGCTGAATACCAACTATCAATCACTTAGATCATGTATTTTCAGGTAGAGATACATCCTTGGGACGTCCCTAGCCCGTTGAAGTTGACATTTAAAATGGTTAAGGTAGGGGTTAAGGTTAGGGTTTAGGGTAGGGATGTCCCAAGGATCCCAGATAGCATTGACCATTGTGCATTATTCTGTCTCTTTTACATAGCAGGTGATGGGTTCTGACTTCTGAACTTGAAAATATTAAATATCCTTATTATGTGAAATTGAATGAAACAATAATGTATGTTGATGCTAATATGATGTACAATATTCCATCATGTTTCTATATGATAACAATAGCGTAAAATATTGAATATACAATTTTTTTTTAACAGTTTCACAAATTCATTTTAATTAACTTAATCATTATGATTCAACATCAGTTCACCGTCTCACCTCATACTGTATTGGAGCAGCAGCAGCTGACTGCCCAGTTCAACATCAGTTCACCGTCTCACCTCATACTGTATTGGAGCAGCAGCAGCTGACTGCCCAGTTCAACATCAGTTCACCGTCTCACCTCATACTGTATTGGAGCAGCAGCAGCTGACTTGATCGTTGATGCTAATCATCATGTTTGAATCTGAGAGTAAATAGAGCCGACTACACTCTAAAAATGAAGGGTTCAACTGGAGTTGTTCTCAGATCCCCTAAGAACCGTAGGGTTCTTGGTCAATGTAAAACAGCCCCAAAAGGTTCTTCAAAGAACTTGTTAGAAGGAGGGTTCATCGAGGAACCTCCATTGTTGCTGGACTTCTTCCGGGAACTTCGCAATTACAACTGAAAACGATGGTGACAAGTTTGGATGCGACAACAGTTAAAAAGGTTAAGTTGGGTTGATGTTTGGCTCTGAATATGTCTCGAAATAATGTATTATAATAATATAACATACTAATAATGAATAACGAAGACAATGATAGTTTTCTGTGAATATCTTCCATAACGTTACTATAGTTAATGAACGTAAATATTAGAAAGCCGGGTTTGACCGTCGGCGTTGTATGAGATACAGTACAGTACCGTTAGCTAGCTAGCTAACGTTATGTCCTAACTAGGCACAACTAGGTTTGGATTACTTCCTAAACCATATTCTTTCCCATATATTGTATATCGTTTCCATAAAGACAATATGGCTTTACACTCATTAACGTAAGTTTCCAATCTAGAGCAGTTCTCACTTTTGTGATAATGAACGAGCTAACGTTAGCTTCGTTAACTAACTAACTAACTAACTAAACTCCCCCCCAACTCCTCTCATACCAGGAAGAACCCCCCCCCATTTCAAATGTAGATTTACATGTATTTGAAATGTAGTACCCGGACGGAGAAAATCCAATAAGCGTTTTATAGTTACATTGTTAGGGTAACTTACCCTAAAGTGGACACACTCCCATCAGTTTCTGAGACAACTGCTCAGACTTTGTAGACAGTTTAATAATGCTTAACCCTCATCTTTATCAAATGATCCATTAAAGATACCAACTCAAAACCTACGTTCGTCTACATATGGGTTGTTTAAATTGTATCTAATTATATTTCCAGTATTACTTCATCAAATCTCTAGTAATCGATTATACACACATACAATTCATCATATTTTCATATATTCACAGAATCCATATAAAACGTAAGAAATTCTCAGGTACTCACAACAACCATTCCATTTGCTTTTTCAAGGACTCTCCAAACATACTCCCAGCAGAACAAAAAATAAACTTTTGTTTCCCGGACAATGACCATGGGATCCTCAACGGTTCTCTAACCTCCCAGAGACCACGGCAAAATCAAGCCTCCCAGGAACTATAGACCTTCCGCTGCTTTCTAAAATATCATCCCGCTTATTATCCACATTTCAATCATCTGATTCAGCATATTTCTATGTTACTATCCAAACATCAGATTAAGACTCATTTCCACAACTCTCATATCAGTCACACAACTCTCATATCACAGTCACACAACTCTCATATCACAGTCACACAACTCTCATATCACAGTCACACAACTCTCATATCACAGTCACACAACTCTCATACCACAGTCACACAACTCTCATATCACAGTCACACAACTCTCATATCACAGTCACACAACTCTCATACCACAGTCACACAACTCTCATATCACAGTCACACAACTCTCATATCACAGTCACACAATGCTATTCCCAAACATACCTAATCAATTAGTTGTTTTTCAACAATATTTTAACCTGCAGGAATATTTTCACATTTATCTAATGGTTAGTTCCTAGGATAATGAAACTCATACATTTACATCTTTCAATACTTCTAAAATGGGGTCCAGGTTTAAAATAATTCCAGGTGCACCGTACCATCTTATACTATATCACAAATGGTCTTAACTAGTAAACACAGATTCTAGTTTTCATCCAGTTCACACAGATAGCTGACTCAGCCTCAGAGCCTCCTGACTGGGCCCTGTTTACACCTCCACACAGGAATACACACTCAGAGCCTACTGACTGGGCCCTGTTTACACCTCCACACAGGAATACACACTCAGAGCCTCCTGACTGGGCCCTGTTTACACCTCCACACAGGAATACACACTCAGAGCCTACGAGGCTTTTCTAAAAACTCCACTTTGCGTGTTTCACTCACCTCTTTTTTTAAAACTACGTTCGAGATGTGGTATCCACTCGGCTCGCTGCCTCTCAGATCAAAGGTGGGTCCATTTGTTCTGTTCCCGAAGTGTGGTCTCCCTGAGATCCTAAGTTAGAGGGATCCCTGGCGCACCATTTACCCAGGTCGTCAGGAGCGGTCACCAAGTGAAGATTCACATCCCCATCGCCAAATGTGGTGAATTTCTTTAATATTAATTGAGACAAACTTATCACACAAGTCAGAGTTATTCTTAAACTAAATCTTTATTCACTTATAAGGCAGCAGGTCAATACAACACACATATAAAGTCAATCAATTGGGTGCCCTATGATAATGATGGCTGGTCGAACAATCACCCCCAGATGATTCGTTGAGAGCCCCGAGACAAAAGTACAAAGGTCTTTTACAGCCAAGATACACCCCTTTCAATCTACATGACGAACAATAGATGTATAGAACGGGTCACAAGGTTAACATTTGTATGAAAGATACTTATAATTCTCAGCAGACAGTATCTGCTGTAAAAACAGTACTCTTTGTGTAGAGACCAGGGTCTGGCCCTGAGGTCATCTCTCCCTGGTCCCATATAGAACAGAAACATTAACTCATGTTCTGGAATGCAGTCTCTTTAGGTTTTATCACCCAAAAGACATTGTAAATCTCCTGTCAGTGTTTTCTCCCAGAGGCCCATCCTCAGTAGAACACACAGACACAATAGTTCTAAGAACCCTCTATTCTGTTACATAAAACAACCATTTGATGCAATAAAAGTATTATAACATAATCTTGCAGTTTTGCTCTCAGTGTCCACTGGAAGTTGACTAGTAACAACAACTGGGACCTAAAAGACACCCACCATGAGACCCACTAAATCTGCCCAAGAAGAGGAAAACAAAAGAAAAACCCTTCTAGCTTCTAGAACTCTCATCCCCTTGGAACGAGCCCAAACAAAACTCATCTCCAATACGGAAAAACGTGCAGTCAAAATAAATGGCAACGGACTGGCTAAATGCAAAACACAAAACTTTTTGACTGCCCACCCTTGAGACAATCAGCAACCAAGTTGACCTTACCACGGACATGTCTGATTTCAAGAGGAAACTCCGGCAATATCCGTAGTAACTTTCCACCTCACTGCGGAGCTTCTCTCTCTTTTCAGGGTTCACTAGATAGGCATGTTGTTGGATCTGGGCCCAGTCCCCAATGTCATGCTCTAGTACATTTGGGTTGGCACATCTGAGAATGAACCCTGATATTCTAAAAGCAGGATAACAATGTCAATATAATTGTACCGAAAAATTGTCAGTTGGTTACATAAATAATTATCATTACTAAATGTTACATGACATGTAAATATGAAATATTTGGTTGCATAGTCTTATTTTCGAAGTCTTTTCAATTACATGTTGCTAGATGGGATATCCCCGATGTCAAAACACAGTTTTAACGTGTCCAAATCAATAACCAATATGCAGAAACAGTTTGTGATAAATTGAAAACCTAAACATAACATGTGCTATATACACAAACATCTGCCACAATAATCATATTACTTGTATTTTTTAAAACAAGCTCCTTATAAACTGCACAAGCACCAAAACAGCTGTTGTTTTGATAAGTAGCAATAAATCACTGATATCGATTAGGGGGGAAAATCAGGTTGTACGTGATGTTGAAACTAACAACTAAAAAAACACATGGAAATGGGAGATATCTTTTACCTCACTGGTTAGAGGACAACCTGCAGAAGACAGTCAGCTACATTTTGGAGTGATGCATTTAAATGTAGGGGTCGCTAAACAAAGGAACACAACACTTATTCATCGATATCATGCTAAAATCATTTGTTTGACAGGAGGGAGATGAAGTTGCAAGTCCTGTTAAAACGAACAGCTCAAAAACCACACGGAATCTGGGAATAATGTGTACATCCCTGGTTAGAGGACAACTTGTAGAAAGCTGCTAGATACATTTTGAAGTGTTGCATTTTGATTCAAGTGGGTCGCCAACGTGGTAAGTGTAACACAACTCTTTTTTTGTTAAATCACATAAATAGTAACTCTTCCATTTCAGAGCCTGGATTTTCCCTCTGAGGCTAATATCCATATCATGCTGAAATCAATAGAACAGGGGACAAACGTTTAGGGTTCTACATTGTGACATCACTAAAATACTCCTACTACAATGTTAAAACATTCTACATTGTGACATTATTTCATTGATATCATGAAACAACTCCTTCATGTATTTTCTGATGTTTGATCAGAGATCTTTAATCAGATTATCTCTGGTCACAGCTATAAGATTTCTCTCCTGTGTGTGTTCTCTGGTGTATAGTCAGCTGGCTAGATGAAACAAAACTCTTCCCACATTGATCACAGTTATAAGGTTTCTCTCCTGTGTGTGTTCTCTGGTGTACAGTCAGAGAGCTAGATATAGTAAAACTCTTCCCACATTGATCACAGCTATAAGGTTTCTCTCCTGTGTGTATTCTCTGGTGCACTCTCAGAGTTTCAGATTGACTAAAACTCGTCCCACATTGATCACAGATATAAGGTTTCTCTCCTGTGTGTGTTCTCTGGTGTGATACCAGATGGCAAGATTGACCAAAACTCTTCCCACATTGATCACAGCTGTAAGATCTCTCTCCTGTGTGTGTTCTCTGATGCATTTTAATGCCTGATGAGGTGAATCTCTTCCCACACTCAGAGCAGCAGTGAGTTCTCTTCACTGTGGATCTCTGCAGGTGTTTCTTGAGGTGTTCTGATGTGGAGAGACTCTTCTCTGCCTCGTCAGCATCACGAGGTTGTTGAGGCTCCCCAGAGGATCCACGATAGTCACGTATCTCTCCTGTGTGAACAACAAAGACAGACAGATGATTAAAGGCCCACAACAGCAGAAATCCACTGTAAAAGGTGATGCCAACAGCGTAGCCATGATGTTGTACAACAATTGACATCTGTAATGAATGTAATGATTACTTGACATTTGTCTTAAAATGAGCAAGAATAGTCATATTTTGTCTTGTTTTCACATTAGTAGTAACATCGATGATTGTAGGCTAGAAATAAATTATTACAGTTGTTGAAAACTCTAAGCAGTGTGCCAGACGACTTTGGTCTCCAATATAGGCCCCTTTCTGTGTTTGCTAAAATTGCGGCATGAGGGTGATGCACATGCAATTTGGTTGTAGAAACTCCTCCCCACTAATGAGGAAACCGATATTTAAGTCATTTAGCAGACGCTCTTATCCAGAACGACTTACAAATTATGGATGTACTATATCTGGTAATGAGGAAACCACTAGTTATGGATGTAGTATATTTGGTAATGAGGAAACCACTAGTTATGGATGTAGTATATCTGGTAATGAGGAAACCACTAGTTATGGATGTAGTATATCTGGTAATGAGGAAACCACTAGTTATAGATGTAGTATATCTGGTAATGAGGAAACCACTAGTTATGGATGTAGTATATCTGGTAATGAGGAAACCACTAGTTATGGATGTAGTATATCTGGTAATGAGGAAACCACTAGTTATGAATGTAGTATATCTGGTAATGAGGAAACCACTAGTTATGGATGTAGTATATCTGCCTGGAGCAAAAATGGTGAGCAAAGATTTTAGTTTTTCACAATGTATTCTGAATGTGAATGGGGGAAAACTCAGGGGAGTAACCTCCATTTCCAGGTTGATGATGAGTTCATTTCACACTACTTTGGATTATAATTGTAAGGCTCATTTGAATCTCCTGCTTAATATGTTTGCGTTATTGTCGCAAATCAACCGCTTTGTACTTAACACTTCAACCAGAAAAAATGCTCTTTGGCTTTTCCATCAAGGTGACAATGAGGGTTTGTACACTGCTTGTTTGCAAAATTGGCCCATAACTTCACCTAAAAACAAATATAGGAAAATAGCTCTGTGTTGTACAATAGCCTATCCATCAAGGAACAGTTCTCTACACATTATGACCAAAGTAGGAATGTTGGATCATTTATGAACATTTGAACATCTTGGCCATGTTCTGTTATAATCTCCACCCGGCACAGCCAGAAGAGGACTGGCCACCCCTCATAGCCTGGTTCCTCTCTAGGTTTATTTCTAGGGAGTTTTTCCTAGCCACCGTGCTTCTACACCTGCATTGCTTGCTGTTTGGGGTTTTAGGCTGGGTTTCTGTACAGCACTTTGAGATATCAGCTGATGTAAGAAGGGCTACATAAAAACATTTGATTTGAAATTTGATTTAACAACAACATAGACCTACTGTAGGACCCATAACTTCAACTAACAACAACATAGACCTACTGTAGGACCCATAACATTTACATTTTACATTTTTGGTCATTTAGCAGACGCTCTTATCCAGAGCGACTTACAGTAGTGAATGCATACATTTCATACATTGTTTTTTTTTTCCTGTGCTGGCCCCCCGTGGGAATCGAACCCACAACCCTGGCGTTGCAAACACCATGCTCTACCAACTGAGCTACAGGGAAGGCTAACATCACCAAACAACAACATAGACCTACTGTAGTACCCATAACTTCACCTAACAACATAGATCTACTGTAGGACCCATAACTTCACCTAACAACAACATAGACCTACTGTAGGACCCATAACTTCACCTAACAACAACATAGACCTACTGTAGGACCCATAACGTCACCTAAGACTATATATAATTTAATATTTCAGGTGAAACAAGGAAACTAAAATGTCTTTGTCATGACATTTCATAACCTGATCACCAGATAATTTTGTGAATAATCCCACTAGGCTACTCTTTAATGTGTTGTCATTCTAAATGTCCTGAATAAAGGAAAATAGCTCTGTGTGTTGTACAATAGCCTATCCATCAAGGAACAGTTCTCTACACATTATGACCAAAGTAGGAATGTTGGATCCAACATGGAGCACGGCATAACTGTCTTTACCAGAGTAATGAATGAAGAAGCACTTTGGTAAAAATGTTTATTTCACCTTTATTTAACCAGGGAGTCAATAAAGTTCAGATTTTATTTATTTATTTAGGTAGGCCAGTTGAGAACAAGTTCTCATTTATGACTGCGACCTGGCCAAGATAAAGCAAAGCAGTGCGACAAAAACACAACAACACGTGGGATAAACAAAAGTAGTCAATAACAATAGAAAAATCTATATACAGTGTGTGCAAATGGAGTAAGCAGGTAAGGCAATAAATAGGCCATAGTAGTGAAGTAATTACAATTTAGCAAATTAACACTGGAGAGATAGATGTGCAGATGATGTGCAAGTAGAAATACTGGTGTGCAAAAGAGCAAAAATATAAATAAAAACAATATGGGGATATGGTAGGTAGTTGGATGGGCTATTTACAGATGGGCTATGTACAGCTGCAGTGATCGGTAAGCTGCTCAGATAGCTGATGTTTAAAGTTAGTGAGGGAAATATAAGTCTCCAGCTTCAGCAATTTTTGCAATTCGTTCCAGTCACTGGCAGCAGAGAACTGGAAGGAAAGGCGGCCAAAGGAGGTGTTGGCTTTGGGGATGACCAGTGAGATATACCTGCTGGAGCGCGTGCTATGGGTGGGGGTTGCTATGGTGACCAGTGAGCTGAGATAAGGTGGAGCTTTTACTAGCAAAGACATATAGATGACCTGGAGCAAATGGGTTTGGCGACGAATATGTAGCGAGGTTCAGCCGACGAGAGCATACAGGTCGCAGTGGTGGGTGGTATATGGGGTTTTGGTGACAAAACGGATGGCACTGTGATAGACTGTATCCAGTTTGCTGAGTAGTGTTGGAAGCTATTTTGTAAATGACATCGCCGAAGTCGAGGATCGGTAGGATAGTCAGTTTTAGGAGGGTATGTTTGGCGGCGTGAGTGAAGGAGGCTTTGTTCCTCTGAGGAGATGGGAGAACCTTCCAGAAGGACAACCATCTCTGCAGCACTCCACCAATCAGACCTTTATGGTAGAGTGGGCCAGACAGAAGCCACTCCTCAGTAAAAAACGGTGTTCTGCCCCTCCCAAAAGATAGAATTTGTAGATAATTGGCCATCTTTCTGGGACTCACCCACAAACAGGACCAAGCCTGGCCTGTTGAGGAGTGACGGTCTCCATCCTAGCTGGAAGGGTGCTCTCATCTTATCTACGAACATAGACAGGGCTCTAACTCCTCTAGCTCCATAATGAAATAGGGTGCAGGCCAGGCAGCAGGCTGTTAGCCAGCCTGCTAGTTTAGTGGAGTCTGCAACTAGCACAGTCAGTGTAGTCAGCTCAGCTTTCCCCATTGAGACCGTGTCTGTGCCTCGATCTAGGTTGGGCAAAATTAAAGATGGCGGTGTTCGCTTTAGCAATCTCACTAGTATAAAGACCTCCTCCATTCCTGCCATTATTGAAAGAGATTGTGATACCTCACATCTCAAAATTGGGTTACTTAATGTTAGATCCCTCACTTCCAAGGCAGTTATAGTCAATGAACTAATCACTGATCATAATCTTGATGTGATTGGCCTGACTGAAACATGGCTTAAGCCTGATGAATTTACTGTGTTAAATGAGAACTCACCCCCTGGTTACACTAGTGACCATACCCCCCGTGCCTCCGGCAAAGGCGGAGGTGTTGCTAACATAAACAATGACGTTTTTGTCTTTTGAGCTTCTAGTCATGAAATCTATGCAGCCTACTCAATCACTTTTTACAGCTACTGTTTACAGGCCTCCTGGGCCATATGCAGTGTTCCTCACTGAGTTCCCTGAATTCCTATCGGATCTTGTAGTCATAGCAGATAATATTCAAATTTTTGGTGACTTTAACATTCACATGGAAAAGTCCACAGACCCACTCCAAAAGGCTTTCGGAGCCATCATCGACTCAGTGGGTTTTGTCCAACATGTCTCTGGACCTACTCACTGCCACAGTCATACTCTGGACCTAGTTTTGTCCCATGGAATAAATGTTGTGGATCTTAATGTTTTTCCTCATAATCCTGGATTATCGGACCACCATTTTATTGCGTTTGCAATTGCAACAAATAATCTGCTCAGACCCCAACCAAGGAGCATTAAAAGTCGTGCTATAAATTCTCAGACAACCCAAAGATTCCTTGATGCCCTTCCAGACTCCCTCTGCCTACCCAAGGACATCAGAGGACAAAAATCAGTTAACCACCTAACCGAGGAACTCAATTTAACCTTGCGCAATACCCTAGATACAGTTGCACCCCTAAAAACATCTGTCATAAGAAACTAGCTCCCTGATATACAGAAAATACACGAGCTCTGAAGCAAGCTTCCAGAAAATTGGAACGGAAATGGCGCCACACCAAACTGGAAGTCTTCCGACTAGCTTGGAAAGACAGTACCGTGCAGTATCGAAGAGCCCTCACTGCTGCTCGATCATCCTATTTCTCCAACTTAGGCCACTGAGGAAAATAAGAACAATCCGAAATTTCTTTTTGATACTGTCGCAAAGCTAACTAAAAAGCAGCATTCGCAAATGGAGGATGGCTTTCACTTCAGCAGTAATACATTTATGAACTTCTTTGAGGAAAAGATCATGATCATTAGAAAGGAAATTACGGACTCCTCTTTAAATCTGCTTATTCCTCCAAAGCTCCATTGTCCTGAGTCTGCACAACTCAGCCAGGACCTAGGATCAAGGGAGATACTAAAGTGTTTTAGTACTATATCTCTTGACACAATGATGAAAATAATCATGGCCTCTAAACCCTCAAGCTGCATACTGGACCCTATTCCAACTAAACTACTGAAAGAGCTGCTTCCTGTGCTTGGCCCTCCTATGTTGAACATAATAAACGGCTCTCTATCCACCGGATGTGTACCAAGCTCACTAAAAGCGGCAGTAATAAAGCCTCTCTTGAAAAAGCTGAATCTTGACCCAGAAATTATAAAAAAAACTAATCGGCCTATATCGAATCTTCCATTCCTCTCAAAAATTTTGGAAAAAGCTGTTGCGCAGCAACTCACTGCCTTCCTGAAGACAAACAATGTATACGAAACGCTTCAGTCTGGTTTTAGACCCCATCATAGCACTGAGACTGCACTTGTGAAGGTGGTAAATGACCTTTTAATGACGTCAGACCGAGGCTCTGCATCTGTCCTCGTGCTCCTAGATCTTAGTGCTGCTTTTGATACCATCGATCACCACATTCTTTTGGAGAGATTGGAAACCCAAATTGGTCTACATGGACAAGTTCTGGCCTGGTTTAGATCTTATCTGTCGGAAAGATATCAGTTTGTCTCTGTGAATGGTTTGTCCTCTGACAAATCAATTGTAAATTTCGGTGTTCCTCAAGGTTCCGTTTTAGGACCACTATTGTTTTCACTATATATTTTACCTCTTGGGGATGTCATTCGAAAACATAATGTTAAATTTCACTGCTATGCGGACGACACACAGCTGTACATTTCAATGAAACATGGTGAAGCCCCAAAAATGCCCTCGCTAGAAGCCTGTGTCTCAGACATAAGGAAGTGGATGGCTGCAAACTTTCTACTTTTAAACTCGGACAAAACAGAGATGCTTGTTCTAGGTCCCAAGAAACAAGGAGATCTTCTGTTGAATTTGACAATTAATCTGGATGGTTGTACAGTCGTCTCAAATAAAACTGTGAAGGACCTCGGCGTTACTCTGGACCCTGATCTCTCTTTTGAAGAACATATCAAGACTGTTTCAAGGGCAGCTTTTTTCCATCTACGTAACATTGCAAAAATCAGAAACTTTCTGTCCAAAAATGATGCAGAAAAATTAATCCATGCTTTTGTTACTTCTAGGCTGGACTACTGCAATGCTCTACTTTCCGGCTACCCGGATAAAGCACTAAACAAACTTCAGTTAGTGCTAAATACGGCTGCTAGAATCCTGACTAGAAGCAAACATTTTGATCATATTACTCCAGTGCTAGCCTCCCTACACTGGCTTCCTGTTAACCTGTTGGGGATAGGGGGCAGTATTTGCACGGCCGGATAAAAAACGTACCCGATTTAATCTGGTTACTACTCCTGCCCAGTAACTAGAATATGCATATAATTATTGGCTTTGGATAGAAACCACCCTAAAGTTTCTAAAACTGTTTGAATGGTGTCTGTGAGTATAACAGAACTCATATGGCAGGCAAAAACCTGAGAAGATTCCTTACAGGAAGTGGCCTGTCTGACCATTCCTTGAGCTTCTTGACTCTGTTTATTGAAGACTGAGGATCTTTGCTGTAACGTGACACTTCCTACAGCTCCCATAGGCTCTCAGAAGGCGGGAAAAAGCTGAATGATGTAATTCCAGCCCCAGGCTGAAACACATTAGCGCTTTTGGCAAGTGCTCTATCAGAGGACAATGGGCTGAGGCGCGTGCACGAGTCGACCCCATGTTTTTATTTTCTATCGTCTTTGAACCTAAACACAGATTCCCGGTCAGAATATTATCGCTTTTTTTACGAGAAAAATGGCATAAAAATTGATTTTAAACAGCGGTTGACATGCTTCGAAGTACGGTAATGGAATATTTTGACATTTTTTGTCACGAAATGCGTCGTGCGCGTAACCCTTATTTACCCTTTCGGATAGTGTCTTGAACGCACGAACAAAACGCTGCTATTTGGATATAACTATGGATTATTTGGGACCAAACCAACATTTGTTATTGAAGTAGAAGTCCTGGGAGTGCATTCTGACGAAGAACACCAAAGGTAATAACATTTTTCTTATAGTAAATCTGACTTTGGTGAGTGCTAAACTTGCTGGGTGTCTAAATAGCTAGCCCTGTGATGCCGGGCTATCTACTTAGAATATTGCAAAATGTGCTTTCACCAAAAAGCTATTTTAAAATCGGACATATCGAGTGCATAGAGGAGTTCTGTATCTATAATTCTTAAAATAATTGTTATGCTTTTTGTGAACGTTTATCGTGAGTAATATAGTAAATGTTTAGTAAATTCACCGGAAGTTTGCTTTGGGTATGCTAGTTCTGAACGTCACATGCTAATGTAAAAAGCTGGTTTTTGATATAAATATGAACTTGATTGAACAAAACATGCATGTATTGTATAACATAATGTCCTAGGTGTGCTGCATTTAGCTGTGGTTTGGGTTTATGTGACATTATATGCTAGCTTGAAAAATGGGTGTCTGATTATTTCTGGCTGGGTACACTGCTGACATAATCTAATGTTTTGCTTTCGTTGTAAAGCCTTTTTGAAATCGGACAGTGTGGTTAGATTAACGAGAGTCTTGTCTTTAAAATGGTGTAAAATAGTCATATGTTTGAGAAATTGAAGTAATAGCATTTCTAAGGTATTTGAATAACGCGCCACAGGATTCCACTGGCTGTTACGTAGGTGGGACGATTTCGTCCCGCCGACCCTAGAGAGGTTAAGGCAAGGGCTGATTTCAAGGTTTTACTGCTAACCTACAAAGCATTACATGGGCTTGCTCCTACCTATCTTTCCGATTTGGTCCTGCCGTACATACCTACACGTACGCTACGGTCACAAGACGCAGGCCTCCTAATTGTCCCTAGAATTTCTAAGCAAACGGCTGGAGGTAGGGCTTTCTCCTATAGAGCTCCATTTTTATGGAATGGTCTGCCTACCCATATGAGAGACGCAGACTCAGTCTCAACCTTTAAGTCTTTACTGAAGACTTATCTCTTCAGTAGGTCCTATGATTAAGTATAGTCTGGCCCAGGAGTGTGAAGGTGAACGGAAAGGCTGGAGCAACAAACTGCCCTTGCTGTCTCTGCCTTGCCGATTCCCCTCTCTCCACTGGGATTCTCTGCCTCTAACCCTATTACAGGGGCTGAGTCACTGGCTTACTGGTGTTCTTCCATGCCGTCCATGGGAGGGATGCGTCACTTGAGTGGGTTGAGTCACTGACGTGGTCTTCCTGTCTGGGTTGGCGCCCCCCCCTTGGGTTGTGCCGTGGCGGAGATCTTTGTGGGCTATACTCGGCCTTGTCTTAGGACGGTAAGTTGGTGGTTGGAGACATCCCTCTAGTGGTGTGGGGGCTGTGCTTTGGCAAAGTGGGTGGAGTTATATCCTGCCTGTTTGGCCCTGTCCGGGGGTATCATCGGATGGGGCCACAGTGTCTTCTGATCCCTCCTGTCTCAGCCTCCAGTATTTATGCTGCAGTAGTTTATGTGTCGGGGGGCTAGGGTCAGTCTGTTACATCTGGAGTATTTCTCTTGTCTTATCCAGTGTCCTGTGTGAATTTAAATATGCTCTCTCTAATTCTCTCTTTCTCTCGGAGGACCTGAGCCCTAGGACCATGCCTCAGGACTACCTGGCATGATGACTCCTTGCTGTCCCCAGTCCACCTGGCCGTGCTGCTGCTCCAGTTTCAACTGTTCTGCCTGCGGCTATGGAACCCTGACCTGTTCACCGGACGTGCTTGTTGCACACTCGACAACTACTATGATTATTATTATTTGACCATGCTGGTCATTTATGAACATTTTAACATCTTGACCATGTTCTGTTCTAATATCCACCCGGCACAGCCAGAAGAGGACTGGCCACCCCTCATAGCCTGGTTCCTCTCTAGGTTTCTTCCTAGGTTTTTGGCCTTTCTAGGGAATTTTTCCTAGGGAGTTTTTCCTAGCCACCGTGCTTCTTTCACATGCATTGCTTGCTGTTTGGGGTTTTAGGCTGGGTTTCTGTACAGCACTTTGAGATATCAGCTGATGTACGAAGGGCTATATAAATACATTTGATTTGACATGATAGCCTGCTTGGAGTTTGACAAAAGGCACCTTAAGACTCTAAGACTATGAGAAACTAGATTCTCTGTCTTGATTAAACAAAGATTGAACTCTTTGGCCTGAATGCCAAGCATCACGTCTGGAGGAAACCTGGCACCATCCCTACGGTGAAGCATGGTGGTGGCAGCATCATGCTGTGAGGATGTTTTTCAGCAGCAGGGACTGGGAGACTAGTCAGGATCCAGGGAAATATTAACAGAGCAAAGTGCAGAGAGATCCTTGATGAAAGACCTGCTCCAGAGTGCTCAAGACCTCAGACTGGGGTGAAGGTTCACCGTCCAACAGGACAACGACCTTAAGCACACAGCAAAGACAACGCAGGAGTGGCTTCGGGATAAGTCTCTATATCCTTTAGTGGCCCAGCCAGAGCCCGGACTGGAACCTGATCTAACATCTCTGGAGAAACCTGAAAATAGCTGTGCAGTGACGTTCCCCATCCAACCTGACAGAGGGGTCTGAATACTTTCCGAATGCACTGTATACAGCAACACCTCCCCCATAGGCATTCCTGTCTTTTCTGTAGTTGTTATATTCCTGTATTGCTACTGCTGTATCAAAGGAATTATTTAAGTGAGTTTCAGAGATGAGCACTACAGCGCATTCCAAATTCAATAGGCAGGCTAGTAAACAAAAGTTTCCAAAGAAAAACTTTTCCAGAAAATGTCAAAACGTATAATGCCCGTCCAAGAGACTGTCGACCAATCGCATTTCACATTGTGATGATGTGACACACAGTTCCTAAGCTAATTGTCACAAAATCTCTTTTAAAAGCCCGGGGGAACACAAGTAAGCTTCATTCACCAGAAGTTATGCATGCTAGCCAACGTTAGTCAGGAGGCTCTTTAGTCTATCTAGGCTAGGTAGGGCTGGGCGATATGGACAAAATGTTCACTATTTTTTTTTATTCAAAAAGTTGGTGAAGCAGCAACTGTACTGGAATGAGAACAATATAGATGCTACTTCGAGAACACAAACTCTCATCTTTCACAGCAAAGAGCAGGGAGTCCAGGGGATCACTGGAGGAGCAATGGAGGAAGCATTGTGGGATTCTCTTGGTGTGAGTACAGTTGTGCAGACTGAGTGGACGATGGTGAAGAACAGTGACTCTGTACAGTTGTGCAGACTGAGTGGACGATGGTGAAGAACAGTGACTCTGTACAGTTGGTGAGACTGAGTGGACGATGGTGAAGAACAGTGACTCTGTACAGTTGTGCAGACTGAGTGGACGATGGTGAAGAACAGTGACTCTGTACAGTTGGTGAGACTGAGTGGACGATGGTGAAGAACAGTGACTCTGTACAGTTGGTGAGACTGAGTGGACGATGGTGAAGAACAGTGACTCTGTACAGTTGTTTAGACTGAGTGGATGATGGTGAAGAACAGTGACTCTGTACAGTTGTGCAGACTGAGTGGACGATGGTGAAGAACAGTGACTCTGTACAGTTGGTGAGACTGAGTGGACGATGGTGAAGAACAGTGGAGTGAAAGGGGCTAAAGTTGGTAATGAACAGCAGTTTATGGTTGGAGTGGGAATCATCAGCAAGGATGGTTTTTTGGGTGACCCGTTAGAGGTCTCAAAGATGGTGAAGGATGAATTGGGTAAAGTGGAATCGGTTCGAGTGACCAGGAGCGGTATGATGCTGATTTCGTGTGTCAACAGTGCAAAAGGAGAAGCTCTGTGACTCAACAAGATGTGGACGTACGATGTGGAAGGCTATGACTTTCAGAGTAGGGCACCGGTTAAAAGTGTCATCTCTGGTGTTGCGTTGGACATAGAGGCTGGGTGGTTTAGGGAAAACATTCCAGGTATACGCACGTCAATAAAATGAATGATAGCAGGAAGATTTTACTGTCCTTTGGTGAACTGATTCTCCCATCTTATGTAAAACCTGGGTATGTGAGATATGCGGTGAGACCCTATGTACAGAAGCCGCTGCGGTGTTACAATTGTAAAAGTTTGGACACGTGGCAAGTGTTTGTCCAAGGAATAAATATGTCGTAGTTGAAGAGTCAGATGAAGCATGTTGTTGTAATTGTGATGGAATCACGTTCCCAAAATCCTGGAGTGCCCTGTACGGATGAAGGATGTCACAGTAGCTAGGATCAGGCCCATCCAGCAGGTGTCCTATGTGCAGGCAGTGAAAATAGCTGAAGGAGTGAGTAGAGAGAAGGTAGTGGATGTCCCACAGTCTGCAGTGAAGCCATGCAGGAGAAGGATCCCAACACACTAATAGTGTAGAAGGTGGACTGAGTTGTGTTTATAGCGCAAGTGAGAAATTGCACTAGTCAAACTGTTTATTTTGTATTCTATAATTTTAATTAGAATGATTTGTTCTTTAAAAAAAAAATGTTTTGGGGGTATTTTTTACAACCCCGTACAGTAGGTGGCAGCAATACACCTGATGAGTGTAGTCTGACAATAAACCTCAGCGAAGAAGAAGTCATGGTAAGAACCAAAGTGTTGGTCAGTGTTTCCAGATGACCCTAATTAGATGTTACATTACATGTTTTCTTACTTCATGTAGCCGGCTAGCTAGCCAACATATTCAAACTTCTTATTCCTCTCTGATAAGATACCGCTGCACAAACATGCTTATCTATGCCTACACCAGCACTGGCACCAGGCAGTATTAGCCAGCTACGTTTGACTCTTAATACATTTAGCAAGCTAGCTAGCGATTAGCATTAGCAGCTAACATTATTTTAGCAACACCTTGCTAAGAAAATACAAATGTTTGCCTTCAATGTAATGGCATGAAAATAATTGCCAGAATATTATACAATGACTTATCAACAGCTCTAATAATTTGACCCCCACAGGAAATCTTCACTGGCAGTTACAGAAAGACCCATTTACCATCTAGCCATTGATTCTTGAAGAATATAACTTATAAATGCCTCAAATGATTCAACTGTATTACCCCATCAGAAAGAAAAACATGAGCTCGTATAAGGCCACTGTTTGTAAACCAATACTATATGGCTGAGGAGTAGGGTCGATCCAAGCGTTCTGACCTCACAAAGACAGTAAAGCAAAGACTAAGCGAACTGGCTACCGTTGGATAGCTTGCTAGACACAAATGAGAAAAACCTCACTCTTACCATTTTACTTGCCCTAGCAGAGCTGGTTAGGCTGTTTTCATGTTATCCAGAGCGTTGGTGACTAACTGTGCTGCTCGCAACAATTTAATTTGAGCTTTTTTTTTTACGTTTACTGACACCTGGACATATTCAACGGGTGTTGAGCGCTAGTAAATTCTTCAGTTATTCTAAGCTCCGGTACACTCAGACGAGAGTGCTCTGAAATCGGAGTAGAGAGCCAGAGCGAATTTAGGAACGCACCCGAATTAACAATGTCCACTGAGAAAGCACACGACCCCTTGGCTAAGAATGATGTGAATAATCAAGTCAATAAACGTTGGGTAGTTAGTTAGAATATAGTTAATATACTGGTAAGTTTGATGTATAAGTAGCCAACTAACGTTAGGTAGCTACAGTTGAAGTCGGAAGTTTACATACACTTTAGCCAAATACATTTAAACTCAGTTTTTCACAATTCCTGACATTTAATCCTAGTAAAAATTCCATGCCTTAGGTCAGTTAGGATCACCACTTTATTTTAAGAATGTGAAATGTCAGAATAATAGTAGAGAGAATGATTTATTTCAGCTTTTATTTCTTTCATCACATTCCCAGTGGGTCAGAAGTTTACATACACTCAATTAGTATTTGGTAACATTGCCTTTAAATTGTTTAACTTGGGTCAAACATTTCTGGTAGCCTTCCACAAGCTTCCCACAATAAGTTGGGTGAATTTTGGCCCATTCCTCCTGACAGAGCTGGTGTAACGGAGACAGTTTTGCAGGCCTCCTTGCTCACACACGCTTTTCAGTTCTGCCCACACATTTTCTATGGGATTGAGGTCAGGGCTTTGTGATGGCCACTCCAAGACTTTGACTTTGTTGTCCTTAAGCCATTTTGCCACAACTTTGGAAGTATGCTTGGGATCATTGTCCATTTGGAAGACCCATTTGCGACCAAGCTTTAACCTCCTGACTGATGTCTTGAGATGTTGCTTCAATATATATTTGTGAAGTGCACCAGTCCCTCCTGCAGCAAAGCACCCCCACAACATGATGCTGCCACCCCCGCGCTTCACGGTTGGGATGGTGTTCTTCGGTTTGCAAGCCTCCCCCTTTTCCTCGAAACATAACAATGGTCATTATGGCCAAACAGTTCTATTTTTGTTTCATCAGACCAGATGACATCTCTCCAAAAAGTACAATCTTTGTCCCCACGTGCAGTTGCAAACCATAGTCTGACTTTTTTATGGCGGTTTTGGAGCAGTGTCTTCTTCCTTGCTGAGCGGCCTTTCAGGTTATGTTGATATTGGGGGGTCATTTTACTGTGAACATAGATACTTTTGTACCCGTTTCCTCCAGCATCTTCACAAGGTCCTTTGCTGTTGTTCTGGGATTGATTTGCACTTTTCGCACCAAAGTACATTCATCTCATCTCTTCCTGAGCGGTATGACGGCTGCGTGGTCCCATGGTGTTCATACTTGCGTACTATTGTTTGTACAGATGAACATGAACCAGACTTGTGAAGGTCCACCATTTTTTTCCTGAGGTCTTGGCTGATTTCTTTAGATTTTCCCATGATGTCAAACAAAGAGGCACTGAGTTTCAAGGTAGGCCTTGAAATACATCCACAGGTACACCTCAAATTGACTAAAATGATGTCAATAAGCCTATCAGAAGCTTCTAAAGCCATGACATTATTTTCTGGAATTTTCCAAGCTGTTTAAAGGCACAGTCAACTTAGTGTATGTAAACTTCTGACCCACTGGAATTGTGATACAGTGAATTATAAGTGAAATAATCTGTAAACAATTGTTGGAAAAACTACTTGTGTCATGCACAAAGTAGATGTCCTAACCGACTTGTCAAAACTATAGTTTGTTAACAAACAATTTGTGGAGTGATTGAAAAACAAGTTTTTATGACTCCAACCTAAGTGTATGTAAACTTCTGACTTCAACTGTAGCTGACATACTGGTACATACTGCTGTAAAGATATGCTATGCGGTTTGTAAGGATAACGTAGCCAACATATCGTTACATTGCTCAACATTCTCTTAACATTTGTCATAATTAGTTAAAGCAGTTCATTTGAATCCACTCTTGTCGGACTTCGGCTGCATATTTTCCACAATTTTTTCAAACCTGAAAATAGTTGAAGCCCCGCCCATTTCCTGAAGAATTGCATTATGGGCCCTAAAAGCACAGAAAGAGTGTCCTCTGCATATATACTTCGTATTTTGGCGACTGTAGTATGACATCCGGTAACTTTTGGCATACTAACTATATCCATACTATGACAAATAAGCATAATATATAGTATGGTTAGTATGAGTAGTCGAACACAGCTCAAGTCTCTGGGCAGCCATTTTGTTTCTGTTTTAAAACTAGGTTGCCCCTTTAAAAAAGCCACACAATCAACCAACCAATCTGCAGTCCAAACAATAACAAAGCTGTAATTCCACCACTGTTTTGGTAATAAGATGATGGATGGGGCTGGAGAAATGTAACTACTCTCAAATTCATAGACAGACCTATGGATGCAAGGACTGACCATCCATGATATCAACATTATAGTTTTAACCATGTTGAGGCTATACAGTGTTGATTACATTGTTTCTAAACATTGGAGTAAAAAAAGCTTATTTGGGGATCTGATGGGGTACAACAGTTGAACTAAGCTCATGAGACATGTGTTATATTCTTCAAGAACCAATGGCTATAATTAAATAATTTGAAAGAAAAAAAAATTGATGTAGCCATTACAGATTTCCCCTTTAACACCTCAGTTTAACAAGTGTAGAGTTTGTGCCTCTGTTTTTAAAACAGTACTTACGAGTGTTAATCAGGGCCCGTTCATCGTTAGAACCATTGGACGCCTTATGATGCCCTTGGGAAACCGGGCCCAGATATCCAGTTTCTTCCTCTTCTTCCTTCTTCGATGTGACAGTCATCTCCTCTTTCACTCCAAAAACTGCATCCTCCTCCTCCTTCACTCTGAACGTGTCTTCCTCTTCTTTTACTGTAACATCCTCCTCCTCTTTCACTCTGAACGCGTCTTCCTCTTCTTTAACTGAAACGTCTTTCTCTTCTTCTTTCACGGTAACAGCCTCACCCTCTACTTGTTTTTGTATTGTAACAGCCTCCTCTTCCTCCTCCTCTTTGACGAGAGCTTCTTTCTCCGTCCAGCAGGCCTCGTCTTCTTTAACAGGAGGAGAGTAGCTTTGTGAGCGCATGGTCGGAGATGTTAGCTAGCTAGGCTAATGCTAACTTAACCAGCCCGCTAGCTGACTAATAACAACAACACCGTAAATATGAAACTAAATCTGATAACTAACTAGACGACAGAAGTGGGTTTAAAACACTGTGGCTAATATACACGAAAACGCCTAAAGAGCTTTATTGGTTCGGCTATTTTGTCTAGCAAGCTACAGAGTTGGCTGAATAACTGTTGCTGCTGTTTAAAGAAGCGTTCCGTCCACTACATTATACGTCACACCAACAGCATTACCTTAAATTCCCAGACCGCCATCTGCTGACTGGAGTGGGTAACACAGTAGAGTAAAATGTTAATTTTATTGTCAGACAAAAAGTTAAAGTGTAGGAAGCATGAGTTTTTACTCACCAGTGTAACAACACAGTGTGGTTAAAGACTTACTAAGCTAGTTGTAGTCACGATATGGTTACCTATAAGTACAAACAGCTATGTTTTTGCATTATTACAAATGTATTAACTTATTTCGGGAAATCTTCTAAACTACCCACAATGCACTATTTCCCAACGTCATATGTATTATCAACTCTATGCTACCGCGTTTGTATGCCAGTGTAAAGGTGAAATGAAGTTACATTTAAAAAATGTATTTAACCAGGCAAGCCAGCTAAGAACAAATTTGTATTTACAATGACCGACCTACCCCTGCCAAACCCTAACCCAGACGATGCTGGGCCACTGTGCGTTGCCCTATGGGACTCCCTATCACGGCCTGTTATGATACAGCCTAGTTTTGAACCAGGGTCTGTAGTGACGCCTCTAGCACTGAGATGCAGTACCTTAGACTGCTGCTCGTGTCTTTACATTACAGTCAGTGATAAAGGATGTGATTCTGGGTAATCCAAAGCAGATTTATGGAGAATTTGGAAATTGAGTGGTCCTGGGATAGAAATGTATGAAGTTGACATTAGATCATAAACCATCCACCTTTTAAATCATACATTAGCAATTTATGTTTTAGTAACTTCTGTTGTTGGTTTGGCGTCAAATAAGCCTCTCTTTATATGTTATTTGCCGAATCTCAGTTTTCCATGTGGGTTTTATGCTAAAGTTCCCTCTTTCAAGTTGGTGGCAAACTGGAAAATGCATCTTCTTTAGGAGTGCTATTTATATCCTGTCACTACTGATCATTCATCCACACTGCATCTTCTTTAGGAGTGCTATTTATATCCTGATCATTCATCCACACTGCATCTTCTTTAGGAGTGCTATTTATATCCTGATCATTCATCCACACTGCATCTTCTTTAGGAGTGCTATTTATATCCTGATCATTCATCCACACTGCATCTTCTTTAGGAGTGCTATTTATATCCTGATCATTCATCCACACTGCATCTTCTATAGGAGTGCTATTTATATCCTGATCATTCATCCACACTGCATCTTCTTTAGGAGTGCTATTTATATCCTGATCATTCATCCACACTGCATCTTCTTTAGGAGTGCTATTTATATCCTGTCGACTACTGATCGTTCATCCACACTGCATCTTCTTTAGGAGTGCTATTTATATCCTGATCATTCATCCACACTGCATCTTCTTTAGGAGAGCTATTTATATCCTGATCATTCATCCACACTGCATCTTCTTTAGGAGTGCTATTTATATCCTGTCGACTACTGATCATTCATCCTCACTGCATCTTCTTTAGGAGTGCTATTTATATTCTGATCATTCATCCACACTGTGTGTCTCATCAATGCAGGTAATTTATGACATGTATAAAGTATGTGTTTTATAAACTCATGAACACCAGCCAGTTTATCAGCCCGGTTCTGATAGTTTAGGTGGATTATACTTCTTCACCACCAGAGGGGGACATTGAGTAATATTTCAGGTTAATTTGATATATTTTGATACTAAAATGGATGACAGTTTATTCTGATGTTGTGAATATGAGATTACACATGGAAACTATGTATTTATTTTATTATAGTAAATTAGGAATTATTAGGAATTGTTAAATCCACTATACGATCACAATAACTTTGACAGACATCTTGATTGTTTTTTGTTAGTATATTATAGGGCAGATTTATGGAGAATTGCTGTAGGAGTGCTATTTATATCCCGTCACTACTGATCATTCATCCATACTGTGTGTGTCCCATCATTTCAGCTTTGGAAATAAATGAACTATCCATCCATTGCTCCTTCCTGTGTTGACTCACTGAGTTGAGGGACCAGGAAGGTCACACTAGGTCGATATCTAGCTCAAGCTTGCAAACGTTAACCACACCTTTCCATGTACTGTGTATTTGATCAAACAACCACCTGATTGTTTTGGTATTGGGCTTGTTCGACATTGCAGGCGACTGCAGACTGACTGATCTACAAATCACTATACATCATAAATAACTACTCATTATTATTTATAAATCAGTCAGCCAGTCACCATTTACCCACAATGCAGCATGGATTTCATGCTCTCGAACACGGCCAGTGGTTTAGTAGATGACATAAAGGCTACGGTGTGGGACGTCATCTATAATAATGACATAAAGGCTATGCTGCTACGGTGTCGGACGTCATCTATAATAATGACATAAAGGCTATGCAGCTACAGTGTGGGATGTCATCTATAATAATGACATAAAGGCTATGCTGCTACGGTGTGGGACGTCATCTATAATAATGACATAAAGACTATGCTGCTACGGTGTGGGATGTCATCTATAATAATGACATAAAGGCTATGCTGCTACGGTGTGGGATGTCATCTATAATAATGACATAAAGGCTATGCTGCTACGGTGTGGGATACCATCTATAATAATGACATAAAGGCTATGCTGCTACGGTGTGGGATGTCATCTATAATAATGACATAAAGGCTATGCTGCTACGGTGTGGGATGTCATCTATAATAATGACATAAAGGCTATGCTGCTACGGTGTGGGACATCATCTATAATAATGACATAAAGGCTATGCTGCTACGGTGTGGGAGGTCATCTATAATAATGACATAAAGGCTATGCTGCTACGGTGTGGGACGTCATCTATAATAATGACATAAAGGCTATGCTGCTACGGTGTGGGACGTCATCTATAATAATGACATAAAGGCTGTGCTGCTACGGTGTGGGATGTCATCTATAATAATGACATAAAGGCTATGCTGCTACGGTGTGGGATGTCATCTATAATAATGACATAAAGGCTATGCTGCTACGGTGTGGGATGTCATCTATAATAATGACATAAAGGCTATGCTGCTACGGTGTGGGATGTCATCTATAATAATGACATAAAGGCTATGCTGCTACGGTGTGGGATGTCATCTATAATAATGACATAAAGGCTATGCTGCTACGGTGTGGGACGTCATCTATAATAATGACATAAAGGCTATGTTGCTACGTATAAAAATGTGTCTGTTCTAAATTCTGTGATTTTCCCTGCCATCATTCTGTATGTCTCTGCTCTTCTGATCTGCAGTCATGTTTTAGTTGGGTTTTGTTATTTAGGTTCTAACTGGTCTCCATTAGTTGGGCTCCAGCTCGCTGACCATAGTGTCATGAACCGGCTCGAAGACCGTAACAAAAAGTGAGACAACATGGAGAGCCGTGCTGATTGGCTGCGCTGGTTAGGCTAATAGCTAGTTGGCTAAATAGCTAACGTTAGCTGGCTGGCTAAGATAACGGCATATAGCTAACATTCTTTGATTAGATGGCGTTATGTATTTCCAAAACGTTGGTTTACTTTAATCACTCAAGTCATGAGTGCAAACGATTGGTTTAATTTGAAGTTATAAATTTCAAGTTATTTCTGTTGTTGTTTACATCACAGGGAATAGGCTGGTCCTCCACACTACATCACACCTGACTTTATCATTCTTCTGAATTCTTATTGGTTTTATGTAATAACTCCAAAAATAGAACAGTGAGGTGTAACTTTGCATTGGGACTTAAAACAATTTTTGGGAAAAATATTTTATTTGATCTTTTATAAACTTTACCATAACCTAACCATTTTATTTCTCTCCGTCACCCACTTTACATGTGTAGATAATAAAGCATTTTACCTTTCCACTGCGTTAACAATGGAGGATTGGTTGATTTCCAGTTTAAGTATTTAAGATGATTAACGAGAAAAGTATTGTCCAACCATCGGGTGCGCTTGTTTCATGCGCATCAAAGGTGAGGGTGAATTTCAGATGTTCACTGCTTGTATTGATGAAGGAGTGGAATCGATGAAGTTCCTCTGCTGTCCCCTGGAATAGACGGAACACGTCATCAATGAAGACTTTTTCAGAGCCTGATGAGCTGCTAGAATGGATTGTTAGGGCTGACAATCACATTCTTCTCTAACAACCCCACATGCAGATTGGCATAATTTAGGGTGACCAAATTTTAGTTTTCCAAAAAGAGGACATGTCCGGGAAAAAGAGGACGTATGGTCACCCTATTGTAAATGCAATATATTTGGAAAAAATCCCATTATTTTCCAGTGTTTCTTTGATGTATTGCGCGATCGTATCAGCTGTCTCATTTGGAGTGTTTTTAACTTCGACTAATTTACTTTGCACGCCACCATTCTTCCAATCAAAATACTGAATAAGCAGAGGGAATATTTTCACAGCACCGTGATTGCTCCCATCAGTAGAAACACCACAGTAAGGTATGTCTTCTAGTGCTTTCTGAGCTATGTCGACAGAATGTGGTGCTGTCACAGCGTTAACAATTGTTTCGGTCTTAGTACGAGCGCTTGAAAGCGGTCAAAGCAATGCAAAACCCCCAAAACGCACACAATGAATGGCGACTGTAGGAAGCAAAAGCCGAATCCCGGACATTTTGGGCGATTTAGAAATCCCGGCCGGACGCATTTTTTTAGGTCCAAAAAGAGGACATGTCCGGGAAAAAGAGGACGTATGGTCACCCTACATAATTAGATGCTATTTTTAAACTACAATGACCATAATGCACTGCGTGCCTACTTGTCTTGTCTGTGTTTATTTTACACCTGCTATGTAAAAGAGACAGAAGAATGCACGATGGTCAATGCTTTCTGGGATCCTTGGGACATCCCTACCCTAAACCCTAACCTTAACCCCTACCTTAACCATTTTAAATGTCAACTTCAATGGGCTATGGACGTCCCAAGGATGTATCTCTACCTGAAAATACATGATCTAAGTGATTGATAGTTGGTATTCAGCAGTCATAAAGCCTTATTTACTTTAATGAACTACTAAAATAGTGATTTTGTCAGACAGCATAGACAGCAGCTCTACACTTTATTGACTGACTGATCCATTCATCCTTCCATCCCTCCTCAGCCTTCCTCTCCTCTGAAGACCCAGTGAGGGTGGAGCTCAGTCAGAGAGCTGTTGAGGGACTGGTTAGGAAGAACACTTCTACATCCAGAGAGGTGAGAGGTCACACATGGTTTAGATGGTAAATATTTATGTCCCCTTAGCGATTCATCACGTCAGCAAAAGGGAATATGTTCCATCATCTATGTTTATTTACATTAGTGCAAATTGTCCACTGATATCGGTGTAATTTCTCACCCCTTTAAGCTGTATGAAAGTGAATTTCCCCTTAGGCATACATACATGTTCTTTGTTATTACCCGAGCCACCTGAGCCACTGCCTGTTCACCCCGCTATCATTCAGAAGGCGAGATCAGTACAGGTGCATCAAAGCTGGGACCGAAAGACTGAAAAACAGCTTCTATCTCAAGGCCATCAGACTGTTAAATAGCACAGAGAGGCTGCAGCCTACATATAGACTTGACATCATTGGCCACTTTAATAAATGGAACACTAGTCACTTTAATAATGTTTACATATCTTGCATTTCTCATCTCATATGTATAAACTGTATCTCAGTCTATGCTGCTCTGACATTGTTTATTCATATATTCCTTATTCCATTACGAACCAGCTCTGAGTTCGCAACAAAAGGGAGACAATGTGGAGACAAGGAGTATCAAAAATATATATTTATTAGATAACACAACCAAAATCAACAAGGTGTCTGCATGGAGAGAGTCTCCCTTCATGACTGTGGAAGAGGTCTATTTATCCTGGGACACACCCGGGCCCAGGTGCTTCCCATTTAGCTCCGCCCACCGGCATCCTAATAAGGAACCAAGAGCAGAGAGAATACGGCAGACAGAGGGAGGGGCGTTAAATATATTACTCTATTGTTATCATATAGAAACATCACTTGTTAGATATTACTGCACTGTGGGAACTAGAAGGACAAGCATTTCACTACACCTGCAATAACATCTGCTGAACACCTGTATGTGACCAACAACATTTGATTATGAAGGTAATTTGTGTCAAATTTACTTTTCCCCTCATTCACCCCACCTCTTTACATTGCTGATGCATAATCAGTGGCCTGACTGCATCCAGACTATGTCAAAGGCCCATCCTGGTAGATCTGAACCTAATGCAGCTTGGAGTGATCAGATGACAGAAGTCACATTTAGGTGCCAGGTGTAACTGAGGCTGTAGATGCTCCATATCCATTACTTTGAGTGTTGTATATAATATGACTAAATGTGTTTCTGTGTTGCAGGGACAGTCAGAAATGGAACCGCAAGGCCACAGAACATGACATAAGCAGAGCTGTGGGAGACCACCTCAAGCCCCTGGTAGAGCCGGGGGTGGTGTTTACCACTCCACCACGCCTTCAGCAGGCTGGAAAAGTGGGATTGATACAGTTTTTCATACTAAGGTGGACCAAGAGTTTGTTGATTGGTCAGTCATTGGGTTAATTTGTTTTACAATATGTTCAAATCAAAACAAGCTTTATTTATACAGCACATGTCAGACATGGATGCAACACAATGGCTTCACAGGAAAAAACTATGAAAATAATCAGAAATATTTAGTACACAAATATGAGGATAAAAAACAATAATAACAACTGAAAGACTAATGAGCATTGTAAGGAAATGCCCTTGATTAAAATATCAACAATATGATGCAATATCCAACCCAAAATATAACTTGTTTTTTAGGAGGGGCTCTGAAAGACACTATGGGGGTGTCCACTGGAAGTTGACTAGTAACAACAACTGGGACCTAAAAGACACCCACCATGAGACCCACTAAATCTGCCCAAGAAGAGGAAAACAAAAGAAAATCCCCCACCAAACTTAAAGACAGGAAGTAAACCAAAAAGGTGGAGCAACTAAAGGTGTTGACTCTCCACATGTATCAAGACAACTGGAGCACTGGGCCAGACACTCTTAAATAGAACCTGGACCAGCTCAGGTGAAACACCTTCCCACTAACGAGATGGACAAGCCAGCACAGGTGTAACACATACTGACTAACGAGGTGACACCAATCAGTGCGTCCTACGTGCTAACGAGCTAGACGGGCTAACGAGCTAGACGTGCTAACGAGCTAGACGTGCTAACGAGCTAGACGAGCTGACGGAGCTAGACGTGCTAACGAGCTAGACGGGCTAACGAGCTAGACGAGCTGACGGAGCTAGACGGGCTAACGAGCTAGACGTGCTAACGAGCTAGACGTGCTAACGAGGTAGACGTGCTAAAGTCCAACCTCAAAACATAAATGGAAAAACCAAAGCCTGTAACACCTTAAGACAACAAATATATCCTATATTTATGTTGGACAAGTTTGCTCACCACCAACAGAAAACAACTTCCATTTCATATTAAAATCAACTAAAATGCTTCACCTCCTGTCAACAATTAAAAACAAGAAAAACACACTTATTTCTAAATAATAATATACAATTGAAATATTTTTTTCTCCTTTTTCTCTTCTTTCTATAGAATCCTAAAACTCACTAGCTTCTAGAACTCTCGTCTTCCTAAAACTCACTAGCTTCTAGAACTCTCGTCTTCCTAAAACTCACTAGCTTCTAGAACTCTCCTCTTCCTAAATCCCACTAGCTTCTAGAACTCTCCTCTTCCTAAAACTCACTAGCTTCTAGAACTCTCGTCTTCCTAAAACTCACTAGCTTCTAGAACTCTGGTCCACTTGGAACGAGCCCAAACAAAACATCTGCAAAACGGAAAAAGTCAAAATGAATTGTGATCAAATGTACACCCTTTTGTTAATATGTATTGGCAATAATTAACTTAAAGGTCAGGCATGGAATAATAAAACGTATATTTTGTCAGGCTGAATGTTTGAAATATGAGGTGATTTGAGACATGATTCTTCAGTAGTGGAATAAAGACAATTAACGCTTGAATGTTGTGAAGAAATACTGGAGTGATGTAGGATTGTTAATAAAATTGATTACAGACCAAATGATTATACTGCGTCCATGTGTATTTATTTCTTTATTTTAACCTTCATTTAACAGTAACCGAAAGGTTGCTGGATTGAATCGCGAGCTGACAAGGTAAATCTGTCGTTCTGCACCTGAACATGGCAGTTAACCCTCTGTTCCCCGGTAGGCAATAATTGTCAATAAGTCAGTTATGAACAAATTCTGATTTTCAATGACGGCCCAACGCTCTAACCACTAGGCTACCTGCAACTAAGTTGAAATTAAGTTGTTTTCAAGTCACTGAAAAAACTTGGCATAGTCTTCTTTTCAACGTCTTTTCAATTACATTTTTCTAGGTGGGATAGCCCGATGTCAAAACACAGTTTTAACGTGTCCAAATCAATAACCAATAAGCAGAAACAGTTTGGGATGAATTGAAAACCTAAACATAACATGTGCTATATACACAAACATCTGCCACAATAATCATATTACTTGTAATTTTTAAAACAAGCACCTTATAAACTGCACCAGAAACGCTGTTGTTTTGACAAGTAGCAATAAATCACTGATATCGATTAGGGGGGAAATCAGGTTGTACGTGCTGTTGAAACTAACACAACTAAAAAACACATGGAAATGGGAGATATATTTTACCTCACTGGTTAGAGGACAACCTGCAGAAGACAGTAGGCTACATTTTGGAGTGATACATTTAAATGTAGGGGTCGCTAAACAAAGGAACTTATTTGTCATCACTCATCGATATCATGTTGAAATCAATTATGCAAGAGGAGGGACATGAGGTTGCACATCCTGTTAAAACGAACAGCTGAAAAACCACATGGAATCTGGGAGTAATGTGTACATCCCTGGTCAGAGGACAACTTGTAGAAAGCTGCTAGCTACATTTTGAAGTGTTGCATTTTGATTCAAGTGGGTCACCAACGTGGTAAGTGTAACACAACTCTTTTTTTGTTAGTCATTTTTTGTTAAATCACATAAATAGTAACTCTTCCATTTCAGAGCCTGGATTTTCCCCCTGAGGCTAATATCCATATCATGTTGAAATCAATAGAACAGGGGACAAACGTTTAGGATTCTACATTGTGACATCATTAAAATACTCCTACTACAATGTTAAAACTTTCTACATTGTGACATTAATTCATAGATATCATGAAACAACTTCTTCATGTATGTATTTTCTGATATTTGATCAGAGATTTTTTTTATCAGATTATCTCTGGTCACAGGTATGAGGTTTCTCTCCTGTGTGTGTTCTCTGGTGTTTAGTCAGACCACCAGACTCAGTAAAACTCTTCCCACACTGACCACAGCTATAGAGTTTCTCTCCTGTGTGTGTTCTCTGGTGTACTGTCAGCTGGCTAGATTTAACAAAACTCTTCCCACATTGACCACAGCTATACGGTTTCTCTCCTGTGTGCGTTCTCTGATGTAAAGTCAGATGGTCAGATCTAGTAAAACTCTTCCCACATTCATCACAGCTATAAGATTTCTCTCCTGTGTGCGTTCTCTGGTGCACTGTCAGATGGCCAGATTGACTAAAACTCTTCCCACATTGACCACAGCTATAAGATTTCTCTCCTGTGTGTATTCTCTGGTGTAGAGTAAGATAGGTAGATGCCGCAAAACCCTTCCCACATTGACCACAGCTATACGATTTCTCTCCTGTGTGCGTTCTCTGGTGTAAAGTCAGATCTAGTAAAACTCTTCCCACATTGATCACAGCTATAAGGTTTCTCTCCTGTGTGCGTTCTCTGGTGTAAAGTCAGCTGGCCAGATGTAGTAAAACTCTTCCCACATTGATTACAGCTATAAGATTTCTCTCCTGTGTGTATTCTCTGGTGCACTGTCAGATGGCCAGATTGACTAAAACTCTTCCCACAATGACCACAGCTATAAGGTTTCTCTCCTGTGTGTATTCTCTGGTGTGAAATCAGGTGGCTTAGCTGAGTAAAACTCTTCCCACATTGATCACAGCTATAAGATTTCTCTCCTGTGTGTGTTCTTTGGTGCATCTTCAGATGGCTAGATTTATCAAAACTCTTCCCACATTGAGTACAGCAATAAGGTTTCTCTACTGTGTGGCTTCTCTGATGAATTTTAATGCCTGCTGATGAGGTGAATCTCTTCCCACAGTCAGAGCGGTGAATTATCTTCCCTGTGGGTCTCTGCTGGTGTTTCTTGAGGAGTTCTGATATGGAGAGACTCTTCTCTGCCTCGTCAGCATCATGAGGTTGTTGAGGCTCCCCAGCGGATCCACGATAGTCCCGTCTCTCTCCTGTGTGAACAACAAAGACAGACAGATGGTTAAAGGCCCACAACAGCAGTAATCCACTGTAAAAGGTGATGCCAACAGCGGAGCCATGATGTTATACAACAATTGACGTCTGTAATGAATGTAATGATTATTTGACATTTGTCTTAAAATGAGCAACAATAGCCATATTTTGTCTTGTTTTTACATTAGTAGTAACATCTAAGATTGTAGCCCCTTTCTATGTTTGATGGTGAGAAAAGATTTTTGCTCAGGGGAGAAACCTCCATTTCCAGGTTGCTTATGAGTTCATTTCAAACTACTTTGGATTATAATTGTAAGGCTTGTTTGAATGTCCTGCTTAATATAATGTTTGTGTCATCATCGCAAATCAACCTCTTTGTACTTAAAAAACACTTCAACTCTTTGGCTTTTTCATCAATGAGACAATGAGGGTTTGTACACTGTTTGCCAAAATGGCCCATAACTTCACCTAACAATAACATAGACCTACTGTAGGACCCATAACTTCACTTAACAACAAATATAGGAAAATAGCTGTGTGTTGAACAATAGCCTATCCATCAAGGAACATTTCTCTACACATTATGAGCTAAGTATCTCTGTGTCCAAACAGACTAACGAGACCCTACAGTAAATCAAGCAGACAATAACACATTATAAACATCCATTTGTTAGGGATGTTGGATCCAACATGGAGCACGGCATAACTGTCTTTACCAGAGTAATGAATGAAGAAGCACTTTGGTTGTTGTTGCATGTCGTGATGTTTGTCATATGACTGTCATTCAGAAAATGATTTTCTGGATCAGCTGATGATAGTTGAACATGTGACTGTAACTAAACAGCTACAGTATTAAGAATTATGTCTAATTATTGAAGAACCACATTAATGACAGTAACCATTTGGGTGTTGTCAATAAAGTTAAGGTGACTCTAGGTCAGAACCATTGGATTTAGCAAACTCTAAAATAATTTAGGATTTCTGTGCCCATGAAAACTGTTTTCCCAGCGTAACATAAGGAGACACTAAATGTTACGTAGGTAGAGAGCATTTCAGAGATCTGAATACAAAAAACTGTCATAACAGGACAATAACCTAAACCACAAGGCCAAATCTACACTGGAGGAGCTTACCAAGATGACATTGAATGTTCCTGAGTGGCCTAGTTACAGTTTGGACTTAAATCATCTTGAAAGTCTATAGCAAGACTTGAAAACGGCTTTCTAGCAATGATCAACAACCAACTTGACAGAACAGGAAGGATTTTAAAAAGAATAATGAATATTCACATGAAGATCAGTCTCCTATTGGATGACATCACGACTTCCCATCAAGCCAACTCCTTGGAGGCTTTACTATGACATCACTCACTCCTTCTAGTTTGCAGTTGTTAAAAAAACACTATTTTGCTCAAAACATTTATTTGTTTCCCTTTAGTGTGTTTATAATTTACTGTATTTATATATCACTTTTCAACAGGAAAAGTAAAAAAATCCCTGGAGGACGTCATGAACAATTCATACCGTACAAAAACATATTTGAGTGTAGAATGCCCTTTTAAAAATCACACATTAGTTCAACAACTGCAGAGTTTGTGTCCCTGTTATATAAGATATTACTCACTGTATTTACTGGTGTTAATCAGATCAATGTCCCTGTTTTATTAGATAGTACTCACTGTATTTACTGGTGTTAATCAGATCAATGTCCCTGTTTTATTAGATAGTACTCACTGTATTTACTGGTGTTAATCAGATCAATGTCCCTGTTTTATAAGATATTACTCACTGTATTTACTGGTGTTAATCAGATCAATGTCCCTGTTTTATTAGATAGTACTCACTGTATTTACTGGTGTTAATCAGATCAATGTCCCTGTTTTATTAGATAGTACTCACTGTATTTACTGGTGTTAATCAGATCAATGTCCCTGTTTTATAAGATAGTACTCACTGTATTTACTGGTGTTAATCAGATCAATGTCCCTGTTTTATAAGATATTACTCACTGTATTTACTGGTGTTAATCAGATCAATGTCCCTGTTTTATTAGATAGTACTCACTGTATTTACTGGTGTTAATCAGATCAATGTCCCTGTTTTAAACTGTTGGGGATAGGGGGCAGTATGTACACGGCCGGATAAAAAAACGTACCCAATTTAATCTGGTTACTACTCCTGCCCAGTAACTAGAATATGCATATAATTATTGGCTTTGGATAGAAAACACCCTAAAGTTTCTAAAACTGTTTGAATGGTGTCTGTGAGTATAACAGAACTCATATGGCAGGCAAAAACCTGAGAAGATTCTTACCAGGAAGTGGCCTGTCTGACAAGTTGTTGTCCATCTTGCCTCTGTTTATTGAAGACTGAGGATCTCTGCTGTAACGTGACACTTCCTATGGCTCCCATAGGCTCTCAGAACCCGGGAAAAAGCTGAATGACGTAATTCAAGGCCCAGGCTGAAACACATTATCGAATTGGGCAAGTGCTCTATCAGAGGGCCATTAGACGAGGCTCGTGCATGAGGGGATAGCATGCTTTTACTTTCTCTCTCGTTGAATGTAAACAGACTTTGCCGGTCGGAATATTATCGCTTTTTTATGAGAAAAGTGGCATAAAAATTGATTTTAAACAGCGGTTGACATGCTTCGAAGTACGGTAATGGAATATTTCGAATTTTTTTGTCACGAAATGCGCCATGCTCGTGACCCTTATTTACACTTCAGATAGTGTCTTGAACGCACGAACAAAACACTGCTGTTTGAACATAACTATGGATTATTTGGGACCAAACCAACATTTGTTATTGAAGTAGAAGTCCTGGGAGTGCATTCTGACGAAGAACACCCAAGGTAATCAAACTTTTCGAATAGTAAATCGGAGTTTGGTGAATGCTAAACTTGCTGGGTGTCTAAATAGCTAGCCCTGTGATGCCGGGCTATCTACTTAGAATATTGTAAAATGTGCTTTCACCGAAAAGCTATTTTAAAATCGAGTGCATAGAGGAGTTCTCTATCTATAATTCTTAAAATAATTGTTATGTTTTTTGTGACCGTTTATCGTGAGTAATTTAGTAAATTCACCGGAAGTGTTCGGTGGGAATGCTAGTCACATGCTAGTCACCTGCTAATGTAAAAAGCTGGTTTTTGATATAAATATGAACTTGATTGAACAGACATGCATGTATTGTATAACATAATGTCCTAAGATTGTCATCTGATGAAGATCATCAAAGGTTAGTGCTGCATTTAGCTGTGGTTTGGGTTTATGTGACATTATATGCTAGCTTGAAAAATGGGTGTCTGATTATTTCTGGCTGGGTACTCTGCTGACATAATCTAATGTTTTGCTTTCGTTGTAAAGCCTTTTTGAAATCGGACAGTGTGGTTAGATTAACGAGAGTCTTGTCTTTAAAATGGTGTAAAATAGTCATATGTTTGAGAAATTGAAGTAATAGCATTTCTAAGGTATTTGAAAAACGCGCCACGGGATTCAACTGGCTGTTGAGTAGTGTTTACACCAGTAAATAATGTTGTAGTTGGGAACGGAAATTTCAGAATTTTTGGTGGCCTTCCAAAGCCAGGATTCAGACATGGCTAGGACATCAGGGTTGGCGGAGTGTGCTAAAGCAGTGAATAAAATAAACTTAGGGAGGAGGCTTCTGATGTTAACATGCATGAAACCAAGGCTTTTACGGTTACAGAAGTTAACAAATGAGAGCGCCTGGAGACACACAGGGCCTGGGTTAACCTCTACATCACCCAAGGAACAGAGGAGTAGGATAAGGGTACGGCTAAAGGCTATCAGAACTGGTCGAATAGTGCGTTGGGAACAGAGAATAAAAGGAGCAGAATTCTGGGTGTGGTAGGATAGATTCAAGGCATAATGTACAGACAGGGGTATGGTAGGGTGCGGGTACAGTGGAGGTAAACCTAGGCATTGAGTGATGATAAGAGAGGTTGGATCTCTGGAGGCACCAGTTATGCTAGGTGAGGTCACCGCATGTGTGGGAGGTGGGACAAAAGAGTTCTCTGAGGCATGTTGAGTGGGACTAGGGGCTCCGCAGTAAAATAAAACAATGATAACTACCCTAAACAATAGTATACAAGGTATATTGACATTAGAGAGAGACATAAAGCAAGGCATAAAGCAATCACAGGTGTTGATAGGGAGAGCTAGCTAAGACAACAACGGGTAAGACAACAACAACAGGTAAAGTGGCGATGAATGGGCAGAGAGGGTCAGTTAACTACACACAGGGCCTGAGTTCGAGGCTTGGGCCAACAGATAAACAAAATGGAGTACCGTGATTAATGAACAGTCCAGCAGGCATCAGCTATGTAGCCAAGTGATCATAGGGTCCAGTGAACAGCAATATATGAAACAGGGAAGCCGTTAGGTAGTCATTACTACGCTAGCCGGGAATACCTTGGATAGGATAAAGTAATCCTTCTAACCCCCCCCCCCCCCCCCTAAAAGATTTAGATGCACTATTGTAAAGTGGTTGTTCCACTGGATATTATAAGGTGAATGCACCAATTTGTAAGTCGCTCTGGATAAGAGCGTCTGCTAAATGACTTAAATGTAAATGTAAAAATGTGCCTGGCTCGAGGCTAACTGGTGCTAGCTTCGGGACAAGGGCGTTAGCCACTATAGCCACTCCGGTGCAAAGGTCCAGAGCTTACGGCAAGAATCCGGTGATGTAGTGGCTTCTAGTCGTCTTGGTGAAGAGTCTGGAAGGCATCAGCTGTGTAGCCGAGTGATCATAGGGTCCACTGAGCAGGCCGGGAGATGGGCCTGGCTCAAGGCTAGCTTCGAGGCTGGGCCACTCGGTAGCAGCTAGCTAGCTGTGATTATCCGGTGTAATGGTCCAGAGCTTACGGCAGGAATACGGTGATGTAGTGGAGAAAAACAGTCCGATATGCTCATGGTTGATATCGCGCTGTGCAGACTGGCAGGTATTATCCAGGCAAAAGTGGCTGGTGTCTGAGCTGAAAAGATAAAGGCCGCTAGCAGTGGCTAACAATGACTAAATAGCTAGTAGCTAATTAGCTGGTTAGCTCCTGATGGCTAGATGCTGATGGAGGTTCTAGCTATAAGGTCTAAAAAATAGCAGATCCGTATCACATTGGGTGAGGCGGGTTGCCGGAAGGTATATTTAATTTAAAAATGGAAAAAGAGACAGAAATATATATTAATATATACAAAAAAAAAAGAAAAAAACATAACATTTACAACAACCACGTCTTACTGCTACGCCATCTTGGATTACAAGATGACTCTCAGTTAAAAACCATAGGAATTAGCAAACTGAAATTATTTAGTATTTCTGTGCCCACAAAAACTGTTTTCCCAGCGTAACATAAGGAGCCACTAAATGATACATAGTTCGAGTGCATTTCAGAATAAAAAAAAAACAGTCTGACAGCAAGATCCCGTATTTAAGTTGAAGTTCATCATATGACAAGCGTAACGTTATGACTATAACTACTGTTCCCTGAAGGAGGGAAACTATGTACAACATACTATTAAATCCACACGTTATGACTATAACTACTGTTCCCTGAAGGAGGGAAACTAGGTACAACATACTATTAAATCCACACCTCGCTGGAAGCCCCGCCTTCCACAGGTGATGACCGTGAGGCTCGGATTTATTCCTTAAATTTAATACCGCACTTCACCGACCCAGGAAAGGGCGGAGACAAACAGGTGTTTTACCTCGTTTCCCTCCTTTAGGGAAGAGTAATAATAATCAAAGTTACACTCCCTTTCAGTCAGTCAACTTCGGTACAACATACTATGGGGAAATACAATCATTCCCCATGCCGACCCCTACGGATACTAAATGAAACGGCCCCTGGCAGACCACCCAGACCTGACCCCGCAAGATGCTTCAGTTGTCAATTTATTAATTGTCTTTTGTTTGAAACTCCTGTCAATGTTGAGTAAGGACGGGCACCTGATTACACATATAGAAGTAGGATTAATCTACCTGGCCTGTACACAAATGTAGGCCTATAAATGTGCCCATTTGGGGATGTCTGATAGTATTTCAACCTGGTCGAGAATAATTTTTATTTTATTAACCTCTTACATCTAGACGTTCCGCTAGCGGAACACCTGCTCCAATATCCAATGATAGGCGTGGCGCGAATTACAAATTCCTCAAAAATACAAAAACTTCAATTTTTCAAACATATGACTATTTCACAGCATTTTAAAGATAAGACTCTCCTTTATCTAACCACACTGTCCGATTTCAAAAAGGCTTTACAGCGAAAGCAAAACATTAGATTATGTCAGCAGAGTACCAAGCCAGAAATAATCAGACACCCATTTTTCAAGCTAGCATATAATGTCACAAAAACCCAGAAGACAGCTAAATGCAGCACTAACCTTTGATGATCTTCATCAGATGACACACCTAGGACATTATGTTATACAATACATGCATGTTTTGTTCAATCAAGTTCATATTTATATCAAAAAACAGCTTTTTACATTAGCATGTGACGTTCAGAACTAGCATAACTTCCGGGGAATTTGCTAACAATTTACTAAATTACTCACGATAAATGTTCACAAAAAGCATAACAATTATTTTAAGAATTATAGATACATAACTCCTCTATTCACTCGATATGTCCGATTTTAAAATAGCTTTTTGGTGAAAGCACATTTTGCAATATTGTAAGTACATAGCCCAGGCATCACGGGCTAGCTATTTAGACACCCGGCAAGTTTAGCACTCACCAATATCAGATTTACTATTATAAAAGTTTGATTACCTTTTGTTGTCTTCGTCAGAATGCACTCCCAGGACTGCTACCTCAATAACAAATGTTGGTTTGGTCCAAAATAATCCATCGTTATATCCGAATAGCGGCGTTTTGTTCGTGCGTCCCAGACACTATCCGAATGGTAAAGAAGGGTCGTGCGCATGGCGCAATTCGTGACAAAAAAAATCTAAATATTCCATTACCGTACTTCGAAGCATGTCAACCGCTGTTTAAAATCCATTTTTATGCCATTTTTCTCGTAAAAAAGCGATAATATTCCGACCGGGAATGTCCATTTAGCTAAACAGAGGAATGAAAACAAACCTTTCGGTCGACGCGGGCACGAGCCTGAGTCTCACAGTACTGTAACCAGCCACTACCCAAACGCGCTACTTTGTTTCAGCCAGAGCCTGCAAAGCCACGATTCCGCTTTTTGCCGCCTTCTGAGAACCTATGGCAGCCGTAGGAAGTGTCACGGGACAGCTAAGATCCTCACTCTTCAATAAACAGAGACAAGAAGAACGACACCTTGTCAGACAGGCCACTTCCAGCATGAAATCTTCTCAGGTTTTTGCCTGCCATATGAGTTCTGTTATACTCACAGACACCATGCAAACAGTTTTAGAAACTTTAGAGTGTTTTCTATCCAAAGCCAATAATTATATGCATATTCTAGTTACTGGGCAGGATTAGTAACCAGATTAAATCGGGTACATTTTTTATCCAGCCGTGAAAATACTGCCCCCTAGCCATAGCAGGTTAATACACGTGGGTGGTGTTTATATATGGAAAAATACACATTCGAAATTTTCAACCAATCGATTGGTAGAAACAAAATTAGACTCTTGGTTGGCCAAGATTTATTTTAGTTGGGGACAGCA
The DNA here is from genome assembly GCF_965601325.2 of Salmo salar. Classification (NCBI taxonomy): domain Eukaryota; kingdom Metazoa; phylum Chordata; class Actinopteri; order Salmoniformes; family Salmonidae; genus Salmo; species Salmo salar. The sequence goes on from NW_027675387.1 coordinate 1,307,958, forward strand.
CTAGAAGATGATTTTGGGGCTCCCGAGTGGTGCATTTCAGTGCTTGAGGCGTCACTACAGACCCTGGTTCGAATCCTGGCTGTATCCCAACCGGCCGTGATTGGGAGTCCCATAGGGAGACGCACAATTGGCCAAGCGTCGTCCGTCATTGTAAAAAAGAATTTGTTCTTAACTGACTTGTCTAGTTAAATAAAGGTTACATTTGAAAAATATAATAAAACATAGAGCATTCAGAAAGTTCAGACCCCTTCCCCTTTTCCACATTTTGTTAAATTACAGCTTTATTCAAATGTTTAATGCCCATCCAAGAGACTGTCGACCAATCATGTTCACATTGTCATGCTGTGACACGCAGTTCCTAAAATACATGTTATAAACTAAGCTAATTGTCCCAAAATCCCTTTTAAAAAGTCAGGGTACGAGTGAGAAACCGTCAAGGCACCAACTTTGAGAAGGTTCTAAAACAAAGGTTTCAAACCAATTCATGAATGTTATTGAATCATATAAATGTTATTGAATCTAGGTATGTTTCACCCTTAATGTAATTGAATCTATGTATACAGTTGAAGTCGGAAGTTTACATACACATTAGCCAAATACATTTAAACTCAGTTTCTCACAATTCCTAACATTTAATCCGAGTGGAAATTCTTCCCTGTCTTAGGTCAAGTAGGATCACCACTTTATTTTAAGAATGTGAAATGTCAGAATAATAGTAGAGAGAATGATTTATTTTAGCTTTTATTTCGTTCATCACATTCCCAGTGGGTCAGAAGTTTACATACACTCAATTAGCATTTGGTTGTATTGCCTTTAAATTGTTTAACTTGGGTCAAACGTTTTGGGTAGCCTCCCACAAGCATCCCATAATAAGTTGGGTGAATTTTGGCCCATTCCTCCTGACAGAGTTGGTGTAACTGAGTCAGGTTTGTAGGTCTCTTTGCTCGTACACGCTTTTTCAGTTCTGCCCACAAATGTTCTATAGGATTGAGGTCAGGGCTTTGTGATGGCCATTCCAATACATTGTTGTCCTTCAGCCATTTTGCCACAACTTTGGAAGTATGCTTGGGGTCATTGTCCATATGGAAGACTCACTTGCAACCAAGCTTTAACTTCCTGACGGATGTCTTGAGATATTGCTTCAATATATCGACATACTTTTCCTTCCTCATGACGCCATCTATTTTGTGAACTGCACTAGTCCCTATTGCAGCAAAGCATCCCCACAATATGATGCTGCCACCCCTGTGCTTCACAGTTGGGATGGTGTTCTTCGGCTTGCAAGCCTCCCCCTTTTCCCTCCAAACATAACGATGGTCATTATGGCCAAACAGTTCTATTTTTGTATAATCAGACCAGATGACATTTTTTCAAAATGTACGATCTTTGTCCCCATGTGCAGTTGCAAACCGTAGTCTGGCTTTTTTTTATGGCAGTTTTGGAGCAGTGGCTTCTTCCTTGCTGAGCGGCCTTTCAGATATAGGACTTGTTTTACTTTGGATATAGATACTTTTGTACCTGTTTCCTCCAGCATCTTCACAAGGTCCTTTGCTGTTGTTCTGGGATTGATTTGCTCTTTTCGCACCAAAGAACGTTAATCTCTAGGAGACAGAACGCGTCTCTATCCTGAGCGGTATGACAGCCGCGTGGTCCCATGGTGTTTATACTTGCGTACTATTGTTTGTACAGATGAACGTGGTACCTTCAGGCGTTTGGAAATTGCTCCCAAGGATGAACCAGACTGAGGTCTTGGCTGATTTCTTTTGATATTCCCATGATGTCAAGCAAAGAGGCACCGAGTTTGAAGGTATGCCTTGAAACACATCCACAGGTACACCTCCAATTGACTCAAATGATGTCAATTAGCCTATCAGAAGCTTCTAAAGCCATGGCATAATTCTCTGGAATTCTCCAAGCTGTTTAAAGGCACAGTCAACTTAGTGTATGTAAACTTCAAACCCACTGGAATTGTGATACAGTGAATTATAAGTGAAATAATCTGTCTGTAAACAACTGTTGAAAAAATTACTTGTGTCATGCACAAAGTAGATGTCCTAACCGACTTGCCAAAATTACAGTTAGTTAACAAGAAATGTGTGGAGTGGTTGAAAAACGAGTTTTAATGACGCCAACATAAGTGTATGTAAACTTCCAATTTGACAACAATTTGACCCCCACAGCAAATCTTAACTGCCAATTATAGAATATACTATATAGCCTAGAAACCTGGTTAAACTATCATTATAACATCATGGATGGCCAGTCCTTGTATTTATAGTGTAGTCAATTCAGGGGGTAGCCCTGAGCTGGACTCAAACCTGGGTCCAGCAACTGTCAAGCCAACATCTTATAACTGTTACGCCAAGATGTCTGAACTTCTTGAAGAGGTCGCTAGGTTTTGGATTAAGGTTGATACAATAGCTTTCTCTATGAATGTGAGAGTGGTTACACTTCTTCCCCCATCCCTCAGCTGTTTACCAAACCAAGCCTCTGGGCAGCCATTTTGTTTCTGTTTAAAACCTAGGTTGCCCCTTTAAACAAGCCACACAACAATCAATCAACCAATATGCAGTTGAAACAATAACAAAGTTGTAATTCCATCACTGTCTTGGTTATAAGATGATGATGGGGCTGGAGAAATGTAACTAATTTCAAATTCATAGACAGACCTATGGATGCAAGGACTGATCATCCATGATATCAACATTATAGTTTTAATCATGTTGAGGCTATACAGTGTTGATTTACATTGTCTCTAGACATTGGAGTAAAAAAAGCTTATTTGGGGTTCTGATGGGGTACAACAGTTGAACTAAGCTCATGAGGCATGTGTTATATTCTTCAAGAATCAATGGCTATAAATAAATAATTATAAAGTCTAAATATGGATGTAGCTATTGCATATTTCCCCTTTAACACCACACATCAGTTCAACAACTGCAGAGTTTGTGCCTCTGTATTTAAGACAGTACTTACTAGTGTTAATCAGGGAACGGTTTCTCAAAACCATCTTATGGCTAAGTTCATCATTAGAACCATTGGACGCCTTAAGATGCGTTTGGGAAACCGGGCCCAGATATCCAGTTTCCTCCTCTTCTTCTTCCTCCTCCTTTTTCGATGTGACAGTGATCTCCTCCTCCTCCTCTTTCACTCCAAAAACGACATCCTCCTCTTTCTCATCCTCCTCTTCTTTTACTGTAACATCCTCCTCCTCTTTCACTCTGAACGAGTCTTCCTCTTCTTTCACTGAAACGTCTTTCTCTTCTTCTTTCACTGTAACAGCTTCACCCTCTACTTGTTTTTGTATTGTAACATCCTTCTCTTCCTCCTCCTCTTTCACAAGAGTTTCTTCCTCCGTCCAGCAGACCTCTTCTTTAGCAGGAGGAGAGTAGCTTAGTAAACTCATGGTCGGAGATGTTAGCTAGTTAGCATTAGCGACTAGCCTAGTTCTAAGATAACTTAGCAAACCAGCTAGCTGACAAACAACGTAAATATATAATTAAATGGGCCAACAAGTACATACGACATAAGTGTGTTTAATACACAGCGACTAATATACACCAAACCAGTGTAAAGAGCGTGAATGTTGTAGCTATGTTTGCTAGAAAGCTACGGAGGTGTCTGACTAGCTGTTGTTGTTGAAGGAGCGTCCCGTCCACTAGATTATACGTCACACTGGCAGCATCGCCTGAACCTAAAAGACGCACATCGCCATCTGCTGACTGGACTGGGCAACGCAGTTGAGGAACCAAACGTTTATTTTTCATTTATTTCAGAAAAGTTTAATATTATATTAAGTCGTTCAAAGAGAAGCATGTGTTGATTGATTCGTGTTTAATGAGTGAGAATTTAAAACAAACTTTACACCCACTACATATTTTCATTGAACCATACTTCTGACATGGATCATTTTGACCCCAGAGGCATATCTTTTATCATAGCCAAAATGTGGTTTATTCAATTCTTCCAATTTTTCCTTTTAACAAATTCAAATCCTTTGGAGTCATTTTGACCCCAGACAAAAGCACCTTTGATAAATAGGATGTTAATTTCAAATAAAAATCACATTTTATTGGTCACATACACTTGGTAAGCAGATATTATTGCGGGTGTATTGAAATGCTTGTGTTTCTAACTCCAACAGTGCAGTAATATCTAACAAGTAATATTTAACAATTTCACAACATATACCCAATACACACATATCTAAGTATTTGAATCTAAGTTTCTCTGTAGACATGATCCATCCCACCAGAGGGTGGAGGGGCACCTGTATCAGTGTTTTTGACCAGATAGACAACTGCAGACACACAGTATAGTGCCTCCCATTTACTCTCCTAAGATTGGACTTTTCTATACCACGTATCACGTGACTGTGTACAAAACTGCCAATGGTAGAAAACTCTGCCAGCGGTTTACAATGCATTCGTAAAGTATTCAGACCCCTTCACTTTTCCACATTTTGTTACATTACAGCCTTATTCTAAAATTTAATAATTTTTTCCCCTCATCAATCTACACACAATACCCCATAATGACAAACCAAAAACAGTTTTTTTTAAAAAACATTTTTTCAAATGTATTTACTTGAGTATTCAGACCCTTTGCTATGAGACTCAGAATTGAGCTCAGATGCATCCTGTTTCCATTGATTATCCTTGAGATGTTTCTACAACTTGATTGGAGTCCACCTGCGGTAAATTCAATTGATTAGACATGATTTGGAAAGGCACACACCTGTCTATGTAAGGTCCCACAGTTTACAGTGCATGTCAGAGCAAAAACCAAGCCATGAGGTCAAAGGAATTGTCCATAGAGCTCTGAGACAGGATTGTGTCGAGAAACAGATCTGGGGAAAGGAGCCAAAAACTTTCTTCAGCATTGAAGGTCCCCAAGAACACAGTTGCCTCCATCATTCTTAAATGGAAGAAGTTTGGAACCACCAAGACTCTTCCTAGAGCTGGCTGCCTGGCCAAACTGAGCAATCTGGGGAGAAGGGTCTTGGTCAAGGAGGTGAACAAGAACCCGATGTTCACTCTGACAGAGCTCCAGAGTTACTCTCTGGAGAAGGGAGAACCTTCGAGAAGGACAACCATCTCTGCAGCACTCCACCAATCAGGCCTTTATGTATCAATGATTCAATTGTCAAAATGTATTTCAATGGACAATTCAGTGAACTGTTCTGTGAAAGGTGTTGGCTAGAGATGACATGCAGGAGCTTGCAGGGATTTGTAGTCTTGCATGTCGTCTACTTTGATGCCAATTAGCATTTTAGATTCCAAGAGTAAAGAGACACAAATATATTGATAAAGTATTTGTATTTATTATGGATTCCCATTAGTTCCTGCCAAGTTAGGTCAGGGAGCGTGCCAGCCTGCCTGAACCGCCCCTGAATTAACAGGTATAAATGATGGATTATGAACTAACAGGTATAAATGATGGGTTATGAATTAACAGGTATAAATGATGGGTTATGAATTAACAGGTATAAATGATGGGTTATGAATTAACAGGTATAAATGATGGGTTATGAATTAACAGGTATAAATGATGGGTTATAAATGATGGGTTATGAATTAACAGGTATAAATGATGGGTTATGAATTAACAGGTATAAATGATGGGTTATGAACTAACAGGTATAAATGATGGGTTATGAATTAACAGGTATAAATGATGGGTTATGAATTAACAGGTATAAATGATGGGTTATGAATTAACAGGTATAAATGATGGGTTATGAATTAACACATCCCCTGCGAGCCCAGGCATTTCAATACATTCAGGATTTCTTACAGTCCATGTGCAATGTATATGGTTATCTCTGTCTCTCTCTCCATCTCTTCTTTAACAAGCAGCCATGTTGTTGTCATTCCACTAGGGACCTGTTTTCAGCATTTTAAGTCTCCAGTCAATAACCAGTGCACTGGGATTATCCCTCTACACCCTTTACACATGTACTGCACTGGGATTATCCCTCAACACCCTTTACACATGTACTGCACTGGGATTATCCCTCTACACCCTTTACACATGTACTGTACTGGGATTATCCCTCAACACCCTTTACACATGTACTGCACTGGAAATATCCCTCTACACCCTTTACACATGTACTGCACTGGAATTATCCCTCAACACCCTTTACACATGTACTGCACTGGAAATATCCCTCTACACCCTTTACACATGTACTGCACTGGAATTATCCCTCAATACCCTTTACACATGTACTGCACTGGAATTATCCCTCAACACCCTTTACACATGTACTGCACTGGGATTATCCCTTTACACATGTACTGCACTGGAATTATCCCTCTACACCCTTTACACATGTACTGCACTGGAATTATCCCTCAACACCCTTTACACATGTACTGCACTGGGATTATCCCTCTACACCCTTTACACATGTACTGCACTGGAATTATCCCTCTACACCCTTTACACATGTACTGCACTGGAATTATCTCTCTATACATGTACTGCACTCAGGGTACAATTACATGAAATTTTCTCAAGAGCAATTCCTGAGGGGGACACCAAAAGTAGTGCTGTAACACATAGCCTACATTGTAATATGGTAAATGTATATTGAGGAACCAAAGAAATAAGGTGTTTGCCGTACTCCTAACTACCGGTACCCAAAACTACACAACTAATCACAACAGCAATACCATTGCCTTTAACAAATCTTAGTTCAGTCACCAGTTTAAGTTGAGAGTGGGGGTATCCATGGCATTTTCCAATTATGTTCCTATTTTACTAGTCCAAAAAATTGAGAACCTTACATAATGTTGCCAAACAAAGACTCAACAAACTTACCTGAGACTCCCTGTCTCTGCCAGTCTGTCCCTGCATATCTGTCCCCAACTCTGCTGTCTGTGTGCCATCTGTTGCCTGCTCTGCCTAATGACATCATTGTGAAACATTTCCATTAGAATTTCATTTCTTTCTTATGAACTTTTTATCAACTAGTCTTTGAGATATTAGGCTACTAGGGTTCTTACTATGCGTTTTGGTTTATTGAAAAATACTCTGATGTCCGTCTTTTATTTTTCTGCCATTTTTCTACCTGGCTGGCTGGCTACACACACACACAGTGTGTAGGTTATTTACAGTAGGAGATGGGCTTCTATCATCTTCTATCATTCTATTTGGGCTTCGATCTAAAAGGTAGATAGCAAATGTGAAACGGATTGCAGTGACAAGAGTTGACAGCTGTATGAGTTCACCATTTACACAACATATGCTGCAACCTTTTGTAATTTTAATAGTTTGTTTCATATTTGCTGGCTTCCAACAATAGCTGAATTTGCAAAGCAAGCGAGCACCAATTCAGTTTCAGTGGTGTTTGCTATAATCTTTGCTACCCGGGTTAAATAAAGGTGAAGTAAAATAAATAAATAAAAGTTCCCTTGCGACAATTTAGCTTTTGCAACGAGACCATTAAATATAGTTAAGACAATGGTAGAAGAGAGTGTAGTTCAGTTAAGTTTAAACTTCAGTTTATCGCTAACCTTATCACAGGGACTTCGAAGCACTAACTTACATCATCTGCATGCTGATCTTGGAATAAATTGACGATAGCAAAGATTCCATCTTTGACGACGCCACATAAATGGAATAGGTACTAGCTAGCTTAATAGTTAATATTTGCGCACTAGCTCTGCATATTCAGCTAGTGTGTGTGCGCGATTGACTGGATGAACCTCACGTCAGTTACGTGCATTGAGTGCCTTTCAGACAGTAGACACGACCCCTCTGTTACCTTGCCAACTAAGGAACTGGCAGTGGATCAAACCATTGTGAGGCAAAGGGTGGGGGGTCGCAATCTTTTGAAACTTAAAAATGCGCTATTAAGTGTCTATAATCAGCACAATTGCTTTCATTGCGTATTATTAATATTATTTAAATTACATAGTTATGTTTCAGTGATATATTGGGGGGACAAATCATATTTTTCCCAGGATGGGGGAGTCGTGTCCCCCCCGTCCCCCCCCCCTGGGATTTCCGCCCCTGACTGCACTGGAATTATCCCTCTTCAGTTAGAAGCACTCCCTTTAAGAGTGTGCTCCTAATCTCAGCTCGTTGCCTGTATAAAAGACACCTGGGAGCCAGAAATCTTTCTGATTGAGAGGGGGTCAAATACTTATTTCCCTCACTAAAATGCAAATAATTTTATAACATTTTTGACATGCATTTTTCTGGATTTTTTTGTTGTTATTCTGTCTCTCACTGTTCAAATAAACCTACTATTAAATTATAGACTGATCATTTCTTTGTAAGTGGGAAAATGTACAAAATCAGCAGGGGATCAAATACTTTTTTCCCCCACTGTACATCTACATGATGTATTGTTACACCATGTAGGAGCAGTATAGACCTAGTCTGTTCATTATATACTACATGATGTATTGTTACACCAAAATAAGGGAAATTATATTATTTTATACTAATACAATTGCTCAGAGAAAGAGATTTAGTTTAACATGTAATTCTCAAAATGTAGGGGTCTGAATTATTGCTACCCATGTTTTCAATACTCCAGCACCCTCCCCTTGGGAGGATAACGACACTGAAATGTTTTATGAGATTAGAGAACACATTGGGTGGGATCTTAGACCATTCCTCCATACAGAATCTCTCCAGGTCTTTGATTTATTTAGTCTGTCTTATGGACTGCCCTGTTCAATTCAAACCATAAGTTTTCAATGGAGTTCAAGTCCGAAGACTGAGATGGCCACTGAAAATGTTGATTTTGTGCCCAATTAACCATTTCTTTGTGGATGTTGATGTGTCTTGCTGGAAGATCCACTTATGGCCAAGTTTCAGCCTCCTAGCAGAGAGGTAACCAGGTTTTGGGCTAAAATATCCTGGTAGTGGGTAAAGTTTATTTATTTATTTTATACAGTAATTTTTGCTCATCTTTATCAAGGATATCAATAACTAGGTGCTTATTTTGATATCTAGTTATTTGACCGAATCAGAAATACAGATGTGGAGTAGATGTAGAGTTTGTTTTAAATTCTCAGAAAAAATCTGAACTAATCAAACAATACTTGTTGCTCTTTGTACGTGTTGATGTAATATTCATATTTAATGGAGAGAAAAAACGTTTTCCTAAACTGCTTTATAATATTATAATTCAATGAAGAATAAAAATAGTTTTCCCTCCTCAACTGCGTTTCCTCCCTCCAGACAGCAGATGGCGATATGTGTCTTTCAGGAGATGTTTCTAGTGTGACGTATAATCTAGTGGACGGAACGCTTCTTCAACAACTGCAGCCACCTCGGTAGCTCGCTAGCTGACAAAGTCTGAACATTCAAGTTCTTAAGACAATTTCGTGGTTTAATTGCCACTGTGATTTAAACATAGTACTCCATTTTATGTAATATTTACGTTGTAAGTCAGCTAGCTGGCTGGTTAAGTTAGCACTAGTCTAGTCGCTAATGCTAACTAGCTATTATCCCCGACCATGAGTTCACTAAGCTACTCTCCTCCTGTTAAAGAAGAGGAGGTCTGTTGGACGGAAAAAGACGCTCTCGTGAAAGAGGAGGAGGAAGAGGAGGCTGTTACAATACAAAAACAAGTAGAGGGTGAGGCTGTTACAGTGAAAGAAGAAGAGAAAGACGTTTCAGTGAAAGAAGAGGAAGCGTTCAGAGTGAAAGAGGAGGAGGATGTTACTGTGAAAGAAGAGGAGGAAGATGCAGTTTTTGGAGTGGAGGATGAAGTGAAAGAAGATGAAGACGTTTTTGGAATGAAGGATGAAGAGGGGGAGATTACTGTCACATTAGAGGATGACGAAGAAGAGAAGACTGGAGAACTGATTAACACCAGTAAATACAGTGAGTACTATCTAATAAAACAGGGACATTGATCTGATTAACACCAGTAAATACAGTGAGTACTATCTTATAAAACAGGGACATTGATCTGATTAACACCAGTAAATACAGTGAGTACTATCTAATAAAATAGGGACATTGATCTGGTTAACACCAGTAAATACAGTGAGTACTATCTAATAAAACAGGGACATTGATCTGATTAACACCAGTAAATACAGTGAGTACTATCTAATAAAACAGGGACATTGATCTGATTAACACCAGTAAATACAGTGAGTACTATCTAATAAAACAGGGACATTGATCTGATTAACACCAGTAAATACAGTGAGAACTATCTAATAAAACAGGGACATTGATCTGATTAACACCAGTAAATACAGTGAGTACTATCTTATAAAACAGGGACACAAACTCTGCAGTTGTTGAACTAATGTGTGATTTTTAAAAGGGCATTCTACACTTGAATATGTTTTTGTACTGTCAGAATTGTCCATGAAGTCCTACATTGATTTTTTAAAAACTTTTCCTGTTGAAAAGTGATAAATACAGTGAAGTATAAACACACTAAAGTGAAACAAATAAATGTTTTGAGCAAAATAGTTTTTTTAGACAACTGCAAACTAGAAGGGGTGAGTGATGTCATAGTAAGGCCTTCAAGGAGTTGGCTTGATGGGAAGTCGTGATGTCATCCAATAGGAGGCTGATCTTCATGTGAATATTCATTATTCTTTTTAAAATCCTTCCTGTTCTGTCAAGTATGTTGTTGATCATTGCTAGAAAGCCGTTTTCAAGTCTTGCATTGACTTTCAAGATGATTTAAGTCCAAACTGTAACTAGGCCACTCAGGAACATTCAATGTCATCTTGGTAAGCTCCTCCAGTGTAGATTTGGCCTTGTGGTTTAGGTTATTGTCCTGTTAGGACAGTTTTTTGTATTCAGATTTCTGAAATGCTCTCTACCTACGTAACATTTAGTGTCTCCTTATGTTACGGTGGGAAAACAGTTTTTATGGGCACAGAAATCCTAAATCATTTCAGAGTTTGCAAATCCAATGGTTCTAACCGAGTGTCACCTTAACTTTATTGACACCCAAATGGATACTGTCATTAACGCGGTTCTTGATCTGAATCTGAATCCTACAGTAGGTCTATGTTGTTGTTAGGTGAAGTTATGGGTCCTACAGTAGGTCTATGTTGTTGTTAGGTGAAGTTATGGTTCCTACAGTAGGTCTATGTTGTTGTTAGGTGAAGTTATGGGTCCTACAGTAGGTCTATGTTATTGTTAGGTGAAGTTATGGGTCCTACAGTAGGTCTATGTTGTTGTTAGGTGAAGTTATGGGTTCTACAGTAGGTCTATGTTATTGTTAGGTGAAGTTATGGGTCCTACAGTAGGTCTATGTTGTTGTTAGGTTAAGTTATGGGTCCTACAGTAGGTCTATGTTGTTGTTAGGTGAAGTTATGGGTCCTACAGTAGGTCTATGTTATTGTTAGGTGAAGTTATGGATCCTACAGTAGGTCTATGTTATTGTTAGGTGAAGTTATGGGTCCTACAGTAGGTCTATGTTGTTGTTAGGTGAAGTTATGGGTCCTACAGTAGGTCTATGTTGTTGTTAGAAGTTATGGGTCCTACAGTAGGTCTATGTTGTTGTTAGGTGAAGTTATGGGTCCTACAGTAGGTCTATATTGTTAGGTTAAGTTATGGGTCCTACAGTAGGTCTATGTTATTGTTAGGTGTAGTTATGGGTCCTACAGTAGGTCTATGTTATTGTTAGGTGTAGTTATGGGTCCTACAGTAGGTCTATGTTGTTGTTAGGTGAAGTTATGGGTCCTACAGTAGGTCTATATTGTTAGGTTAAGTTATGGGTCCTACAGTAGGTCTATGTTATTGTTAGGTGTAGTTATGGGTCCTACAGTAGGTCTATGTTATTGTTAGGTGAAGTTATGGATCCTACAGTAGGTTATTGTTAGGTGAAGTTATGTTAAACACTTAGTGGACAAACCCTCATTGTCAGGCTGATGGCAAAGCTAGCCAAATAGCATTTGAAGTGTTAAGTATAAAGCAGTTGATTTGCAACAATAACACAAACATTATTTTTTTACATTTTAGTCATTTAGCAGACGCTCTTATCTAGAGCGACTTAAAGTAGTGAATGCATACATTTCATACATTTTTTTATTTTTGTACTGGCCTTCAGTGGGAATCGAACCCACAACCCTGGCGTTGCAAACACCATGCTCTACCAACTGAGCCACAGGGAAGACTATTATATTATATTAAACAGGAGATTCAAACGAGCCTTACAGTTATAATCCAAAGTAGTGTGAAATGCACTCATAAGCAACCTGTAAATGGAGGCTATTTTTGCTGTCAGCCTCTGAGAACTCCCCTGGGTTTTCCCCACGGTGGTGAATTAGTGAATAGACACAGAGCTTAATGTGAGTTTCCTTGAGTAGCACTCCTGATCTTGTCCTGATAGTGCGCTGTAATATTCAGAATACATTGTGAAAAACTAAAATCTTTGCGCACTATTTTTTGCTCCAGGCAGATATACTACATCCATAACTAGTGGTTTCCTCATTACCAGATATACTACATCCATAACTAGTGGTTTCCTCATTAGCAGATATACTACATCCATAACTAGTGGTTTCCTCATTAGCAGATATACTACATCCATAACTAGTGGTTTCCTCATTACCAGATATACTACATCCATAACTAGTGGTTTCCTCATTACCAGATATACTACATCCATAACTAGTGGTTTCCTCATTACCAGATACACTACATCCATAACTAGTGGTTTCCTCATTAGCAGATATACTACATCCATAACTAGTGGTTTCCTCATTAGCAGATATAGTACATCCATAACTAGTGGTTTCCTCATTACCAGATATACTACATCCATAACTAGTGGTTTCCTCATTACCAGATATACTACATCCATAACTAGTGGTTTCCTCATTACCAGATATACTACATCCATAACTAGTGGTTTCCTCATTACCAGATATACTACATCCATAACTAGTGGTTTCCTCATTACCAGATATACTACATCCATAACTAGTGGTTTCCTCATTACCAGATATACTACATCCATAACTAGTGGTTTCCTCATTACCAGATACACTACATCCATAACTAGTGGTTTCCTCATTACCAGATATACTACATCCATAACTAGTGGTTTCCTCATTACCAGATATACTACATCCATAACTAGTGGTTTCCTCATTACCAGATATACTACATCCATAACTAGTGGTTTCCTCATTACCAGATATACTACATCCATAACAAGTGGTTTCCTCATTAGCAGGGAGGAGTTTCTGCAACCAAATTGTGTGTGCATTGCCCTCGTGCTGCAATTTTAGCAAACACAGAAAGGGGCAGAATATTGGAGACCAAAAGTCGTCTGGCACACTGCTTAGAGTTTCAACAACATGAATAACTTATTTCTAGCCTACAATCATCGATGTTACTACTAATGTGAAAACAAGACAAAATATGACTATTCTTGCTCATTTTAAGACAAATGTCAAGTAATCATTACATTCATTACAGATGTCAATTGTTGTCCAACATCATGGCTACGCTGTTGGCATCACCTTTTACAGTGGATTACCGCTGTTGTGGGCCTTTAATCATCTGTCTGACTTTGTTGTTCACACAGGAGAGATACTGAACTATCGTGGGTCCTCTGGGGAGCCTCAACAACCTCATGATGCTGAAGAGGCAGAGAAGAGTTGCTCCAGATCAGAACACCTCAATAAACACCTGCAGACATCCACAGGGAAGAGAACTCACTGCTGCTCTGACTGTGGGAAGAGATTCACCTCATCAGGCATTAAAATTCATCAGAAAATCCACACAGGGGAGAAACGTTATAGCTGTGATCAATGTGGGAAGAGTTTTTGTCAATCTGGACAGCTGACAGTGCACCAGAGAACACACACAGGAGAGAAATCTTATAGCTGTCATCAATGTGGGAAGCGTTTTTGTCAATCTGGACAGCTGACAGTGCACCAGAGAACACACACAGGAGAGAAACCTTATAGCTGTCATCAATGTGGGAAGAGTTTTACTACATCTAGCCATATGACACGACACCAGAGAACACACACTGGAGAGAAATCTTATAGCTGTGATCAATGTGGGAAGAGTTTTACAACATCTGGCCATCTGACTAAACACCAGAGAACACACACAGGAGAGAAACCTTATAGCTGTGATCAATGTGGGAGGAGTTTTACTACATCTGGCCATCTGACACTACACCAGAGAATACACACAGGAGAGAAACCTTATTGCTGTGATCAATGTGGGAAACGTTTTTGTCAATCTGGACAGCTGACAGTGCACCAGAGAACACACACAGGAGAGAAACCTTATAGCTGTCATCAATGTGGGAAGAGTTTTACTACATCTTGCCATCTGACACGACACCAGAGAATACACACTGGAGAGAAATATTATAGCTGTGATCAATGTGGGAAGAGTTTTACAACATCTGGCTCTCTGACTGTACACCAGAGAATACACACAGGAGAGAAATCTTATAGCTGTGATCAATGTGGGAAGAGTTTTATAACATCTGGCTCTCTGACTGTACACCAGAGAACACACACAGGAGAGAAACCTTATAGCTGTGGTCAATGTGGGAAGAGATTCACCGATAAAAGACATCTGAACAAACATCAGAAAATACATGGAATTGTTTCATGATATCAATGAAATGAAATCTCACAATGTAGAATGTTTTATCATTGTAGTAGGAGTATTTTAGTGATGTCACAATGTAGAACCCTAAATGTTTGTCCCCTGTTCTATTGATTTCAACATGATATGGATATTAGCCTCAGGGGGGAAATCCAGGCTCTGAATTGAAAGAGTACAATTTATGTGATTTAACAAAAAGTGACCTCCTCTAACCAGTGATGTACACATTATTCCCAGATTCCGTGTGGTTTTTGAGCTGTTAGTTTTAACAGGACGTGCAACTTCATCTCCCTTCTGTCACACAATTGATCATTCCTTTTTTAGTACAATTGATCTCATCGTGATATCGATGAGTGATGACAAATAAGTGTTGTGTTCCTTTGTTTAGTGACCCCGACATTTAAATGTATCACTCCAAAATGTAGCTGACTGTCTTCTGCAGGTTGTCCTCTAACCAGTGAGGTAAAATATATCTCCCATTTCCATGTGTGTTTTTTAGATGTGTTAGTTTCAACAGCACGTAGAACCTGATTTCCCCCCTAATTGATATCAGTGATTTATTGCTACTTGTCAAAACAACAGTGTTTTGGTGCTTGTGCAGTTTATAAGGAGCTTGGTTTAAAAAAAAACAAGTAATATGATTATTGTGGCAGATGTTTGTGTATATAGCACATTTTATGTTTAGGTTTTCAATTCATCCCAAACTGTTTCTGCATGTTGGTTATTGATTTAGACACGTTAAAACTGTGTTTTGACATTGGGGATATCCCACCTAGCAAAATATAATATAAAATAATAATATGTTTCCTCTTGAAGTCAGACATGTCTGTGATAAGGACGACTTGGTTGCTGATTGTCTCAAGGTGGGCAGTCAAAAACATTTGTGTTTTGCGTTTAGCCAGTGCGTTGCCATGGATAACAATTTATTTTGACTGGACTTTTTTCCATATTGGAGATGAGTTTTGTTTGAGTTCTAGAGTTCTGATTCTTAGGAAGAATTTTATATTGTAGAAGGTGAAGCATTGTAGTTGATTATAATGTGGAGTGGAAGTTGTTTTCTGTTGGTGGTGAGCAAACTTGTCCAACAAAAATATAGGACATATTTGTTGTCTTAAGGGTGAAGGTGTTACAGGCTTTGGTTTTTCCATTTATGTTTTGAGGTTGGACTTTAGCACGTCTAGCTCGTTAGCACGTCTAGCTCGTTAGCTCGTTAGCACGTCTAGCTCGTTAGCACGTCTAGCTCGTTAGCTCGTTAGCACGTCTAGCTCGTTAGCCCGTCTAGCTCGTTAGCACGTCTAGCTCGTTAGCCCGTCTAGCTCGTCAGCACATATACCTCGTCAGCTCGTCTAGCTCGTTAGCACGTCTAGCTCGTTAGCCCGTCTAGCTCGTTAGCACGTAGGACGCACTGATTGGTGTCACCTCGTTAGTCAGTATGTGTTACACCTGTGCTGGCTTGTCCATCTCGTTAGTGGGAAGGTGTTTCACCTGAGCTGGTCCAGGTTCTATTTAAGAGTGTCTGGCCCAGTGCTCCAGTTGTCTTGATACATGTGGAGAGTCAACACCTTTAGTTGCTCCACTTCCTGTCTTTAAGTTTGGTGTGGGTTTTTCTTTTGTGGACACTGAGAGCAAAACTGCAAGATTATGTTATAATACTTTTATTGCATCAAATGGTTGTTTTATGCAACAGAATAGAGGGTTCTTATAACTATTGTGTCTGTGTTCTACTGAGGATGGGCCTCTGGGAGAAAACACTGACAGGAGATTTACAATGTCTTTTGGGTGATAAAACCTAAAGAGACTGCATTCCAGAACATGAGTTAATGTTTCTGTTCTATATGGTACCAGGGAGAGATGACCTCAGGGCCAGACCCTGGTCTCTACACAAAGAGTACTGTTTTTACAGCAGATACTGTCTGCTGAGAATTATAAGTATCTTTCATACAAATCTTAACCTTGTGACCCGTTCTATACATCTGTTGTTGGTCATGTAGGTTGAAAGGGGTGCATCTTGGCTTTAAAAGACCTTTGTACTTTTGTCTCATGGCTCTTAACGAATCATCTGGGGGTGATTCATCTCTCAACGAATCATCTGGGGGTGGTTCATCTCTCAACGAATCATCTGGGGGTGATTCATCTCTCAACGAATCATCTGGGGGTGATTCATCTCTCAACGAATCATCTGGGGGTGATTCATCTCTCAATGAATCATCTGGGGGTGATTCATCTCACAATGAATCATCTGGGGGTGATTCGTCTACCAGCCATCATTATCGTAGAACACTCAATCGATTCACTTTGTATGTGTGTGTTGTATTGACCTGCTGCCTTATAAGTGAATAAAGATTTAGTTTTAGAGTAACTCTGACTTGTGTGATAAGTTTGTCTCCTCATTTGATATTAAAGAAATTAACCACCACATTTGGCGATGGGGATGTGAATCTTCACTTGGTGACCGCTCCTGATGACCTGGGTAAAGGGTGCAGCAGGGATCCCTCTAACTTGGGATCTCAGGGAGACCACACTTCAGGAACAGAACAAATGTTCTGAGAGGCAGCGAGCTGAGTGGATACCACATCTCCAACCTAGTTTAAAAAAGAAAGAGGTGAGCGAAGCACGCAAAGTGGAGTTTTTAGAAAATCCTCGTAGGCTCTGAGTGTGTATTCCTGTGTGGAAGTGTAAACAGGGCCCAGTCAGTAGGCTCTGAGTGTGTATTCCTGTGTGGAGGTGTAAACAGGGCCCAGTCAGTAGGCTCTGAGTGTGTATTCCTGTGTAGAGGTGTAAACAGGGCCCAGTCAGTAGGCTCTGAGTGTGTATTCCTGTGTGGAGGTGTAAACAGGGCCCAGTCAGTAGGCTCTGAGTGTGTATTCCTGTGTGGAGGTGTAAACAGGGCCCAGTCAGTAGGCTCTGAGTGTGTATTCCTGTGTAGAGGTGTAAACAGGGCCCAGTCAGGAGGCTCTGAGTGTGTATTCCTGTGTGGAGGTGTAAACAGGGCCCAGTCAGTAGGCTCTGAGTGTGTATTCCTGTGTAGAGGTGTAAACAGGGCCCAGTCAGTAGGCTCTGAGAGTGTATTCCTGTGTGGAGGTGTAAACAGGGCCCAGTCAGTAGGCTCTGAGTGTGTATTCCTGTGTGGAGGTGTAAACAGGGCCCAGTCAGTAGGCTCTGAGTGTGTATTCCTGTGTGGAGGTGTAAACAGGGCCCAGTCAGGAGGCTCTGAGTGTGTATTCCTGTGTGGAGGTGTAAACAGGGCCCAGTCAGTAGGCTCTGAGTGTGTATTCCTGTGTGAGGGGGCACCTTGGAGGCGTAAACAGGGCCGAGTCAGTGGAGGATGATCTGAGAGTCAGTCGACTCAGACACCTATCATTGGTCGGTTGCGGGCGACCTAGAGCTGTCCTGACACTGAATTGATCACAGTGGGGATTGGTCTGTAGGGGTGAGGGGCCAGGGTGACTGTGGGTTCTGTGTGAAACACGGTACCTGGTGAAACTCTATTGGAAGAAGGACCTCATTCTGAAAAGTGTCTGTGTGACTCTCAGAAGTGGTGAATTCCAATGATTTTAAACGTGCTGCCAGGTATGCCCTGGGTTCGGTCATTTAGCGTTAAATATCTAGAATCTGTGTGAACGAGATGACAACTAGAATCTGTGTGAACGAGATGACAACTAGAATCTGTGTGAACGAGATGACAACTAGAATCTGTGTGAACGAGATGACAACTAGAATCTGTGTGAACGAGATGACAACTAGAATCTGTGTGAACGAGATGACAACTAGAATCTGTGTGAACGAGATGACAACTAGAATCTGTGTGAACGAGATGACAACTAGAATCTGTGTGAACGAGATGACAACTAGAATCTGTGTGAACTAGATGACAACTAGAATCTGTGTTTACTAGTTAAGACCATTTATGATATAGTACAAGATAGTAAGGTGCACCTGTAATTGTTTTAAACATGTAATTATTTTAAACCTGGACCCCATTTCATATTTTCTGATATGAGAGTTGTGTGACTGTGATATGAGAGTTGTGTGACTGTGGTATGAGAGTTGTGTGACTGTGGTATGAGAGTTGTGTGACTGAGTCATAATCTGATGTTTGGATAGTAACAGAGATCTATAGTTCCTCCTAGAGATCTATAGTTCCTCCTAGAGATCTATAGTTCCTCCTAGAGATCTATAGTTCCTCCTAGAGGTCTATAGTTCCTCCTAGAGATCTATAGTTCCTCCTAGATATCTATAGTTCCTCCTAGAGATCTATAGTTCCTCCTAGAGATCTATAGTTCCTCCTCTATAGTTCCTCCTAGAGATCTATAGTTCCTTTAGAGATCTGTAATTCCTCACAGAGATCTATAGTTCCTCCTAGAGATCTATAGTTCCTCCTAGAGATCTATAGTTCCTCCTAGAGATCTATAGTTCCTCCTAGAGATCTATAGTTCCTCCTAGAGATCTATAGTTCCTCCTAGAGATCTATAGTTCCTCCTAGAGGTCTATAGTTCCTCCTAGAGGTCTATAGTTCCTCCTAGAGGTCTATAGTTCCTCCTAGAGGTCTATAGTTCCTCCTAGAGATCTATAGTTCCTCCTAGAGATCTATAGTTCCTCCTAGAGATCTATAGTTCCTCCTAGAGATCTATAGTTCCTCCTAGAGATCTATAGTTCCTCCTAGAGGTCTATAGTTCCTCCTAGAGGTCTATAGTTCCTCCTAGAGGTCTATAGTTCCTCCTAGAGGTCTATAGTTCCTCCTAGAGGTCTATAGTTCCTCCTAGAGATCTATAGTTCCTCCTAGAGGTCTATAGTTCCTCCTAGAGATCTATAGTTCCTCCTAGAGGTCTATAGTTCCTCCTAGAGGTCTATAGTTCCTCCTAGAGGTCTATAGTTCCTCCTAGAGGGCTATAGTTCCTCCTAGAGGTCTATAGTTCCTCCTAGAGATCTGTAGTTCCTCACAGAGGTCTATAGTTCCTCCTAGAGATCTATAGTTCCTCCTAGAGATCTATAGTTCCTCATATAGAAATATGCTTAATCAGATGATTGACATGTGGATAATAAGCTTTATTATAACGTTATCTTGGGGTTCCGTTCCTTCACTGCCCATCATAGAAGATCACGGGGTGGTATTGAGAGGGGGATGATATTTTAGAAAGCAGAGGAAGGTCTATAGTTCCTGGGAGGCTTGATTTTGCCGTGGTCTCTGGGAGGTTAGAGAACCGTTGAGGATCCCATGGTCATTGTCTGGGAAACTAAAGTTTATTTTTTGTTCTGCTGGGAGGATGTTTGGAGAGCTGCTTCGTTGCTATGGAGAGTCCCTGAAAAAACAAATGGAATGGTTGTCGTGACTACCTGAGAATTTCTTACGTTTTATATGGATTCTGTGAATATATGAAAATATGATGAATTGTATGTGTGTATAATGATTACTAGCGATTTGATGAAGTAATACTGGGAATATAATTTAAACAACCCATATGTAGACGAACGTAGGCTTTGAGTTGGTATCTTTAATGGATCATTTGATAAAGATGAGGTTTAAGCATTATTAAACTGTCTACAAAGTCTGAGCAGTTGTCTCAGAAACTGATGGGAGTGTGTCCACTTTAGGGTAAGTTACCCTAACAATGTAACTATAAAACGCTTATTGGATTTTCTCCGTCCGGGTACTATATTTCAAATACATGTAAATCTACATTTGAAATGGGGGGGGGGGGGGTTCTTCCTGGTATGAGAGGAGTTGGGGGGGAGTTTAGTTAGTTAGTTAGTTAGTTAACGAAGCTAACATTAGCTAGTTCATTATCACAAAAGTGAGAACTGCTCTAGATTGGAAACTTACGTTAATGAGTGTAAAGCCATATTGTCTTCATGGAAACGATATACAATATATGGGAAAGAATATAGTTGAGGAAATAATCCAAACCTAGTTGTGCCTAGTTAGGACATAACGTTAGCTAGCTAGCTAACGGTACTGTACTGTAGCTCATACAACGCCGACGGTCAAACCCGGCTTTCTAATATTTACGTTCATTAACTATAGTAACGTTATGGAAGATATTCACAGAAAACTATTATTAGTATGTTATATTATTATAATACATTATTTCGAGACATATTCAGAGCCAAACATCAACCCAACTTAACCTTTTTAACTGTTGTCGCATCCAAACTTGTCACCATCGTTTTCAGTTGTAATTGCGAAGTTCCCGGAAGAAGTCCAGCAACAACGGAGGTTCCTCGATGAACCCACCTTCTAACAAGTTCTTTGAAGAACCTTTTGGGGCTGTTTTTCATTGACCAAGAACCCTACGGTTCTTAGGGGATCTGAGAACAACTCCAGTTGAACCCTTCATTTTTAGAGTGTAGTCGGCTCTATTTACTCTCAGATTCAAACATGATGATTAGTATCAACGATCAAGTCAGCTGCTGCTGCTCCAATACAGTATGAGGTGAGACGGTGAACTGGGCAGTCAGCTGCTGCAGCTCCAATACAGTATGAGGTGAGACGGTGAACTGATGTTGAACCGGGCAGTCAGCTGCTGCTGCTCCAATACAGTATGAGGTGAGACGGTGAACTGATGTTGAACTGGGCAGTCAGCTGCTGCTGCTCCAATACAGTATGAGGTGAGACGGTGAACTGATGTTGAACCGGGCAGTCAGCTGCTGCTACTCCAATACAGTATGAGGTGAGACGGTGAACCGGGCAGTCAGCTGCTGCTGCTCCAATACAGTATGAGGTGAGACGGTGAACCGGGCAGTCAGCTGCTGCTGCTCCAATACAGTATGAGGTGAGACGGTGAACTGATGTTGAACCGGGCAGTCAGCTGCTGCTGCTCCAATACAGTATGAGGTGAGACGGTGAACTGATGTTGAACCGGGCAGTCAGCTGCTGCTGCTCCAATACAGTATGAGGTGAGACGGTGAACTCATGTTGAACCGGGCAGTCAGCTGCTGCTGCTCCAATACAGTATGAGGTGAGACTGTGAACTGATGTTGAACCGGGCAGTCAGCTGCTGCTGCTCCAATACAGTATGAGGTGAGACGGTGAACTGATGTTGAACTGGGCAGTCAGCTGCTCCAATACAGTATGAGGTGAGACGGTGAACTGGGCAGTCAGCTGCTGCTGCTCCAATACAGTATGAGGTGAGATGGTGAACTGATGTTGAACCGGGCAGTCAGCTGCTGCTGCTCCAATACAGTATGAGGTGAGACGGTGAACTGATGTTGAACCGGGCAGTCAGCTGCTCCAATACAGTATGAGGTGAGACGGTGAACTGATGTTGAACCGGGCAGTCAGCTGCTGCTGCTCCAATACAGTATGAGGTGAGACGGTGAATATGTACATGTAGGTAGAGTTATTAAAGTGACTATGCAGAGATGATAACAGAGAGTGGGGGGGAGGGGCCTTCCTCTGACACCGCCTGGTAAAGAGGTCTTGGATGGCAGGGAGCTTGGCCCCAGTGATGTACTGGGCTGTACGCACTACCCTCTGTAGTGCCTTGCGATCGGAGGCAGAGCAGTTGCCATACCAGGCAGAGATGCAACCAGTCAGGATGCTCTCGATGGTGCAACTGTAGAAGCTTTTGAGGATCTGAGGACCCATGCTAAATCTTTTCAGTCTCCTGAGGAGGAATAGGTTTTGTCGTGCCCTCTTCACGATTATCTTGGTGTGCTTGGACCATGATAGTTTGTTAGTGATGTGGACACCAAGGAACTTGAAGCTCTCAACCTGCTCCACTACAGCCCCGTCGATGAGAATGGGGGCGTGCTGTCTTCCTTTTCCTGTAGTCCACAATCATCTCCTTTGTCTTGATCATGTTGAGAGAGCGGTTGTTTTTCTTGCACCACACGGCCAGGTCTCTGACCTCCTCCCTATAGGCTGTCTCATCGTTGTTGGTGATCAGGCCTACCACTATTGTGGCATCGGCAAACTTAATAATGGTGTTGGAGTCGTGCCTGGCTGTGCAGTCATGAGTGAACAGGGAGTACAGGAGGGGGCTGAGCACGCAACCCAGAGGGGCCCCTGTGTTGAGGATCAGTGTGGCGGATGTGTTGTTACCTACCCTTAAAAAACATGAGCTGGCGCACACCCAGAAGAATAGTTTGTGAGGAGGTGCTGACTAACGGCGAATAAACTATAAACTATCAAAATAAAGTTGCACACTCCATGTTTAAACTCCCAGTAATTTATTGGGTATTTACCAACGTTTCAGCATCACTGTGCCTTCTTCAGGGTGATGTCATCAATACTTGAACCAGGTTATGTAGACAAACAGTGCAATTAGTGCAACCAATGACAATAGTGAGGGGTGTGTCATAATCATTAAGTTCATTAAAATGAATTAGTGAAACTGTTAAATAGTATATGACATATTAAATATATTACTGTATTGTTATCATATAGAAACATCATGGAATATTGTACATCATATTAAATATATTACTGTATTGTTATCATATAGAAACATCATGGAATATATTAAATATATTACTCTATTGTTATCATATAGAAACATCATGGAATATTGTACATCATATTAGCATCAACATACATTGTTTCATTCAATTTCACATAATAAGGATATTTAATATTTTCAAGTTCAGAAGTCAGAACCCATCACCTGCTATGTAAAATAGACAGAAGAATGCACAATGGTCAATGCTATCTGGGATCCTTGGGACATCCCTACCCTAAACCCTAACCTTAACCCCTACCTTAACCATTTTAAATGTCAACTTCAACGGGCTAGGGACGTCCCAAGGATGTATCTCTACCTGAAAATACATGATCTAAGTGATTGATAGTTGGTATTCAGCAGTCATAAAGCCTTATTTACTTTAATGAACTACTAAAATAGTGATTTAGTCAGACAGCATAGACAGCAGCTCTACACTTTATTGACTGACTGATCCATTCATCCTTCCATCCCTCCTCAGCCTTCCTCTCCTCTGAAGACCCAGTGAGGGTGGAGCTCAGTCAGAGAGCTGTTGAGGGACTGGTTAGGAAGAACACTTCTACAGCCAGAGAGGTGAGAGGTCACACATGATTTAGATGGTAAATATTTATGTCCCCTTAGTGGTTCATCACGTCAGCAAAAGGGAATATGTTCCATCATCTATATTTATTTACATTAGTGCAAATTGTTCACATTTCTCACCCCTTTTGGCTGTATGAAAGTTAATTTCCCCTCAGGCACACACATTTGTTCTTTGTTATTACCCGAGCCACTGCCTGTTCAGCCTGCTATCATCCAGAAGGCGAGGTCAGTACAGGTGCATCAAAGCTGAGACCGAAAGACAGAAAAACAGCTTCTATCTCAAGGCCATCAGACTGTTAAACAGCACAGAGAGGCTGCAGCCTACATATAGACTTGACATCATTGGCCACTTTAATAAATGGAACACTAGTCACTTTAATAATGTTTACATATCATTTCTCATCTCATATGTATAAACTGTATCTCAGTCTATGCTGCTCTGACATTGTTTATCCATATATTTATATATTCCTAATTCCATTCCTTTACTTAGATTTGTGTGTATTAGGTATTTGTTGTGAAATTGTTAGATATTAATTGTTAGATATTCCTGCACTGTGGGAACTAGAAGGACAAGCATTTCACTACACCTGCAATAACATCTGCTGAACACCTGTATGTGACCAACAACATTTGATTTATTATGAAGGTCATTTGTGTCAAATGTACTTTTCCCCTCATTCACCCCATCTCTTTACATTGCTGATGCATAATCAGTGGCCTGACTGTGTCAAAGGCCCATCCTGGTAGATCTGAACCTAATGCAGCTTGGAGTGATCAGATGTCACATTTAGGTGCCAGGTGTAACTGAGGCCATAGATGCTCCATATCCATTACTTTGAGTGGTTTATATAATATGACTAAATGCATTTCTTTCTGTGTTGCAGGGACAGTCAAGAACTGGAACAGCAAGGCCACAGAACATGACATAAGCAGAGCTGTGGGAGACCACCTCAAGCCCCTGGTAGAGCCGGGGGTGGTGTTTACCACTCCACCACGCCTTCAGCAGGCTGGAAAAGTGGGATTGATCTGGTTGATCCATTTGTTTGTGTCCGTTTCCAGTAGTTGAATCCTTTGACATATTGTTGAATTAAACATTTATCTTCAACAAATGCACTGGGTTGGTTGAAAAGTGATACTAAACGTACATACCAGCACTATTTTGACATAGTGGGAAATATAATGAATTTATACTTTTTTCATAATAAGATGGACCAAGATACGTATTGGTTTTGCAAGAGTCTGTTGATTGTCAGTCATTGGGTTAATTTCTTTTGCAATATGTTCAAATCAAGCTTTATTTATACAGCACATTTCAGACATGGATGCTTCACAGGAAAAAAATAAAACAATGAAAATAAACAGAAATATTTACCACAACAAACATAAGATTAACAACTGAAAGACGAATTAGCATTCTAAGGAAAATCCATTGATTAAAATATTAATTGGATGCAACATCCAACCCAAAATATAAGCATGTTTTTAGGAGGGGCTCTGAAAGACACTATGGGGGTGTCCACTGGAAGTTGACTAGTAACAACAACTGGGACCTAAAAGACACCCACCATGAGACCCACTAAATCTGCCCAAGAAGAGGAAAACAAAAGAAAAACCCACACCAAACTTAAAGACAGGAAGTAAACCAAAAAGGTGGAGCAACTAAAGGTGTTGACTCTCCACATGTATCAAGACAACTGGAGCACTGGGCCAGACACTCTTAAATAGAACCTGGACCAGCTCAGGTGAAACACCTTCCCACTAACGAGATGGACAAGCCAGCACAGGTGTAACACATACTGACTAACGAGGTGACACCAATCAGTGCGTCCTACGTGCTAACGAGCTAGACGGGCTAACGAGCTAGACGGGCTAACGAGCTAGACGTGCTAACGAGCTATACGTCCTAACGAGCTAGACGGGCTAACGAGCTAGACGTGCTAACGAGCTAGACGGGCTAACGAGCTAGACGGGCTAACGAGCTAGACGTGCTAACGAGCTAACGGGCTAGACGGGCTAACGGGCTAGACGTGCTCACGAGCTAGACGTGCTAACGTCCAACCTCAAAACATAAATGGAAAAACCAAAGCCTGTAACACCTTATGACAACAAATATATCCTATATTTCTTTTGGACAAGTTTGCTCACCACCAACAGAAAACAACTTCCATTTCACATTATAATCAACTACAATGCTTCACCTTCACCAATATAAACATGGTGTCTACTGGATGTCAACAATTAAAAACAAGAAAAAAAACACGTATTTCTAAATAATAATATACAATAGTATTATTTGTTTCTCCTTTTTCTTTCTATAGAATCCTAAATCCCACTAGCTTCTAGAACTCTCGTCTTCCTAAAACTCACTAGCTTCTAGAACTCTCGTCTTCCTAAAACTCACTAGATTCTAGAACACTCGTCTACCTAAAAAACACTAGCTTCTAGAACTCTCGTCTTCCTAAAACTCACTAGCTTCTAGAACTCTCGTCTTCCTAAATCCCACTAGCTTCTAGAACTCTCGTCTTCCTAAAACTCACTAGCTTCTAGAACTCTCGTCCCCTTGGAACGAGCCCAAACAAAACTCATCTCCAATACGGAAAAACGTGCAGTCAAAATACATTGTGATCCATGGCAACGCACTGTCTAAACACAAAACTTTTTGACTGCCCACCTTGAGACAATCAGCAACCAAGTTGTCCTCACCACAGACATGTCTGATTTCAAGAGGAAACTCCTGCAATATCCATAGTAACTTTCCACCTCACTGCAGAGCTTCTGTCCCTTTTCAGGGTTCACTAGATAGGCATGTTGTTGGATCGGGGCCCAGTCCCCAATGTCATGCTCTAGTACATTTGGGTTGGCACATCTGAGAATGAACCCTGATATTTTAAAAGCAGGGCAACAATGTCAATATAATTGTACCAAAAATTGTCAGTTGGTTGCATGAATAAATATCATCAATAAATCGATTACTAAATCTGATCATGAAATGTAAATATGAAATATTTGGTTGCATAGTCATATTTTCAATGTCTTTTCAATGACATGTTGCTAGATGGGATATCCCCAATGTCAAAACACAGTTTTAACGTGTCCAAATCAATAACCAATATGCAGAAACAGTTTGGGATATATTGAAAACATAAAATGTGCTATATACACAAACATCTGCCACAATAATCATGTTACTCCTTATAAAATAGGGGGAAATTAGGGGGAAATCAGGTTGTACGTGATGTTGAAACTAACAACTAAACAAAACACATGGAAATGGGAGATATATTTTACCTCACTGATTAGAGGACAACCTGCAGAAGACAGTCAGCTACATTTTGGAGTGATGCATTTAAATGTAGGGGTCGCTAAACAAAGGAACACAACACTTATTTGTCATAACTCATCGATATCATGTTAAAATCATTTGTGTGACAGGAGGGAGATGAAGTTGCACGTCCTGTTAAAACGAACAGCTCAAAAAGCACACGGAATCTGGGAATAATGTGTACATCCCTGGTTAGAGGACAATTTGTAGAAAGCAGCTAGCTACATTTTGAAGTGTTGCATTTTGATTCAAGTGCGTCACCAACATGGTAAGTGTAACACAGCTCTTTTTGGTTCTACATTGTGACATCATTAAAATACTCCTTCTACAATGTTAAAACATTCTACATTGTGACATTATTTCATTGATATCATGAAACAACTCCTTCATGTATTTTCTGATGTTTAATCAGAGATCTGTTATCAGAGTATCTCTTCCCACATTGATCACAGCTAGGAGATTTCTCTCCTGTGTGTGTTCTCTGATGTGATACTAGGCTGGTTAGCCAAGAAAATCTTGTCCCACATTGACTACAGCTATATTGTTTCTCTCCTGTGTGTGTTCTCTGGTGTATAGTGAGATAGCTAGACGTAGAAAAACTCTTCCCACATTGAGTACAGCTATATGGTTTCTCTCCTGTGTGTGTTCTCTGGTGTATAGTGAGATAGCTAGACGTAGAAAAACTCTTCCCACATTGAGTACAGCTATATGGTTTTTCTCCTGTATGAGTTCTCTGGTGTTTAGTGAGATAGCTAGATGTAGAAAAACTATTCCCACATTGGTTACAGCTAAAAGGTTTCTCTCCTGTGTGTGTTCTCTGGTGTATAGTGAGATAGCTAGATGTAGAAAAACTATTCCCACATTGGTTACAGCTATAAGGTTTCTCTCCTGTGTGTGTTCTCTGGTGTAATATCAGGCCGTCTGACCGAGTAAAACTCTTCCCACATTGATTACAGCTATAAGGTTTCTCTCCTGTGTGTGTTTTCTGGTGCTTCTTCATATTCTGTGAAGTTGAGAATATTTTTCCACAATCTGAACAGTGGAAAGATTTCTCTCCTGTGTGTGTTTTCTGGTGTAGAGTCAGAGAGCCAGATGCAGCAAAACTCTTCCCACATTGATCACAGCTATATTGTTTCTCTCCTGTGTGTGTTTTCTGGTGTAATATCAGGCTGTCTGGCCGAGTAAAACTCTTCCCACATTGATTACAGCTATAAGGTTTCTCTCCTGTGTGTACTCGCTGGTGTTTAGTCAGATGGCAAGATGAAATATAAGTCTTCCCACATTGATCACAGCTATAAGGTTTCTCTCCTGTGTGTGTTCTCTGGTGTATTATCAGGCTGTCTGGCCGAGTAAAACTCTTCCCACATTGATTACAGCTATAAGGTTTCTCTCCTGTGTGTACTCGCTGGTGTCTACTCAGATGGCAAGATGAAATATAAGTCTTCCCACATTGATCACAGCTATAAGGTTTCTCTCCTGTGTGTGTTCTCTGGTGTGATAACAGGTTGCTTGACTGAGTAAAACTCTTCCCACATTGAGTACAGCTGTACGGTTTCTCTCCAGTGTGAATTCTCAGGTGTACTTTTAGTGCTTTTAAACTTGAGTAACTCTTCCCACAATCAAAACAGTGGTGAGATTTCTCTCCTGTGTGTGTTCGCTGGTGTATTTTAAGTTCTGATGAAGATTTGCAATGTTTTCCACAGTCAGAGCAGCAGATAGATTTCTTCCCTGTGGGTCTCTGCTGGTGTTTCTTGAGGTGATAGAATCTGGACAGACTCTTCTCTGACTCGTCAGCATCATGATGTTGAGGCTCCCCAGAGGATCCATGATAGTCACGTCTCTCACCTGTGTGAACAAGTCAGACAGATAGTTAAAGGCTCACAACAGCAGAAATCCACTGAAAAAGGTGATGCCAACAGCGTAGCCATGATACTGTACAACAATTGACGTCTGTAATGAATGTTAAAATGACTTGACAATTGTCTTAAGACAGTCAAGTGAGCAACAATAGTCATATTTAGTCTTGTTTTCACATTAGTAGTAACTAGAAATAAGTAAAAGGTGTTGAACTCCTAAGCAGTGTGCCAGGCGACTTTTGTTCTCAAATATAGGCACCTTTCTGTGTTTGCTAAAATTGCGACAAGGGCGATGCGCACACAATTTGATTGCAGAAACACCTCCCTGCTAATGCAGAAACCGCTAGTTATGGATGTAGTATATCTGCCTGGAGCAAAAATGGTGAGCAAGTGGCCTAAGCTGTGCCATTAGAGATTCTGGGTTCGAGTCCAAGCTCTGTTGCAGCCGGCCGCGACCGGGAGGCCCATGGGGCGACGCACAATTGGCCCAGCGTCGTCCGGGTTAGGGGAGGGTTTGGCCGGCAGGGATATCCTTGTTTCATCGCGCACTGGCGACTCCTGTGGCGGGCCGGGCGCAGTGCACGCTGACCAGGTCGCCAGGTGTACAGTGTTTCCTCCGACACATTGGTGCTGCTGGCTTCCGGGTTGGATGGGCATTGTGTCAAGAAGCAGCGCGGCTAGGTTGGGTTGTGTTTCAGAGGACGCATGGCTCTCGACCTTCGCCTCTCCAGAGTCCGTATTGGAGTTGCAGCAATGAGACAAGACTGTAAGTACCAATTGGGGAGAAAAAAGGGGTGAAAAAAAATATATATTTAACAAATGGTGAGCAAAGATTAGTTTTCACAATGTATTCTGAATATTACAGCACTAGATCAGGAGTGTTACTCAAGGAAACTCACATTAAGCTCTGTGTCTATTCACTAATTCACCACCGTGGGGGAAACTCAGGGGAGTTCTCATAGGCTGACAGCAAAAATAGCCTCCATTTCCAGGTTGATTATGATTATTATCATCATTTGACACTACTTTGGATTATAATTGTAAGGCTCGTTTGAATGTCCTGATTTAATATAATATTTGTGTTATTGTCAAATGTACTACTTTATATTTAAAAACGACTTCAACCAGTAAAATGCTCATTGGCTAGTTTTCCATCAGCCTGACATCAGCCTGACAATGAGGTTTTGTCCACTAAGTGTATGCCAAAATGGTCTATAATCTCACCTAACAATAACATAGACCTACTGTAGGACCCATAACTTCACCTAACAACAACATAGACCTAGGACTATAAATCATTTAATATTTTAGGTGAAACAAGGAGACTAAAATGTCTTTGTCATGACAATTCATAACCTGATCACCAGATAATTTTGTGAATAATCCCACTAGGCTACTCTGTAATGTGTTGTCATTCTAAATGTCCTGAATAAAGGAAAATAGCTCTGTGTGTTGTACAATAGCCTATCCATCAAGGAACAGTTCTCTACACATTATGAGCTAAGTATCTCCGTTTCCAAACGGACTAACGAGACCCTACTGTAAATCAAGTAGACAATAACACATTATAAATATCGATTTGTTTGGGATGTTGGATCCAACGTGGAGCACGGCATAACTGTCTTTACCGGTGTAATGAATGAAGAACTACGTTTGACTGGCATGCAGAAAATGATTTCCTGGATCAGCTGATGATAGTTGAACATGTGACTGTAACTAAACAGCTACAGTATTAAGTATTATGTGTAATTATTGAAGAACCGCATTAATGACAGTATCCATTTGGGAGTTGTCAATAAAGTTAAGGTGACTCTCGGTTAGAACCATTGGATTTAGTAAACTGAAATGATTTAGGATTTCTGTGCCCATGAAAACTGTTTTCCCAGCGTAACAAAAGGAGACACTAAATGTTACGTAGGTAGAGAGCATTTCAGAGATCTGAATACAAACAACTGTCCTAACAGGACAATAACCTAAACCACAAGGCCAAATCTACACTGGAGGAGCTTACCAAGATGACATTGAATGTTCCTGAGTGGCCTAGTTACAGTTTGGACTTAAATCATCTTGAAAGTCTATGGCAAGACTTGAAAACGGCTTTCTAGCAATGATCAACAACATACTTGACAGAACAGGAAGGATTTTAAAAAGAATAATGAATATTCACATGAAGATCAGCCTCCTATTGGATGACATCACGACTTCCCATCAAGCCAACTCCTTGGAGACCTTACTATGACATCACTCACTCCGTCTAGTTTGCAGTTGTTAAAAAAAGACTATTTTGCTCAAAACATTTATTTGTTTCCCTTTAGTGTGTTTATACTTTACTGTATTTATATATCACTTTTCAACAGGAAAAGTTTAAAAATCCCTGGAGGACGTCATGAACAATTCATACAGTACAAAAACATATTTGAGTGTAGAATGCCCTTTTAAAAATCACACATTAGTTCAACAACTGCAGAGTTTGTGTCCCTGTTTTATTAGATAGTACTCACTGTATTTACTGGTGTTAATCAGATCAATGTCCCTGTTTTATAAGATAGTACTCAATGTATTTACTGGTGTTAATCAGATCAATGTCCCTGTTTTATTAGATAGTACTCACTGTATTTACTGGTGTTAATCAGATCAATGTCCCTGTTTTATTAGATAGTACTCACTGTATTTACTGGTGTTAACCAGATCAATGTCCCTGTTTTATTAGATAGTACTCACTGTATTTACTGGTGTTAATCAGTTCTCCAGTCTTCTCTTCATCATTGACAGTAATTGACCCCTCTTCATCCTCCACTCCAAAAACTGCATCTTCCTCCTCTTCTTTTACTGTAACATCCTCCTCCTCTTTCACTCTGAAGGCGTCTTCCTCTTCTTTCACTGTAACGTCTTTCTCTTCTTCTTTCACTGTAACAGCCTCACCCTCTACTTGTTGTTGTATTGTAACAGCCTCCTCTTCCTCCTCTTTCACCAGAGCTTCTTTCTCCGTCCAGCAGACCTCTTCTTTAACAGGAGGAGAGTAGCTTAGTGAACTCATGGTCGGAGATAATAGCTAGTTAGAATTAGCATAGTGCTAATTTAACCAGCCAGCTAGTTGACTTACAACGTAAATATTAAATTAAATGGGGTAGCTAGTTGTTTCCACATAAGCATGTTTAAATCACAGTGGCAAATAAACCACGAAATTGTCTTAAGAACTTGAATGTTCAGACTTTGTCGGCTAGCGAGCTACCGAGGTGGCTGCAGTTGTTGAAGAAGCGTTCCGTCCACTAGATTATACGTCACACTAGAAACATCGCCTGAAAGACACATATCGCCATCTGCTGTCTGGAGGGAGGAAACGCAGTTGAGGAGGGAAAACTATTTTTATTCTTCATTGAATTATAATATTATAAAGCAGTTTAGGGAAACGTTTTTTTCTCTCCATTAAATATTAATATTATATCAACACGTACAAAGAGCAACAAGTGTTGTTTGATTAGTTCATTTTTTTATGAGAATTTAAAACAAACTACATCTACTCCACATCTGTATTTCTGATTCAGTCAAATAACTAGATATCAAAATAAGCACCTAGTTATTGATACCCTTGAAAAAGATGAGCAAAAATTACTGTAAAAAATAAATAAATAAACTTTACCCACTACCAGGATATTTTAGCCCAAAACCTGGTTACCTCTCTGCTAGGAGGCTGAGACTTGGCCATAAGTGGATCTTCCAGCAAGACACATCAACATCCACAAAGAAATGGTTCATTAGGCACAAAATCAACATTTTCAATTGCCATCTCAGTCTTCAGACTCATAAAACATTTCAGTGTCATTATCCTCCCAAGGGGAGGGTGCTGGAGTATTGAAAACATGGGTGGCAATAATTCAGACCCCTACCTTTTGAGAATTACATGTTAAATTAAATCTATTTTTCTGAACAATTGTATTAGTTTAAAATAATATAGGACTTGCTATAGGACTAGGTCTATACTGCTCCTACATGGTGTAACAATACATCATGTAGATGTATATAATGAACAGACTAGGTCTATACTGCTCCTACATGGTGTAACAATACATCATGTAGATGTATATAATGAACAGACTAGGTCTATACTGCTCCTATATGGTGTAACAATACATCATGTAGATGTATATAATGAACAGACTAGGTCTATACTGCTCCTATATGGTGTAACAATACATCATGTAGATGTATATAATGAACAGACTAGGTCTATACTGCTCCTACATGGTGTAACAATACATCATGTAGATGTATATAATGAACAGACTAGGTCTATACTGCTCCTACATGGACTAACAATACATCATGTAGATGTATATAATGAACAGACTAGGTCTATACTGCTCCTACATGATGTAACAATACATCATGTAGATGTATATAATGAACAGACTAGGTCTATACTGCTCCTACATGGTGTAACAATACATCATGTAGATGTATATAATGAACAGACTAGGTCTATACTGCTCCTACATGGTGTAACAATACATCATGTAGATATATACTACCGTTCAAAAGTTATGGGTCACTTAGAAATGTCCTTGTTTTTTAAAGAAAGCACATTTTTCATCCATTAAAATAATAATAAAA
This sequence comes from Salmo salar, assembly GCF_965601325.2. NCBI lineage: Eukaryota > Metazoa > Chordata > Actinopteri > Salmoniformes > Salmonidae > Salmo > Salmo salar. Next base: position 1,341,353 of record NW_027675387.1, read on the forward strand.
TGTATCAGAAATACAGTGTAGACATTGTTAATGTTGTAAAAAAATTAACAAACAAAAAAATTAAACAAATTCACCTTTATTTAACCAGGTAGGCCAGTTGAGAACAAGTCCTTTATTTAACCAGGTAGGCCAGTTGAGAACAAGTTCTCATTTTCATCTGCGACCTGGCCAAGATAAAGCAAAGCAGTGCGACACAAACAACAACTTGTTCTTTAACAAAGCTTTTGTAAACAGTGTTGTTGCATAACAATCAGGCAGTAGAACAACAATAATCATCACCCTCTTGACCAATCTTCCCTCCCCTTAACATTGGGTTGATTCAGACCCTGTCAGTGTACCAGGTGGACATTGGGTTGATTCAGACCCTGTCAGTGTACCAGGTGGACATTGGGTTTGATTCAGACCCTGTCAGTGTACCAGGTGGACATTGGGTTGATTCAGACCCTGTCAGTGTACCAGGTGGACATTGGGTTTGATTCAGACCCTGTCAGTGTACCAGGTGGACATTGGGTTGATTCAGACCCTGTCAGTGTACCAGGTGGACGTTGGGTTGATTCAGACCCTGCCAGTGTACAAGGTGGACATTGGGTTGATTCAGACCCTGCCAGTGTACCAGGTGGACATTGGGATTGATTCAGACCCTGCCAGTGTACCAGGTGGACATTGGGTTGATTCAGACCCTGTCAGTGTACCAGGTGGACATTGGGTTGATTCAGACCCTGTCAGTGTACCAGGTGGACATTGGGTTGATTCAGACCCTGCCAGTGTACCAGGTGGACATTGGGATTGATTCAGACCCTGCCAGTGTACCAGGTGGACATTGGGTTGATTCAGACCCTGTCAGTGTACCAGGTGGACATTGGGTTGATTCAGACCCTGTCAGTGTACCAGGTGGACATTGGGTTGATTCAGACCCTGCCAGTGTACCAGGTGGACATTGGGTTTGATTCAGACCCTGCCAGTGTACCAGGTGGACATTGGGTTTGATTCAGACCCTGCCAGCATGGCCAGAAATGTATTCCAAGGTCAGTAACTTATAACCACAGAACCACCCCAGACCTTTCATGGATGACTAAAAACACCTAAGTATTATATTTACTGTCATGGTCTAGTATGTCATCGCCTCAGACACCAGTCACAATGCTGGCTGAGGTACTAGTAAAACATGACATATTATTTCCTAACCATTCACAATGCTGGCTGAGGTACGAGTAAAACATGACATATTATTTCCTAACCATTCACAATGCTGGCTGAGGTACGAGTAAAACATGACATATTATTTCCTAACCATTCACAATGCTGGCTGAGGTACGAGTAAAACATTACATATTATTTCCTAACCATTCACAATGCTGGCTGAGGTACGAGTAAAACATGACATATTATTTCCTAACCATTCACAATGCTGGCTGAGGTACTAGTAAAACATGACATATTATTTCCTAACCATTCACAATGCTGGCTGAGGTACGAGTAAAACATGACATTATTTCCTAATTGTCAAAAAATCCCCACTCCTTAATCAACTGGTCTCTCTCTGTTTAACCAGAATAACGTGAGTTGTGACCTTCAGACTGTTAGACTGTTAGTCCATAATCAACTAGTCTCTCACTGAGACAGCTTCGATGGCCCAATAAATGTTTCTGCCAGCCAATGTGATAATTCCAGTACATCTGTAAAGGGTGTTGAGCTTGTTAAAGAAGAGATAGAGAGGTAACCATACACATTGCACATGGACCGTAAGAAATCCTGAAGGTATTGAAATGCCTGGGCTCGCAGGGGATGTGTTAATTCATAACCCATCATTTATACCTGTTAATTCATAACCCATCATTTATACCTGTTCATTCATAACCCATCATTTATACCTGTTCATTCATAACCCATCATTTATACCTGTTCATTCATAACCCATCATTTATACCTGTTAGTTCATAACCCATCATTTATACCTGTTAGTTCATAACCCATCATTTATACCTGTTAATTCATAACCCATCATTTATACCTGTTAATTCATAACCCATCATTTATACCTGTTGGTTCATAACCCATCATTTATACCTGTTAATTTATAACCCATCATTTATACCTGTTTGTTCATAACCCATCATTTATACCTTTTGCTTGAAAGGGGCGGAGCTCCCTGACCTTACTTGGCAGGAACTAATGGGGATTCATAATAAACCCCAGGAAGAGTAGCTGCTAACTTGGCAGGAACACTGGAGCTCTGTCAGAGTGACCATCGGGTTCTTGTTCACCTCCTTGACCAAGGCCCTTCTCCCCCGATTGCTCAGTTTGGCCAGGCAGCCAGCTCTAGGAAGAGTCTTGGTGGTTCCAAACTTCTTCCATTTAAGAATGATGGAGGCCACTGTGTTCTTGGGGACCTTCAATGCTGCAGACATTTTTTGCTACCTTTCCCCAGATCTGTGCCTCGACACTATCCTGTCTCAGAGCTCTATGGACAATTCCTTGACCTCATGGCTTGGCTTTTGCTCTGACATGCACTGTAAACTGTGGGACCTTATATAGACAGGTGTGTGCCTTTCCAAATCATGTCTAATCAATTGAATTTACCACAAGTCGACTCCAATCAAGTTGTAGAAACATCTCAAGGATAATCAATGGAATCAGGATGCATCTGAGCTCAATTTTGAGTCTCATTGCAAAGGGTCTGAATACTTAAGTTAATCAATTTGCAAAAATGTCAAACTGTTTTTGGTTTGTCATTATGGGGTATTTTGTGTAGATGAGGGGGAAAAATTATACAATTTTAGAATAAGGCTGTAACGTAACAAAATGTTGAAAAAGTGAAGGGGTCGGAATACTTAATGAATGCTCTGTATATCACTGGCAGGGCTTTCTACCTCTGGCAGTGTTTTCTACCACTGGCAGTTTTGTACACAGTCATGTGATACGTGGTATAGAAAAGTCCAATCTTAGGAGAGTACATGGAGAGTACACGCACTATACAGTGTGTCTGCAGGTGTCTGTCAAAACCACTGATACAGGAGCCCCTCCACCCTCTGGTGGGATGGATCATGTCTACAGAGAAACCTAGATTCAAATACTTAGATGTTTGTTTATTGGGTATATGTTGTGAAATAGATATTACTTGATAGATATTACTGCACTGTCGCAGCTAGAAACACAAGCATTTCGCTACACCCACAATAATATCTGCTAAACATGTGTATGTGACCAATAAAATGCGATTTGATTTGAAATAAACGTCCTATTTAACAAAGGTGCTTTTGGCTGGAGTCAAAATGACTCCAAAGGATTTGAATTAAAAGTCAATTTTGATAAAGAAACACTAAACCATGATTTATATATATTAAAAACAAGTTGTTTGACAAAGTCATTAAAAATTGGAATAATTGAATGAACCACATTTTGGCTATGATCAAAGATATGCCTCTGGGGTCAAAATGATCCATGTCAGAAGTATGGTTCAATGAAAATATGTAGTGGGTGTAAAGTTTGTATTAAATTCTCACTCATTAAAAACGAATCAATCAACACATGCTTCTCTTTGACCGATTTAATATAATATTAAACTTATATGAAATAAATGAAAAATAAACGTTTGGTTCCTCAACTGCATTGCCCAGTCCAGTCAGCAGATGGCGATGTGCGTCTTTTAGGTTCAGGCGATGCTGCCAGTGTGACGTATAATCTAGTGGACGGGACGCTCCAACAACAACAGCTAGTCAGACACCTCGGTAGCTTTCTAGCAAACATAGCTACAACATTCACGCTCTTTACACTGTTTTGGTGTATATTAGTCGCAGTGTTTTAAACACACTTCTGTCGTATGTACTTGTTGGCCCATTTAATTATATATTTACGTTGTTTGTCAGCTAGCTGGTTTGCTAAGTTAGCTTAGAACTAAGCTAGTCGCTAATGCTAGCTAGCTAACATCCCCGACCATGAGTTCACTAAGCTACTCTCCTGCTAAAGAAGAGGTCTGCTGGACGGAGAAAGAAGCTCTAGTGAAAGAAGAGAAGAATGTTACAATACAAAAACAAGTAGAGGGTGAGGCTATTACCGTGAAAGAAGAAGAGAAAGACGTTAAAGTGAAAGAAGAGGAAGACGCGTTCAGAGTGAAAGAGGAGGAGGATGTTACAGTAAAAGAAGAGGAGGAAGAGAAAGAGGAGGCAGTTTTTGGAGTGAAAGAGGAGGAGGGGGAGATGACTGTTACATTGGAGGAAGAAGAGGAGGTTGGAGATGTGTTTAACACCAGTAAGTACCGTCTCTGCAGTCGTTGAACCAATATGCAGTAAAGGGGTTCTACACTTTAATGTTGTTCTGTAGGAATGGCTGAAGCTTCACTGTAACGTGTAGAACATCAAGAGTGGACCATCAACAAAACGTTAACAATTGATCAAATGCATCCAATGACAATGCCTGAAATACTGTAGTCCTCAATATCTCCTATTAGATTAGCCCAAGATGTTCTCTTAAAGGGGCAATCAGCAGTTGTTACATCCATTTAGGGACTTATACATTAATGATATGTACCCATTGTTTCTTGAAGAAATCACTTATAAATGCCTCATGAGCTTAGTTCAACTGTCATACCCCATCAGAACCCAAAATATAAGCTTTTATTCACTCCAATGTTTGTCAGTAAATATAAACAAACACTGTATATCCTCAAAACATGGTTAAAACTAGAATGTTGATATCATGGATGGTTGCATTTCTCCAGCCCCATCCCTCAGCTTTTTACTGAAACGGGCAGGGAGTTCGCTTTGTTATTGTTTCTACTGCTGATTGCTGCCCCCGTTACTCCTCAAGGTCCAAGGACTGTATGTTATTTTCAGAGGTAGACTGGCTCTGGTAGCTAAAATAGTCAACTATTCCATCTAAATGTGAATCGATTCTCAATTAAGATACATTTCTAGAAGCATAAATTGATGTACTTTCATATCAATTCAGAATAATTTCACACAATATTTAAATATCACATCAAAATAATTTCACATAATACTTTCCGGACTAGTCTCCCAGTCCCTGCTGCTGAAAAACATCCCCACAGCATGATGCTGCCACCACCATGCTTCACCGTAAGGATAGTGCCAGGTTTCCTCTAGACGTGACTCTTGGCAGTCAGGCCAATGAGTTCAATCTTGGTTTCATCAAGCCAGAGACTCTTGTTTCTCATGGTCTTAGAGTCTTAACCTCTCTAGTGTAGGGGGCAGTATTTGCACGGCCGGATAAAAAAACGTACCTGATTTAATCAGGTTATTACTACTGCCCAGAAACTAGAATATGCATATAATTGTTTGATTTGGATAGAAAAGACCCTAAAGTTTCTAAAACTGTTTGAATGGTGTCTGTGAGTATAACAGAACTCATATGGCAGGCAAAAACCTGAGAAGATTCCAAACAGGAAGTACCCTCTCTGACCATTCCTTGGGCTTCTTGGCTCTGTTTATTGAACATTTAGGATCTTTGCTGTAACGTGACACTTCCTACGGCTCCCATAGGCTCTCAGAAGGCGCCAGAACATTGAATGATGACTTTGCAGGCCATGGCTGAAAAACACTAGCGCATTTGGATAGTGGTCGTTCTGAGAACAATGAGACTGGGGGCGCGTGCACGAGAAGACTCCATGTTTTAATTTTTTTGTCTTTGAACGAAAACAGGGTTTCCCGGTCGGAATATTATCGCTTTTTTACGAGAATGATTTTAAACTGCGGTTGACATGCTTTGAAGTACGGTAATGGAATATTTAGTATTTTTTTGTCACGAAACGCGTCTGGCGCGTCACCCTTCGGATAGTGTCTTGAACGCACGAACAAAACAGAGGATATTTGAACATAACTATGGATTATTTTGAACCAAACCAACATTTGTTATTGAAGTAGAAGTCCTGGGAGTGCATTCTGACGAAGAACAGCAAAGGTAATCCAATTTTTCTTATAGTAAATCTGAGTTTGGTGAGGGCCAAACTTGGTGGGTGTCAAAATAGCTAGCCCGTGATGGCGAGCTATCTACTCAGAATATTGCAAAATGTGCTTTCGCCGAAAAGCTATTTTAAAATCGGACATAGCGATTGCATAAAGGAGTTATGTATCTATAATTCTTAAAATAATTGTTATGTTTTTTGTGAACGTTTATCGTGAGTAATTTAGTAAATTCACCGGAAGTTTGCGGTGGGTATGCTAGTTCTGAACGTCACAGGCTATTGTAAAAAGCTGGTTTTTGATATAAATATGAACTTGATTGAACAAAACATGCATGTATTGTATAACATAATGTCCTAGGAGTGTCATCTGAGGAAGATCATCAAAGGTTAGTGCTGCATTTAGCTGTGGTTTGGGTTTATGTGACATTATATGCTAGCTTGAAAAATGGGTGTCTGATTATTTCTGGCTGGGTACTCTGCTGACATAATCTAATGTTTTGCTTTCGTTGTAAAGCCTTTTTGAAATCGGACAGTGTGGTTAGATTAACGAGAGTCTTGTCTTTAATAAATATGAAAACTCACCAAAACAATACAGATGAAGACGAAGCGTGACATTCTGGGCTACTCACAGGCAGCTACACAAACACAAGATCCCACAAAGCACAGGTGGGAAAAGGCTGCCTAAGTATGATTCCTAATCAGAGACAACGATAGACAGCTGCCTCTGATTAGGAACCTCTGATTAGGAACCCCAAAACAAAGAAATACAAAAACATAGAAAAAGAAACATAGAACGCCCACCCCAGTCACACCCTGGCCTAACCAAAATAGAGAACCAAAACCCTCTCTATGGCCAGGGCGTGACAGAGGCATGGTTCACATCAGGTAATGCTTCTTGTGAATAGCAAACTCAGATTGTGTGAGTGTTTTTTATAGGGAAAAGCAGCTCTAACCATCATATCTAATCTCGTATCATTGATTGGACTCCAGGTCAGTTGACTCCTGACTCCAAATAGCTTTTGGAGAAGTCATTAGCCTAGGGGTTCACATACTTTTTCCAACCTACATTGTGATTTTTTTTATTATGTATTCAATATAGACAAGAAAAATACAATAATTTTTGTGTTATTAGTTGAAGCAGACAGTGTTTGCCTATTGTTGTGACATAGATGAAGATCAGATCAAATTTTATGACAAATTTTTGCAGAAATCCAGGTAATTCCAAAGGGTTCACATACTTTTTCTTGCCATTGTACATATATCAACACATACATTTTATCATTTAATCATTTTTAGGGGCAATGTTTCATTTTGTTTTTGACGTTATGTTTTCAAGTTAACACATAACATTCACCATTACACTGTTCATTCTGCTCCTCACTGCAAGACTGAGGACATCAAGCATCTGTGTCACATGTTGACGTGTGTTTCTGTGTTTACATGTTTATATTTAAACTGGACAGAGAAGGAACCCTGGGGGCTTTTACAGAATGCTAATGCGCACACACACGCACACACACACACACACACACACACACACACACACAACACACACACACGTGGTACATTATATCAATGCTGGGACCTTTTGCCATGAGATGTTAAAGCCATCATCAGTCGGGATCGTGATGTCACAGTAGTGATGATGTCATCACTAAACGCCTCAGGTGTTGTGATGAGTCATCGGCCCTCGACGGGGACACATTATTATTATTTTTTTCTTTACCGACGGGGACACATGCCTTTAACCTCTATGGGCTATGTGGGACGCTAGCGTGCCACCCGTGGTGCACTCCATCAACAGCAGGTGCATTTCAAGAGCGGCAAATTTGAATCCGAATAAATGTCAAAATTCAAATTTTTCAAACATACAACTATTTTACACCCTTTGAAAGATAAACATCTCCTTAATCTAACCACGTTTTACGATTTCAAAAAGGTTTTACGGCGAAAGCATAAATTTAGAGTATGTTAGGACAGTACATTTACAAGAGTTGTGTGTAATGTTTTGTCAATTCAAAGACAGGGTCACCAAAACCATAAAACCAGCTAAAATGATGCACTAACCTTTTACAATCTCCATCAGATGACACTCCTAGGACATTATGTTAGACAATGCATGCATTTTTAGTTCTATCAAGTTCATATTTATATCCAAAAACAGCGTTTTACTATGGCATTGATGTTGAGGAAATCGTTTCCCTCCAATAACCGGCAGTCAAGTCAGCGTCACAAATTAAATAATTAAAATTAGAAAACATTGGTAAAATATTATATTGTCATTTAAAGAATTATAGATTTACATCTCTTGAACGCAATCAACTTGCCAGATTTAAAAATAACCTTACTGGGAAATCACACTTTGCAATAATCTGAGCACTGCGCCCAGAAAAATACGCGTTGCGATACAGACTAGACGTCATGTTGGGGAGATCTAAAATCTAAAATACTATGTAAATAATCCATTACCTTTGATTCTCTTCATCAGATGTCACTTCCAGGTATCACAGGTCCATAACGAATGTAGTTTTGTTCAAAAAAGCTCATCATTTATGTCCAAAAATCTCCGTCTTGTTAGCACATGATCTAAGCCAGCCGGACTTCTCGTCATGAACGAGGGGAAAAAATATATTTCCGTTCGTTCAAACATGTCAAACGTTGTATAGCATAAATCATTAGGGCCTTTTTTAACCAGAACATGAATAATATTCAAGGTGGACGAATGCATACTCTTTTATAACGTATTGGAACGAGGGTACCCAACATGAACTCGCGCGCCAGGTGTCTAATGGGCCATCATCGTTCCATGGCTCTTGTTCGGTCAGATCTCCCTCCAGAAGACTCAAAACACTTTGTGAAGGCTGGTGACATCTAGTGGAAGCAATAGGAAGTGCCAAAATATTCCTCAGACCCTGTGTTTTTCAATGGGATAGGTTTAAAGGTAATACAACACATCAGGTATCCACTTCCTGTCAGAAAATGTCTCAGGGTTTTGCCTGCCAAATGAGTTCTGTTATACTCACAGACACCATTCCAACAGTTTTAGAAAATTTAGGGTGTTTTCTATCCATATGTAATAAGTATATGCATATTCTAGTTACTGGGTAGGAGTGGTAACCAGATTAAATCGGGTATGTTTTTTTATCCAGCCGTGTCAATACTGCCCCCTAGCCCTAACAGGTTAACCCTCTTCTCTCTCCTCTTATTCCTCCTCCTCTTCTTCCTCCTTCTCCCTCTTCCCCCTCTTCCTCCTCTTATTCCTCCTCTTCATCTTCCTCCTCCTTCTCCTCCTCTTCCTCTAATTGTTCCATCTTCATCTTCCTCCTTCTCCCTGTCTTCTCTCTCCTCCCCTTATTCCTCCCTCTCTTCCTCATCTTCCTCCTCTTCCCTGCTAGTGCAGCGTGCAGTCTGATGTTATGAATCGTTTACATCTAGATATATGATGTAGAACATGTGACCGCTTTAGTTGAGTCTCCAGGTCACACCAGATCCACTGCAGTATTCAAAGTTTGTCCAGGTCCCCAGGATGTCTTCAATACTGTCCACTAGGGTCTATTACCATCTAGTAGGGAGATGTCTTCAATACTGTCTACTAGGACCTATTACCATCTAGTAGGGAGATGTCTTCAATACTGTCTACTAGGACCTATTACCATCTAGTAGGGAGATGTCTTCAATACTGTCTATTAGGGTCTATTACCATCTAGTAGGGAGATGTCTTCAATACTGTCTACTAGGACCTATTACCATCTAGTAGGGAGATGTCTTCAATACTGTCTACTAGGACCTATTACCATCTAGTAGGGAGATGTCTTCAATACTGTCTATTAGGGTCTATTACCATCTAGTAGGGAGATGTCTTCAATACTGTCTATTAGGGTCTATTACCATCTAGTAGGGAGATGTCTTCAATACTGTCTATTAGGGTCTATTACCATCTAGTAGGGAGATGTCTTCAATACTGTCTATTAGGGTCTATTACCATCTAGTAGGGAGATGTCTTCAATACTGTCTATTAGGGTCTATTACCATCTAGTAGGGAGATGTCTTCAATACTGTCTATTAGGGTCTATTACCATCTAGTAGGGAGATGTCTTCAATACTGTCTACTAGGACCTATTACCATCTAGTAGGGAGATGTCTTCAATACTGTCTATTAGGGTCTATTACCATCTAGTAGGGAGATGTCTTCAATACTGTCTACTAGGACCTATTACCATCTAGTAGGGAGATGTCTTCAATACTGTCTATTAGGGTCTATTACCATCTAGTAGGGAGATGTCTACAATACTGTCTACTAGGGTCTATTACCATCTAGTAGGGAGATGTCTTCAATACTGTCTATTAGGGTCTATTACCATCTAGTAGGGAGATGTCTTCAATACTGTCTATTAGGGTCTATTACCATCTAGTAGGGAGATGTCTTCAATACTGTCTATTAGGGTCTATTACCATCTAGTAGGGAGATGTCTTCAATACTGTCTATTAGGGTCTATTACCATCTAGTAGGGAGATGTCTTCAATACTGTCTATTAGGGTCTATTACCATCTAGTAGGGAGATGTCTTCAATACTGTCTACTAGGACCTATTACCATCTAGTAGGGAGATGTCTTCAATACTGTCTATTAGGGTCTATTACCATCTAGTAGGGAGATGTCTTCAATACTGTCTACTAGGACCTATTACCATCTAGTAGGGAGATGTCTTCAATACTGTCTATTAGGGTCTATTACCATCTAGTAGGGAGATGTCTACAATACTGTCTACTAGGGTCTATTACCATCTAGTAGGGAGATGTCTTCAATACTGTCTATTAGGGTCTATTACCATCTAGTAGGGAGATGTCTTCAATACTGTCTACTAGGACCTATTACCATCTAGTAGGGAGATGTCTTCAATACTGTCTATTAGGGTCTATTACCATCTAGTAGGGAGATGTCTTCAATACTGTCTATTAGGGTCTATTACCATCTAGTAGGGAGATGTCTTCAATACTGTCTACTAGGACCTATTACCATCTAGTAGGGAGATGTCTTCAATACTGTCTATTAGGGTCTATTACCATCTAGTAGGGAGATGTCTTCAATACTGTCTATTAGGGTCTATTACCATCTAGTAGGGAGATGTCTTCAATACTGTCTATTAGGGTCTATTACCATCTAGTAGGGAGATGTCTTCAATACTGTCTACTAGGACCTATTACCATCTAGTAGGGAGATGTCTTCAATACTGTCTATTAGGGTCTATTACCATCTAGTAGGGAGATGTCTTCAATACTGTCTACTAGGACCTATTACCATCTAGTAGGGAGATGTCTTCAATACTGTCTATTAGGGTCTATTACCATCTAGTAGGGAGATGTCTTCAATACTGTCTACTAGGACCTATTACCATCTAGTAGGGAGATGTCTTCAATACTGTCTACTAGGGTCTATTACCATCTAGTAGGGAGATGTCTTCAATACTGTCTACTAGGACCTATTACCATCTAGTAGGGAGATGTCTTCAATACTGTCTACTAGGACCTATTACCATCTAGTAGGGAGATGTCTTCAATACTGTCTATTAGGGTCTATTACCATCTAGTAGGGAGATGTCTTCAATACTGTCTATTAGGGTCTATTACCATCTAGTAGGGAGATGTCTTCAATACTGTCTACTAGGACCTATTACCATCTAGTAGGGAGATGTCTTCAATACTGTCTACTAGGACCTATTACCATCTAGTAGGGAGATGTCTTCAATACTGTCTACTAGGACCTATTACCATCTAGTAGGGAGATGTCTTCAATACTGTCTACTAGGACCTATTACCATCTAGTAGGGAGATGTCTTCAATACTGTCTATTAGGGTCTATTACCATCTAGTAGGGAGATGTCTTCAATACTGTCTATTAGGGTCTATTACCATCTAGTAGGGAGATGTCTTCAATACTGTCTACTAGGACCTATTACCATCTAGTAGGGAGATGTCTTCAATACTGTCTATTAGGGTCTATTACCATCTAGTAGGGAGATGTCTTCAATACTGTCTACTAGGACCTATTACCATCTAGTAGGGAGATGTCTTCAATACTGTCTATTAGGGTCTATTACCATCTAGTAGGGAGATGTCTTCAATACTGTCTATTAGGGTCTATTACCATCTAGTAGGGAGATGTCTTCAATACTGTCTACTAGGACCTATTACCATCTAGTAGGGAGATGTCTTCAATACTGTCTATTAGGGTCTATTACCATCTAGTAGGGAGATGTCTTCAATACTGTCTATTAGGGTCTATTACCATCTAGTAGGGAGATGTCTTCAATACTGTCTATTAGGGTCTATTACCATCTAGTAGGGAGATGTCTTCAATACTGTCTACTAGGACCTATTACCATCTAGTAGGGAGATGTCTTCAATACTGTCTATTAGGGTCTATTACCATCTAGTAGGGAGATGTCTTCAATACTGTCTACTAGGGTCTATTACCATCTAGTAGGGAGATGTCTTCAATACTGTCTATTAGGGTCTATTACCATCTAGTAGGGAGATGTCTTCAATACTGTCTACTAGGACCTATTACCATCTAGTAGGGAGATGTCTTCAATACTGTCTATTAGGGTCTATTACCATCTAGTAGGGAGATGTCTTCAATACTGTCTACTAGGACCTATTACCATCTAGTAGGGAGATGTCTTCAATACTGTCTATTAGGGTCTATTACCATCTAGTAGGGAGATGTCTTCAATACTGTCTATTAGGGTCTATTACCATCTAGTAGGGAGATGTCTTCAATACTGTCTACTAGGACCTATTACCATCTAGTAGGGAGATGTCTTCAATACTGTCTACTAGGACCTATTACCATCTAGTAGGGAGATGTCTTCAATACTGTCTATTAGGGTCTATTACCATCTAGTAGGGAGATGTCTTCAATACTGTCTACTAGGACCTATTACCATCTAGTAGGGAGATGTCTACAATACTGTCTATTAGGGTCTATTACCATCTAGTAGGGAGATGTCTTCAATACTGTCTACTAGGACCTATTACCATCTAGTAGGGAGATGTCTTCAATACTGTCTATTAGGGTCTATTACCATCTAGTAGGGAGATGTCTTCAATACTGTCTACTAGGACCTATTACCATCTAGTAGGGAGATGTCTTCAATACTGTCTACTAGGACCTATTACCATCTAGTAGGGAGATGTCTTCAATACTGTCTATTAGGGTCTATTACCATCTAGTAGGGAGATGTCTACAATACTGTCTACTAGGGTCTATTACCATCTAGTAGGGAGATGTCTTCAATACTGTCTACTAGGACCTATTACCATCTAGTAGGGAGATGTCTTCAATACTGTCTATTAGGGTCTATTACCATCTAGTAGGGAGATGTCTTCAATACTGTCTACTAGGACCTATTACCATCTAGTAGGGAGATGTCTTCAATACTGTCTATTAGGACCTATTACCATCTAGTAGGGAGATGTCTTCAATACTGTCTATTAGGGTCTATTACCATCTAGTAGGGAGATGTCTTCAATACTGTCTACTAGGACCTATTACCATCTAGTAGGGAGATGTCTTCAATACTGTCTACTAGGACCTATTACCATCTAGTAGGGAGATGTCTTCAATACTGTCTATTAGGGTCTATTACCATCTAGTAGGGAGATGTCTTCAATACTGTCTACTAGGACCTATTACCATCTAGTAGGGAGATGTCTTCAATACTGTCTA